>NC_135890.1:17791904-18319404 GCF_964194155.1 Cetorhinus maximus | reverse complement strand
ATACACATATATGTACACACACATATACACATATATGTACACACACATATACACATATATGTACACACATATATGTACACACACATACACATATATGTACACACACATATACACATATATCTACACACACATATGTACACACACATACACACACATATGTACACACCTATACACATATACGTACACACACCTATACACATATACGTGTACACACATATACACATATACGTACACACACATATACACATATACGTACACACACATATACACATATACGTACACACACATATACACATATACGTACACACACATATACATATACGTACACACACATATACATATACGTACACACACATATACACATATACGTACACACACATATACACATATACTTACACACACATATACACATATACGTACACACACATATACACATATACGTACACACACATATACACATATACGTACACACACATATACACATATACATACACACACATATACACATATACGCACACACACATATACACATATACGTACACACATATACACATATACGTACACACACATATACACATATACGTACACACACGTATACACACATACGTACACACGTATACACATATATGTACACACACGTATACACAAAAATGTACACACACGTATACACAAAAATGTACACACACGTATACACATATATGTACACACAAATATACATATATGTACACATATATACATACATGTACACATGTATACATACATAAATGTACACACACATGTATACATACATGTACACACATGTATACATACATGTACACACATGTATACATACATGTACACACATGTATACATACATGTACACACACATGTATACATACATACATGTACACACACATGTACACATACATGTACACACATGTATACATACATATATGTACACACAGATATATACGCATATATGTACACAGATATATACGCATATATATACACAGGTATATACGCATATGTGTACACATATACACATATATGTACACATATATACACATATATGTACACACACATATACACATATATGTACACACACATATACACATATATGTACACACACATATACACATATATGCACACACACATATACACATATATGTACACACACATATGTACACACACATATACACAAACGTACACACACATATACACATATACGTACACACACATATACACATATACGTACACACACATATACACATATACGTACACACACATATACACATATATGTAAACACACATATACACATATATGTACACACACATATACACATATATGTACACACATATATGTACACACACGTATGCACATATATGTACACACACGTATACACAAAAATGTACACACACGTACACACAAAAATGTACACACACGTATACACAAAAATGTACACACACGTATACACAAAAATGTACACACACGTATACACAAAAATGTACACACATGTATACGCAAAAATGTACACGCATGTATACGCAAAAATGTACACACGTATACACAAAAATGTACACACGTATACACAAAAATGTACACATACATATACACAAAAATGTACACACACATATACACAAAAATGTACACACATATGTATATACACACATATATACACATATGTATATACACGCATATATACACATATGTATATACACGCATATATACACATATGTATATACACGCATATATACACATATGTATATACACGCATATATACACATATGTATATATACACATATGTATATACACGCATATATACACATATGTATATACACGCATATATACACATATGTATATACACGCATATATACACATATGTATATACACGCATATATACACATATGTATATACACGCATATATACACATATGTATATACACGCATATATACACATATGTATATACACGCATATATACACATGTATATACATATATATATATACACACATGTACATACACATGTATATACACTCACGTATATACACATATGTATATACACTCACATATATACACATATGTATATACACTCACATATATACACATATGTATATACACACACATATATACACATATGTATATAGACTCACATATATACACATATGTATATAGACTCATATATACACATATGTATATAGACTCACATATATACACATATGTATATAGACTCACATATATACACATATGTATATAGACTCACATATATACACATATGTATATACACTCACATATATACACATATGTATATACACTCATATATATACACTCACATATATACACATATGTATATACACTCACATATATACACATATGTATATACACTCACATATATACACATATGTATATACACTCACATATATACACATGTATATACACTCACATATATACACATGTATATACACTCACATATATACACATATGTATATACACTCACATATATACACATATGTATATACACTCACATATATACACATATGTATATACACTCACATATATACACATGTATATACACTCACATATATACACATATGTATATACACTCATATATATACACATATGTATATACACTCACATATATACACATATGTATACACACATATATACACACATGTATATACACACATACATATACACATATGTATATACACTCATGTATGCACACATATACACATACATACATATATATACACACACATATATATGCACATACACACACACACGTATATACACAGATATATAGACATATACACACATTTACACACACACATATATACACACATACATACACATATACACACATATGCACACACATATACATACATACATATATACACATATACATACATACACACATACACATATGCATATACATGCATATACATACATATACATATATACATACACATATATACATGCACATATACATATATATCCATATATATACACATATATATCCAAGCATATACATATATCCATACATATACACACACGCATACATATATATACACACACATATAAACATATATACACACACATACATATACATATATGTATATGCATACATATTTATACATATATATCTACACACATATACATACGTGCGTATATGTAAACATACATATGTATACATATATTATACATCCATATGTATACATACATATACATATATACATACATATATACATATGTATACATACATATACATACGTACACATACATATACATACGTACACATATGTATAAAACATATGTATGCATACATGTATGTACGTATATATACACACATACATACATACATATACACAGATACACACATATATACATGTATAAACATATATATGCTTATACATATATACATACATATGTATACATATGTACACATATATACATACATGTGTATACACATATATATATACATACATACTTTTACATAGATATACATACGTTTACATATATACATACATACGTTTACATATAAACATACATATGTTTATATACGTATGCGTATACATATATAGGTATACATATATACATGCATGTATATACAAACACATATATACATAAATATATGCATAAATATATACATACAAACATACATATATATATACATGCATACATATATATGTACACATATAGATACATGGACATATATGTGTCCACAGGTGTACACGCATGTGTGTCCACAGGTGTACACGCATGTGTGTACACACGTCTACACGCATGTGTGTACACACGTCTACACGCATATGTGTACACACGTCTACACGCATATGTGTACACACGTCTACACGCATATGTGTACACACGTCTACACGCATATGTGTACACACGTCTACACGCATATGTGTACATATATACATACATATACATATGTATATATACATACATATACATATGTATATATACATACATATACATATGTATATATACATACATATACATATGTATATATACATACATATACATACGTATATATACATACATATACATACGTATATACACATACATATACATACGTATGTACACATACATATACATACGTATATACACATACATATACATACGTATATACACGTACATATACATACGTATATACACATACATATACATACGTATATACACATACATATACATACGTATATACACATACATATACATACGTATAAAACATATGTATACATACATGCACATACATATATATACACACATACATACACACACATATACACCGTATATATATATGTATACATATATATGTATACACGCATAAATATACATATGTATACATATATACACACATATATATATACACATATATACACACACACGCGCGCAAGCACACTCGCGCGCACGCACACTCGCGCGCACGCACACTCGCGCGCACGCACACGCGCGCGCACGCACACGCGCGTACACGCACACGCGCGTACACACACACGCGTACACACACACGTGTACACACACACACACACGTGTACACACACACACACACACGTGTACACACACACACACACGTGTACACACACACACACACGTGTACACACACACACACGTGTACACACACACACACACACGTGTACACACACACACACGTGTACACACACACACGTGCACACACACACACACGTGCACACACACACACACGTGCACACACACACACACACGTGTACACACACACACACACGTGTACACACACACACACGTGTACACACACACACGTGTACACACACACACGTGTACACACACACGCACGTGTACACACACACACACGCACGTGTACACACACACGCACGTGTACACACACACGCACGTGTACACACACACACGCACGTGTACACACACGCACGTGTACACACACACACACGCACGTGTACACACACACACACGCACGTGTACACACACACACACGCACGTGTACACACACACACGCACGTGTACACACACACACACGCACGTGTACACACACACACACGCACGTGTACACACACACACGCACGTGTACACACACACGCACGTGTACACACACACACACGCACGTGTACACACACACACGCACGTGTACACACACACACGCGTGTACACACACACACACGCGCGTACACACACACACGCGCGTACACACACACGCGCGTACACACACACGCGCGTACACACACACGCGCGTACACACACACGCGCGTACACACACACGCGCGTACACACACACGCGCGTACACACACACGCGCGTACACACACACGCGCGTACACACACACGTGCGTACACACACACGCGCGTACACACACGCGCGTACACACACGCGCGTACACACACGCGCGTACACACACACGCGCGTACACACACGCGCGTACACACACGCGCGTACACACACGCGCGTACACACACGCGCGTACACACACACACGTGTACACACACACACACGTGTACACACACACACACGTGTACACACACACACGTGTACACACACACACACGTGTACACACACACGTGTACACACACACACGTGTACACACACACACGTGTACACACACACGTGTACACACACACACACGTGTACACACACACACACGTGTACACACACACAGTGTACACACACACACGTGTACACACACACACGTGTACACACACACGTGTACACACACACGTGTACACACACACGTGTACACACACACACGTGTACACACACACGTGTACACACACACACGTGTACACACACACGTGTACACACACACGTGTACACACACACACGTGTACACACACACGTGTACACACACACGTACACTCACACACGTATGTATATATATATGTGTGTATATATACATGTGTTTACATATATATATACATATGTATCAATATACACATACATACATATGTATCCATATATACATACTTACGTTTCCATACATACATACGTTTACATATGTATATGTATATATACATACGAAGGTATACATTATATAAACATGCATGTATATACATATACATACATAAATATACACACACAAACACACATATATACATATATACGTGCATACATATATATGTATACATATACATACATATACATGTATGCATATACACATATATACACATATATTTACATTAATGTACACATATATACACACATATGTATGCCCATACGTGTGCACACACGTGTACACACACGTACACGTGTACACACACGTACACGTGTACACACACACACGTACACACGTGTACACACACACACGTACACACGTGTACACACACACACGTACACACGTGTACACACACACACGTACACACGTGTACACACACACACGTACACACGTGTACACACACACACGTACACACGTGTACACACACACACGTACACACGTGTACACACACACGTACACACACACGTACACACGTGTACACACACACGTACACACACACGTACACACGTGTACACACACACGTACACGTGTACACACACACGCACACGTGTACACACACACGCACACGTGTACACACACACGCACACGTGTACACACACGCACACGTGTACACACACGCACACGTGTACAGACACGCACACGTGTACACACGCACACGTGTACACACGCACACGTGTACACACGCACACGTGTACACACGCACACGTGTACACACGCACACGTGTACACACGCACACGTGTACACACGCACACGTGTACACACACACACACACGTGTACACACACACACACACGTGTACACACACGTGTACACACACACACACGTGTACACACACACACGTGTACACACACACACACACACACGTGTACACACACACACACACGTGTACACACACACACACACGTGTACACACACACACACACACGTGTACACACACACACACGTGTACACACACACACACGTGTACACACACACACACACGTGTACACACACACACACACGTGTACACACACACACACGTGTACACACACACACACACACGTGTACACACACACACACGTGTACACACACACACACGTGTACACACACACACGTGTACACACACACACGTGTACACACACACACGTGTACACACACACACGTGTACACACACACACGTGTACACACACACGTGTACACACACACACGTGTACGCACACACACGTGTACACACACACACACGTGTACACACACACACACGTGTACACACACACACGCACGTGTACACACACACGCACGTGTACACACACACACACGCACACGCACGTGTACACACACACACACGCACGTGTACGCACACACACGCACGTGTACACACACACACGCACGTGTACACACACACACGCACGTGTACACACACACACGCACGTGTACACACACACACGTGTACACAAACACACACACGTGTACACAAACACACACACGTGTACACAAACACACACACGTGTACACGCACACGTGTACACGCACAAGTGTACACACACATGTACACACACATGTACACACACACGTGTACACGCACCCACAGGCACGTACCTGTACGCGCACCCACAGGCACGTACCTGTACGCGCACCCACAGGCACGTACCTGTACGCGCACCCACAGGCACGTACCTGTACGCGCACCCACAGGCACGTACCTGTACGCGCACCCACAGGCACGTACCTGTACGCGCACCCACAGGCACGTACCTGTACGCGCACCCACAGGCACGTACCTGTACGCGCACCCACAGGCACGTACCTGTACGCGCACCCACAGGCACGTACCTGTACGCGCACCCACAGGCACGTACCTGTACGCGCACCCACAGGCACGTACCTGTACGCGCACCCACAGGCACGTAGCTGTACGCGCACCCACAGGCACGTACCTGTACGCGCACCCACAGGCACGTACCTGTACGCGCACCCACAGGCACGTACCTGTACGCGCACCCACACGCACGTACCTGTACACCCCTACGCACGTACCTGTACACACACACACGCACTTATGTGTACACACACACACGCACATATGTGTACACACACACACGCACATATGTGTACACGCACATGTGTACACACACACACGCACATATGTGTACACACACACAATGTGTACACACACACACGCACATATGTGTACACACACACGCACATATGTGTACACACACACGCACATATGTGTACACACACACACGCACATATGTGTACACACACACACGCACATATGTGTACACACACACACGCACATATGTGTACACACACGCACGCACATATGTGTACACACGCATGCACATATGTGTACGCATGCACATGCACATATGTGTACGCACGCACATGCACATATGTGTACGCACGCACATGCACATATGTGTACGCACGCACATGCACATATGTGTACGCACGCACATGCACATGTGTACGCACGCACATGCACATATGTGTACGCACGCGCACACGTGTACGCACGCGCACACGTGTACGCACTCACACACGTGTACGCACTCACACACGTGTACGCACTCACACCCCGCACACATGTGTACGCGCACACGCCCGCACATGTGTACGTGCGCATATGTGTACGCGCGCATGTGTGTACGCGCGCACGTGTGTACGCGCGCACTTGCGTGTACGCGCGCACGTGTGTGTACACGCGCGCGCACATATGTGTACGCACGCGCGCACATATGTGTACACGCGCGCACATATGTGTACGCACGCGCAAGCACGCACCTATGTGTACGCACGCGCACGCGCGCACCTGTGTGCGCACGCGCGCACATATGTGTACGCGCACGCGCGCACATATGTGTACGCGCACCTGTAGACATATGTGTACGCGCACCTGTAGACATATGTGTACGCGCACCTGTAGACATATGTGTACGCGCACCTGTAGACATATGTGTACGCGCACCTGTAGACATATGTGTACGCGCACCTGTAGACATATGTGTACGCGCACCTGTAGACATATGTGTACACGCACCTATGTATACATATACGTACGCGCACCTATGTATACATATACGTACGCGCCCCTATGTATACATATACGTACGCGCCCCTATGTATACATATACGTACGCGCCCCTATGTATACATATACGTACGCGCCCCTATGTATACATATACGTACGCGCCCCTATGTATACATATACGTACGCGCCCCTATGTATACATATACGTACGCACACCTATGTATACATATACGTACGCACCCCTATATATACATATACGTACACACCCCTATATATACATATATGTACGCACCCCTATATATACATATATGTACACACGTATATATACATATATGTACACACACATATATACATATATGTACACACACATATATACATATACGTACACACACCTATATATATACACATATACGTACACCCATATATACACATATACGTACACCCGTGTACATACACGTACACCCGTGTACATACACGTACACCCGTGTACATACACGTACACCCGTGTACATACACGTACACACGTGTACATACACGTACACACGTGTACATACACGTACACACATATACATATACGTACACACATATATATGTACACACACACACACACACACATATATATATATACATACATATACATATATATACACACGTATTTATACATATATATATTGTTAGCACAAACGCCAATGCTCAAAGTGCATCCAGGGTGAATTTGATTATGAACGATGGAAACCAATGGCAAAGTATTCAAAATCACTGAATTATTTATAATTGTTATTTATGATGAACTCCTTCAATTCTGTCAGATCCCAGTTCCATTGCCATATCTTTCCCCAAACTGCTGCATTCGCAGCCACATGCCTGCAAAATCTCAAGGCCTCTGGATCATCTATTGGATTAGCTTTGAATCAGCTTCCTTTCCCCTTGGCTGAGGCTTTTCCTCTATTGTGATCAATGAAGTTGCAATCCTGGATTGGGCCCGTCCCATTTCTAGTGCATCTCTCCTGATTCCTTCTTCCTCCACTTACAATCGTCACATAGTCCCCCGATCCTCACCTTCCATCCCAACAGCTTCCTTTCACTACATCAGCATTTGCCATTTTCACTATGTGCAACATGATCCCAAACACATCGTCCCCTCTCCAATTTCCAGAGGGATCATTCCTCATACCTTGGTCACTTTTCGACCATTTGTATTTACGGCCAATTCTGACATCCTCCCATGCAAAACCAGAAAATACATCAATCTCTCTTTCCACGCCACTCTCCAAAATTCCAAACACTTCTTCCATTTGTTGCAGTAATTTACATATTCTTCCTCAATTCTATTAGACTGTATATGCTGCTCTCTTCCACAAATGCAGATTATTTGACTGCTTTGCTAAATAAATATCTCCTGACCACAATCGCAACCCTGAGTTATCTCACCTCTGATACTGGCTTTGTTCTAACAAAGCCCAATGCAGTTTCAAAAAAGAAAAGTGCAAGTTTGCGTAATACAATCCCTTTCATAACCACACAACTTAAAAACACTTTACAGCCAATGAAGTACTTTTGAAATGCATCTGCTGTTGCACAATATCTCACCTTGTTTCTAAGCAACCTGTAAACCCTGAATGATAACTTCAGTAACTTTAGTCCTTAAATGCATCTCCACTTTCAAACCTGTGTCAATTATATACAGATGCAACAAGGTTTAAGCAAGTGTGCGGCAAGGAAAGTGGAGTAGGGAAGAAGAGCCTGCAGAATCAATCCCTCTTGAGAGAAAAACTTGGTAGAAGCTGAATCCAAAAAAGCAGCTGTGGGCTATGGGCAGGGGAAAATGGACCTGTTAATTCTGAGTATAAAAACAGGTTTGTGATTGGAGTTGCTATAAATGAGCAGAAATATGCAGAGAATTGGGAAGAACAACTCAAAGAAACAGTCTCTGAACAAAAACTGATCATTTACTTCAATATAGAAAGAGGGGAAGGGAAGGAAAATGGTGCGTAATTGATCCAAACCTGCTGTTTTGCTGAAGGGAAGTCAGGAATGTTGGTGCTGCCCTGGAGCTGCAAGGTTATTTGAATAGTGTTGCTGTAAGCACAGGTGCGGGAATCTGCAGCTCAACGTGTTCCAGATGATGTTAGATAATAGGTAGCTTCAAAATGCCTGAGAGTGATGGAAACAAATTTAATTGTACTTTTCAAAATGGAATTGGATAAATTGGAGAAAAAAATTACAGGAATGTGTAGAAAGAACTGGGGAGTGGGACTAATTGAATTGTTCTTCAAAAGATCTGAAGATGAACCAAATGGCCTCCTTCTGTACCGTAATATTCTAGTGGAAACCAAGGGCAGTATTCTATGATTCTATTCTAGTGGAAACCAAGGGTTCCTGATGTGATTTTTAAAAATTAATTCATGGGATGTGGACGTCACTGGCTAAGCCAGCATTTATTGCCCATCCCTAATTGCCCTTGAAAAGGTGGTGGTGAGCTGCCGCCTTGAATTGCTGCAGTCCATGTGATGCAGGTACACCCACACTGCTGTTAGGGAGTTCTAGGATTTTGACCCAGTGACAGTGAAGAAACGGCGATATATTTCCAAATCAAGATGGTGACTGGCTTCGAAGGGAACTTCCAAGTGGTAGTGTTCCCATGTGTCTGCTGCCCTTGCCCTTCTAGATAGCAGTGGACATGGGTTTGGAAGGTGCTGTCTAAGGAGCCTTGGTGAGTTACTGCAGTGCATCTTGTAGATAGTACACACTGCTGCTGCCGTGCGTTGGTGGTGGAGGGAGTGAATGTTTGTGGATGGGGTGACAATCAAGCTGCTTTGTCCTGGATGGTGTCAAGCTTCTTGAGTTTTGTTGGAGCTACACTCATCCAGGCAAGTGGAGATTATTCCATCACATGCCTGACTTATGCCTTGTAGATGGTGGACAGGCTTTGTGGAGGCAGGAGGTGAGTTACTTGCCACAGTATTCCTAGCCTCTGACCTGCTCTTGTAGCCACAGTATTTCTATGGCTAGTCCAGTTCAGTTTCTGATCAATGGTAACCCCTAGGATGTTGAAAGTAGGGATTCCACAATAGTAATGCCACTGAATGTCGCAGAATCACAGAATTTTAACCGCACAGAAGGAGGCCATTCAGCCCATTATGTCTGCACCAGTTCTTCAAATGAGCAATTTGACCTAGTGCCATTGCCCTGCCTTTTTCCCGTACTCCTGCACATTGTTTCTATTCAATTAATCATCTAATGCCCTCTTGAATGCCTCAATTGAACCTACTTCCACCACACTTCCAGGCAATGCATTCTTCTTTTGCAAATCACTTTAAATCTGTGCCCTCTTGTTCTTGATCCTTTTATGAGTGGGAACAGCTTCTCCCTATCTACTCTGTCCAGCCCCTCATGATTTTGAACATCTCTATCAAATCTCCTCTTAGCCTCCTTCTCTTCAAGGAGAACAGTCCCAACCTCTCCAATCTATCCTCATAGCTGAAGTTTCTCATCCTTGGAACCATTCCTGTAAACCTCTTCTGAACTCTCTCCAATGTGTTCACATCCTTCCTATAATGTGGCACCCAGAACTGTACATAATATTCCAGCTGAGGTCTAACAAGTGTCTTATATAAATTCAGCATATCTTCCCTACTCTTGTACTCTATACCCCTATTAATAAAGCACAGGATACTATATACATTATTTCCTGCTCTCTCCCACCTGTCCTGCCACCTTCAATAATCTATGCACATATAGACCCAGGTCTTTCTGCTCCTGCATCCTCTTCAAAATTTCACCCCTTATTTTATATTGTCTGTCCATGTTCTTCCTACCAAAATGCATCACCTCACACTTCTCCGCATTGAACTTCATCTGCCACCTATCTGCTCACTCCACCACCTTGTCTATGTCCTCTTGAAGCTCCACACCGTCCTCCTCGCAGTTTACAACACTCCCAAGTTTATCATCCGTAAACTTTGAAATTGTCCCCTGCACACCTAGATCATTAATGTCTATCAGGAAAAACAAAGGTCCTAATACCGACCCCTGGGGAACTCCACTACAAACTTTCCTCTAACCTGAAAAATATCCATTGACCATTACTCTCTGCTTCCTATTTTTCAGCTAATTTTGTGTCCACGTTGCTACTGTCCCTTTTATTCCATGAGCAATAACTTATCGCACAAGTCTGTTCTGTGGCACTGTGTCAAATGCCTTTTGAAAGTTCTTGTACACCATATCAACAGCGTTACCCTCATCGACCTTTTCTGTTACTTCTTCAGAATAACTCCAGTATAATTAAACATGATTTCCCCTTTAGAAATCCATGCTGGCTCTTCTTTATCAACCCATATTTTTTCCACGTGACTTATAATTCTATCCCAAATAATTGTTTCTAGAATCTTACCCACCACTGAAGTTAAACTGACTGGTCTGTAATTGCTGGGCTAATCCTTACAACCTTTTTTGAACAAGGGCGTAATGCTTGCAATTCTCCAGTCCTCTGGCACCACCCCTGAGTCTAGGGAAGACTACAAGATAATGGCCAGTGCCCCTGCAATTTCTACTCACTTCCTTCAATATCCTTGGATGCAATTCATCCAGTCCTGGTGTCTTGTCAACTTTAAGTACTGACATTCTATTCAACACTTCCTCCTTATCAATTTTGAAGCCTTCTAGTGACAGTTTTTCCTCGTCTGTCACCATGGCCTAGTCTACCCATCTACCCTCTTGGTAAAGACGGATGCAAAGTATTCACTTAATACCTCAGCCATGGCCCCTTCGCCCATGTGTAAATTCCCTTTTAGGTATCCAATCGGCTTTACTCCTTTTACTATTTATATGTCTATAGAAGACTTTAGGATTTCCCTGGCTGCCAGTCTTTTCTAATAATCCCTCTTCGCTTCTCTAATATGCCTTTTCACCTACCCACTGAACCTTCTCTGAACTCCTTCAAAGGTGTTTGTACTGAATTTTCAGCAATGATGGCAATGAAAATGAAGTACCAAGCCCATTGGCCACAACAGAGGCGTGTGTTAGTCAAAGCTCCCTCCACGACTTAACAGGATGGTTGCTCAGCACCAGAAAGAAGGCAAAAAAGTGCCGAATTGCATATCACAGAGGCCCCCAAAATTTGGAAAACGGGAGGGAGGATCTTGGAAGCATAAAGATCGAGAACCCTTGACCTGGAGGAATGTAAATGGCAGAAACATTTCCAACTCCTACTGTTCAAAAAAAAAACTTGGAGCGGTGGTTATGATCGGAAATTGCTGAACCTAAAATACACTTTATATGTTGTTTGAGGCCCTGCACAAACTGGTGACTTCCTAATTACAGCAGTGACTACACATCAAAAATGAATGCAGTGGCTGTAATTCTGGGGCTCTTTAGGTCGTGAAAGAAGCTGATCTAGATGCAAATTATTTACTTCTGGTATCTGTGATTTTTGCTTCAACTAACCAGACTGCAGTTACAACTCATAAGATTAAAAACAAAAAACTACTGCGGATGCTGGAAATCCAAAACAAAAACAGAATTACCTGGAAGGGTCATGAGGACTCGAAACGTCAATTCTTTTCTTCTCCGCCGATGCTGTCAGACCTGCTGAGTTTTTCCAGGTAATTCTGTTTTTGTTTTGTTTTGCAGCTACAACTCATTGCTCGGCCGGGACCATGGAAAGCTACTGCTCGGGAGCAGGCAAAGTCCTTACCTGTTACGGGACACCAAAAATTAGACTGGTAACTTAATTGAAGCAAGTTAGCGAACTTTTCAAAAAAGTAAGATTAAGAAGAAAATAAACCAAAAAAAAAAGAAAGTGCTTAGAACTGGACCCTGTTAGAACTGTGAAAGTTTATCAATCCGAATTGCACGAACTCTCTCTTCCTGCGTAAGTAGCCGCATGCGCACTCCAGTTTCACGGTACTTCCCGCAGTGCGCATGCGCTTGCTTACGGCCGCACACTGGTGGGAAGTTTGAACAGCAGAAGCGCGAGCAGGACCGTTGAACGGGTGAAGATGGCTTTAGCGCGTGAGGGGGAGCTGGACTGAAGGTGGGAAAACCATTAGGTAGAATTATAGCACACAAATCGGCCTTTCGCACCCACTGGCCCATGCCCATGTTTATGCTCCACAGGAGCTTCCTCACATCCTTCGTCATCTGTTTTAACTCCATAAATTTATCCTCTTATCCTTTTCTCACTCGTGCACTTGTTCAGCTTCCCCTTAAATACATCCATGCTATTCGCCTCTCTGTGGTAGCAAACTCTAACTTCTAACCACTCTGAGCAAAAGGGTTTCTACTGAATTTCCTATCAGATTTATTAGCAACTGTCTTTATATTTAAATAACATTCACTGTAACAGGTGTACCTACACCACATGGAGTGCAACAGTTCAGAAAAAGATATGCCCCCTAGTTCTGGACTCACCTGTAAGTAGAAACATCTTCTCTACATCCACACTATCAAATGCCTCTGTAATATTAAAGACCTACTATCAGGTCGCCTCAGTGGTTTCTAGAGAAAAAAAGCAAAGCTTCTTCAATCTTTCCTGATGGACATAAGCTCTCAGTTCTGGGGCTATCTTTCAAATCTGTTATCTCCCTCTAACCTGCATTGCCATTTAATAAGATAATGGCTGATCCTCAAACTCATCCCACTTTCTTGCCTGATCGCACATCCCTGAATCCTGTAGAAACTGAAAATCTTTCGATCTCAGTCTCGAATATACACAAGAACTGAACATCAACAGCCCTCTGGGTGAGAGTATTTCAAAGAATTCACAACTCTGATGGAAGAAATTTCCCTCATTTCAGTCGGAATTACCTGGTTCCTTATCCTTAGACAAGGTCTAAACTCTTCAGTAAAGAAAAGCAATCTGTCAGCATTAACCCTGTCAAACCCCCTCAGAAACTTAAATGTTTCAATGAGATCATCTCTCATTCTTCCCACCTCCAGAGCATATAGCCAATTGAACTCAATCTCTCCCCATTGAATAACCCTCTCATTCTAGGAATCAATTCGGTGAACCTATGTTGCATCCCTTTTAAGGTAAGTATATCCTTCCTTAGACACAGGAACAAAAACTACTCCAGGTGTAGTCTCACCGAAGCCATGTACAACTGCACCAAGCTTTCCTTACTCTTGTCACAAATGACATGACATATGACTGTGACAAAGTTAAACTGTCCCTCCTCAGCCTTTTTGACCTGCCTGCAGTCTTTGACACAGATGACCACACTATCTTCCTCCAATACCTCTCCACTGTCATCCAGTGGGTTGGGATTGTTCTCACCTGGTTCCATTCTTATCATCAGCCTAACACTTGCAATGGCTTCTCTTCCCACTCCCACACCATTACTTCTGTATCCTTGGCCCCTCCAATTTCTCATCTATGTGCTGCCCCTCAGCAACATCATCCAAAAACACTGCGCTTGTTTTCACATGTATGCTGATGACTGCTCTACCTAAATGATCAGACTGCTTGTCCAACATCCAGGACTGGGTGAGCAGAAATTTCTCTCAATTAAACATTGGGAAGACTGAAGTCATCGTTTTTGGTACTCACTCAAACTCCATTCCCAAGGTACTGACTCCGTTCCTCTCCCTGCCAACAGTCCAAGACTAAACTAGTCCGTTCATAATCTTGATGTCATATTTGACTCCAGAGTTAGGCTTCTGACCACAAATTCGTGCCATTACTAAGACTGCCTTTTCCATCCCTGTAATATCACCCAACTCCACCCGTTTCAGTTCATCTGCTGGCGATACTCTCATTCGCGCCTTTGTTCCTCAGACTTGACTGTTCCAGTAAAATCTAATGGTCTCCTACATTCTCCCCTCCATAAGCTACTGCCCAGGTCTTAACTTGCACCACATTCCATCCACCTGTTGGCTCCTAGTTAAGCACCGTCCTGATTTTCAAATTCTTATCCTTATTTTCAAATCCCTCCATGGCCTCGCTCCTCACTATCTTTGTAATTTCCTGCATCCCCACAACCCTCAGAGATATCTGCACTCCTCTAATTCTGGCCTCTTGATCCTCCCTGATTTTAATCATTCTGCAGTTGGTGGCCATGCCTTCAGCTGCCTAGACCCTAAGCTCTGGAGTTCCCCCCATCTCCATCTCTTAACCTTGCTTTCCTCCTTTAAGATATTCCTTAAATCCTGCCTGTTTGACCAAGCTTTTGTTCATCTGACCTAATACCTTCTTATGTGGCTCAATGTTGCTGTACCTGCATGTTAACTTTGTGTTTCTTGTACACGGAAGGACTGAGTTGTGGTTGGAGACAGGAATATGACCAAAATCCCTCTGAACATTGAATATGTTTTGAATGGTGAGGAAATATAAATTTTTTTCTATTCTTCCTACCAACTTGAGAATGAGAGGGGATCTCATTGAAACGTATGAAATCCTGACAGGGCTGGACAGACTGGATGCAGCGATGATGTTTCCTCTGGCTGGGGGGTCTAGGATCAGGATACGGGGTAGGCCATTTAGGACAGAGATGAGAAGAAACATCTTCACTGAGAGGGTGCAGAACCTGTGGAATTCTCTACCACAGAAGGCTGTGGAGGCCAAGTCACTGAATATATTTAAGAAGGAAACATAGATTTCTGGACTCTAAAGGCATCAGTGGATATGGGGAGAAAGCGGGAGTATCGTATTGAGATAGTGGATCAGCCATGAATGGCGGAGCAGGTTCGAAGGGTTGAATGACCTATTCCTGTTCCTATTTTCTATGTTTCCATGTATTTACTGTTGAGCTTCAATCTTTGCAATCCTTTTTTCATTGGATTTATTAATGACACTCACATCCCATGAACAAATAACTTTCAAAAGGATATCGTCAATACCTTCCATCACTTTATTGGTGATTGAGAGTATACCAATTGGGCGGAAATTGACCAAAATGAACTCAGAGAACATGAGCGGAAACAGGACAGAAGCTAAAGAAAGATGCAAATTCAAGGCTAGGGCATTGAGGAACCTTAGTGAATGTGTGGCCTGACGGGCTAGGAAAAGGGAAGGACTTGGCAGAAGCAGCTGATTGGTGGGTCTCAATCTTTGTGACAAAGAAGGCTATGAGTACCTCACACTTATAGTTGGAGGTGACGGTGGAGGAGACTGGGGAGATGAGTTTAAGAAGACGGTTTTGCAGTACAGAAAAGAACCAGGGTGTTATCTTTGCTTCCAGTACTGCCCACATAGTGATGTAAGAAAATACATGACCCACACCTAGGGGTCAGTCTAGTGTTGGACAGAGCTGTGTTTACAAGCAAGCATGGAGACAGCCCCTAGCTTGAACCCCTTACTATATACATGTACATATTTCTTGGTTAATATCTTGTAGTTCATATCAGAACTGAACTGGAAGATTTGAAACTCAAGATTCTAGTTGATTATGTATCCTTGGAAACACATGAGACACTAATGTCGTCAATGAACCAAAATGTTCAAGATCTGAACAGACAAATTTTTGAGGTGTCACAGAGGTACAAGAAAGAGACTACAGAGCCGAAGAAAATGGTTGGACATTTGGAAGAAAACTTGGAAAAACATTACATTTTTAAGGAGATAAATGAAAAGGTGAAAACCAAGAACCTAGAATGGCAAGAGAAAGTAAAGAAGTTCTCACAAAAAAGCATGAGGAGTCTCAAAAACAATTAGCAGAAGCACAATTACAGAATGCAAGTTCGAACGATAGCACAATGGAATTATACTCTGCCTAGGAAAAACTGATCAGTGTAGAGAATCAACTTTCACGTACGAAAGATGGATTGGTTAAGAAAAAACGAGAACTAATGAGAACACTAGATATTCGCTCACAGGAAGTGGAACACATGAAAGAGGACTTGAAACGCTTAGAAACAAATTCAACAAAATGGATCTTCAATTAAAACTCGATGAACTTCAAGCATCAGAAGTCTCCAGTAAGCATCATGCAAAATGCCAGGAATAGGAGAAGGAATTGCTGATGAATCAGAACAGTTGCTTAAAAGCAGAATTAACAACGAAAACTGATTAACTTCTAGAACTTCGATCCAGTCTGAACAACGTGAAGGATGAGATACGCAGTATGGAAGAGCAAATCCAGACTTTAAAGCAGAGAAGGTGAATTCTACAGAACAGTTTGAAGACCTAACAAATTAATTCAAATAGTCTAAGGACAGTCAGTGACCATGGAAGAAAGATTCCAAAAAGAACTGAACGCCCAGGCAAAGCTGTTAAACTTGTATATGAGTTCTGCAGATAACTCTGAAACAAAAACAATTTGATTTACCAGAATTATTGCTGAGCTGAATGAAAAGATTCATAAGCTTGAAAAACAACTGGAAAAATAGAAGGTAATCAAAAATTTGACTAAAATTGTGAAACAAGTGGGAACGGAGGTTTCATTGTTGGAACGTAAACTTCCATATACATTGAGGTGAGCCACACAACAAAAGAGGAAAAAATGCTGTGGAGACGAACACAGTGTTCATCCACCCTGGAAAAAATGGGATAAATCAACAACTACCTATCACCATAACTGCCAAATCGACAGAGAGCAGTTCAATACTAAGGAATGGAAAAAGAGGATGAAAAGATATCCAGATGCCAGAACAACTACCAAATCAACAGAATTTACATGCAACGACAAAGCCTACCACTCCTCTGATAGGAGTGTTAATGAGATATGGAAGTGTTATAAGGCCCCCCAGACCACCTGAATCTATGAACTCAGATTTGAAGGGGGAGATGGGGTAGTAATAAAAATGTTATTGCATGGGATAAACTAGAATAAAGACTTTTGTTGCAAGGGCGGGGGGGGGGGGGGGGGGGGGGGGGGGGTGTAGTATAAGGGTCTAGTACATATAGGATTATTTTGTGACTGAGTACAGTACCAGTGATGTAAGAGAACATATGACCCAGACCTAGGGGGCAGTCTAGTCTTGGATAGCTGTGTGTACAAGCAAGCATGGAGGCAGCTCCTAGCTTGAACCCTTTACTGTATATATGTACATAGTCCTTATAGTTAATAATTACACACAGTTAACCTACTTAAGACTACAAAGACTTCATTAGGACCTATCAAACGGTATCCAACACCTTACAACAGTGAGCAGTTTTAGCAGACGAGAGTGGGATTCAATAGGGCCTTATCTGGTCCAGTCAGACCTGGCAGTGCAAGGCTAAACCAGTTGTCCACCATATCCATTCAAGTCTGTGTCCCTTGAACTGAAGGGAGCAGAGATAAGGACCACAGGAGAGGCAATGGCCAGGGTGAGAGAGGATAATTGTTTAAATGGGGACTTGTGCAACAAAGGAGGATGTGAGGGTGTGGTTGTGCGGATCGCTAACTGCAAAATGTCATTCTGAAAGCAGGGCCAAAGGCTATAGCGTTGGGATTTTGAAAGTGCAATCTAAGTGAATTTGGAGAGAGTTTTTTTTCCAGTGATGGACACAGAATGAAGTACGCTTCGGAGAGTGAAGTGAAATATGGTTGGAGAGTGATATAATGATAGAAATGGATAGTGTGAAGCTCCCTAGGGAGCTGACCTGAAGAGCCATCTTGAAATCTTCAAAGTACTACCATGGGATCTTTTATGTCCACAGGCCTCGGTTCAGCATATCATCTGAAGTACAACACCTCAGATGGCAGCATTTCTTCAGTACTACATTGAAGCGTCAACCTGGATTACGAGCTCAATTAAAAGCAAAATGCTGTGGATGCCGGAAATCTGAAACAAAAACAGAAAATGCTGGAAAAACTCAGCAGGTCTGGCAGCATCTGTGGAGAGAGAAACAGAGTTGACGTTTCGAGCCCATATGAAGGGCCTGAAGAGGTCATACGAACTCGAGATGTTAACTCTGTTTCTCTCTTCACAGATGCTACCAGACCTGCTGAGTTTTTCCAGCATTTTCTGTTTTTGTTTATAAGCTCAATTCTCTGGCGTGAGGCTTGAAACTGTAACCTGCTTTCGCAAGTGCTGCCACTGACCCAAGGTGCTCTATTAGGAATGTTCCTTTCTGCCCCAAAAATGGCCACTTTCTTCCATGCCATTTCTCCCTCTGACGTGATGCAGTTCCTTCAGAACCTACAGATTTCAGCAAAACCAAGCTTGTGCCTCCCTATCAGAGCACCTGACATTAAGCCCTTCTGTGCTCAGGACACTAGTACCCCCACCAATCCCCTAGGCCCGGCCCACTTCCCCACCCTTCCAATTTAATGAATTAGCACTCCATACAGACAACTGCACTGGGGATAGCCATGCTTTTTGTCAGTCATGGAATCAGCCCTACAACCACTCAAAGATGATTCAGTGATAACTGTCTGTTCATTCAGCTCCTTCATTCTGTTAGACTAACTTTTCTAAGCCTGTACTCTCAATAACATTATCAACATTTACCCTTCAACAGAATGTTCTAAAAATATTAACAAAAGTGAACAGATGGAACAAAGTCATGTCAATGGTAACTACAGTCCTTTGATTTAAGATTTTTTTTTTAGAGTACTCATCTTTAAAAATATTTTTGAGAAATTAATCAGTAAAAATGTTGTAATTTTTGGTTTTTTTGACCTAGCTATTTCTTACCCCGCAACCCACCCTCTATTCTTTGCTCTTTCTCTTCCCTTTCCCTGAAGATTTGGTTCATGCTGCTTCTGGTTCCACAGCCATCCTTCTAAAACTTTACTTTATTGGCATTCTTCCTGTGTAATGTTGGAGGGTAACTTGTTTGACTATGTATCAAGGTCAAGTCAAGCTCGTCTGCATCCAGCATCCATATACATACACGTAATCAAAGGTAGAAAATCATTCCTACCAAGCTTTGGCACACTGAGATTAATTGTTGCACCCTATTGGCTGAGGTCAGGGAGGTCCACAAATTTTCACTTTGATCTTTTTCATTTTTTTGAGTTTACACTGGAAGTGCTGAAGACGAAATTTAGAAGAGTTATTGAGCTCTGTGGCATGATTAAACTGAATTTTGAAACACAGATTAAACTAAAGTGCTTTGCCTTAATTAGATTAAATCACATTCCTCACACTGTCAAAGTAAGACCTCCATGACCTGCACCCCCCAGTGATGTAATCAAAGCATGCTGTTAAGCGTGCTGTGTAGTGATGTACATAAGAATGAAGGCATGCAATAGAAAATATTCCTGAGTCTGCTCAGAGGTGAACTGGATCACTTAGATAGGCCTGAGTGCTCACTTATTAAGGAACTCATAATTGAAATAGAAGAATATCAGTTGAGTTCCTTTATTGGTATATGCTGGCCTGATTTTCTGATATTTGTTGCACCCAGACACCCAATCCAATGCACCTGGACACAGATTCAGGAAATTCTCCATTGTATTGTTTGTAGTGTTTTTTTTTATATTTCATTTACTCATTCACTCAGGGGGTGCAGAGGAGATTCACCAGGATGTTGCCTGGGATGAAACATTTAAGTCATGAAGAGAGGTTGGATAGACTTGGGTTGTTTTCGTTGGAGCAGAGAAGACTGAGGGGCGACCTGATCAAGGTGTATAAGATTATGAGGGGCATGGACAGGGTGGATATGGAGCAGCTGTTCCCCTTAGTTGAAGGGTCAGTCACGAGGGGACATAAGTTCAGGTGAGGGGCAGGAGGTTTAGGGGGGATGTGAGGAAAAACTTTTTTACCCAGAGGATGGTGACGGTCTGGAATGCGCTGTCTGGGAGGGTGGTGGAGGCGGGTTGTCTCACATCCTTTAAAAAGTACCTGGATGAGCATGTCATTGCAGACTCGATGGGCCGAAGGGCCTCTTCTGCACTGTGATTCTGTGATTCACAGGATATGGATGTCACTGGCCAAGGCCAGCATTCATTGTCCATCCCTAGTTGCCTTTAAGAAGCTGGTTGTGAACTGCCTTCTTGAACTGATGGTCTGTATGGTGAAGGTACTCCCACAGGACTATTAAATATGGAGTTCCAGGATTTTGATCTAGCGATGAAGGAACAACATATATGCCCAAGTCAGGATGGTGTGTAAATTGGAGGGGAACTTGCAGATAGTGGTGTTCCTATGTGCTTATAGCTCTTGTTCTTCCAGCTGATAGAAATCTCAGGTTTGGGAGATACTGTTGAAGAACCCTTGGTGAGTTGTTGCAGTAAATCTTGTTGATGGTATGTACTGTAGCCATGGTATGCCATAGTGGTATGGGTGAATGTTTAAATGGTGGATGAGGTGGATCAAGTGAACTGCTTTATCCTGAATGGTGTTGAGCTTCTTGAGTGTTGTTGGAGCTTCGCTCCTCTAGGCCAGTGGAAAGTATTCCATCACACTTGACTTGTGCCTTGTTGATGGTGGAAAAGCTTTCAGGAGTTAACAGGTGAATCACTCGCCACAGAATACTTACAGTCTCTGACCTGCTCCTGTAGCCACAGTGTGTATGAGACTGATTCAGTTAAATTTGTGGAAACTGGTGACCCATAGGATGTTGATGATCAGGGATTCGGCAATGGTAATGCCATTGAATGTCAAGGGGAGGTGGTTGGACTGTCACTTGGTGGAGATGGTTCAGAAGGGTAGAAAAAGGGATAAGGGTATAAAAAGAGGGATAAAACAATGAATAAAAATAAAAATAAATTTAAAAAAGGAAATAAAAAAAATAAATTTAGGAAAAGGGATTTAAAAAGGTGAGGATAGAGGATGGAGTTCATGGTCTGAAGTTGTTGGACACATGTTCAGTCCGGAAGGCTGTAAAGTGTCTAATTGGAAGATGAGGTGCTGTTCCTCCAGTTTGCATTGGGCTTCACTAGAACATTGCAGCAGGCCAAGGACGGACATGTGGGCATGGGAGCAGGATGGTGTGTTGAAATGGCAAGGGACAGGAAGGCCTGGGTCATGCTTGCAGACAGACCGAAGGTGTTCCACAAAGCAGTCACCAAGTCTGCGTTTGATCTCCTGCTACAATGTTCCAGTGAAGCCCAACGCAAATTGGAGGAACAGCACCTCATCTTCTAATTAGGCATTTTATAGCCTTCCGGACTTAACATTGAGTTCAACAACTTCAAGCCATGAACTCTTTCCTCTATCTTCACTGCAGGAGAATGCTGAATGAGGACAGAGGGCTGAGGGCTGGGTACATTGGTTGACTTGCTGGACAGGCTCCTGTTGCTGTCAAGGAACATGGAGGATTCTGGCTCCAACTTGACAGAGGGCATGGCATGGAGCTTTCCCACTTCACAGCCTCTGTTCCATCTCTGTTTTTCTGCATACCCAAAGGCACTGTCACTGCAGCCCCCATACCTGTTGCAGCCTTTGTCTGGATAGGTCAGCTTTTCCACTGCCATCCTGTAAGGATGCAACAACATTCTCTGGGAAATGGACCAAAATATCTGCACTCCAAATTACATTCAGGCACTTCCAATACAAGAAGTTCCATAAATTTTACTTACCTGCAATCAGGGTGCCTGGCCCTTTAAATAATGCTATTGCAGAGTTCATCTTGCTGTTTCACATTATTCCTTTCAGCGGTGAACAACACAGACATTGTCAGGACCTGTGTTGTCCAAATTTGGAATCCTGCCATCATATCAGCCAGTTAGGCTGTGTGACATAGGATAGTGCCAATTCAACATGTTCGGAGCACAAACAGGATGCAGCTACATACACCCATATCAATGAAGAATGCCTCTAGAAAACCAAGATAGGCCTGCATTATGCTGCTAGAAATGGCACTATGCGAATGCATTTCACAGAAGCTTTGACATAGTAAACTTAGCACAGTAAACCATTGTAATGAAACCTAGCTGCATGATGAATATTCACTTTCTGACATCTAAGATGGCTACAAGTAGTGTTGTCAACTCTGGCTGGGCATATTCCGGGAGACGTTGGTGGAAGCGACATCATGAGAAGCCAGCGGATGACATCAATGCACAGATTAGCTGAGACAAGTGCCCTCTTTTTGTGCTGTATATTTTATATAGTTCAATGCAATACATGTGAGATTACCAGCCACAAAGATACAGCAGAAAGCAGCTACAGCACTCTGCTCCATAAAGCTTTTCAGTCAAGCTGCTCACCTGATCTCAAGTCACTTTGGCTGTTTCCGTCAACTGTGAACACTGATACAGTGTTACTGATTGAGAGGGAATGAACCTGTCTCTACTAAATTCCGCTACTGAGTCTGAACAATTCCTTCTACCAGTTGCTCACGGGGAACGGAAATCCACAGCACACTACAGTCCATCCGGTCACCACCAATTCAATCCGACACTAATTAATAACATTAACAACATTAATTAATTACCATACCAGCATCTGGCCAGTCTCAGCCAGTCTTTCACAATGTTAGGATGCCCAAAAGTGATTCACAGCTAATTAAGTACCTTTGAATTGTAATTATTTTTGCTATGGAGGAAAAGGCAGCGGGCCAATTTGTGTACAGCAAGGTCCCACATACAGGATTATGACAAATCTCCATATAATCTATTTTAAAATGATGTTAGCCAAAGGTTTAACGTTGGCCAGGATACCAGGAGAACTTCACTGCTTTTCTTTGAATAGTGCCATGGGATCTTTTACATCTGTGATCTATGATTCTGTGATCCAACTGATTGACTTGACGGGATCTCAGTTTAACATCATCGAGAAACAGCAGCACCCTTCCTCATTACTCCACTGAAATGTTAGCCTGTATTATGTGCTCAAATCCCTGGAGCAGTACTTCAACCCTTGACTTTCTGACACTAATAGACCACTACCAATGAGCAAAGGCTACCACCATTACATATTCAATAACAACAATTTGAGGTAAAAATTAATCTATGTTGTTAATTGGAAGTAGGGGTTTCAACTCGTGACTTGCCTGTGCCAGTTCTGTTGGAGGTCGGCAGCACGCAAACTTTGAGCATGCTGCCTCCTAATTACCATTATTTCTGCATGTGGCGTGGTGTGACCCGCATTGCTGGCTGGCTGGCTACATGCACAATAGGAGGCCTAAGAGTGTACAAGGCTAGCACATGTTCCAACTACCCTCCAGCTCTTCAAGGTAGTCATTTCTATTTAAAGGATCCTGCACTGTAACAATCAAGTCAAAACAACTGAAGCAAAAAAATTCAAGGTGAAAGAACATGGAGCACCAGCCAATGAGAGGGGCCCAAGCTTCACCAATGTCACTCTAGAGGCACTAGTAATGGAGGTGGATAGAAGGAGAGAGGGCATATTTCCTTGATGGGGGCGTAAGGCAGGAAACCCCAAAGGCTTTCCTCAAAGGAGTGGGAGCAGGTTGTCAGGGAGGTTGCTGCCCATAGTCTGGCCCCCAAGGACCTGGCAGCAGTGCAGAAAATGTTTATTGACTTTACATGCATGGTCAAAGTCACATCACACCTCACATCCACCAAACCACCGGCTTTTCATGTTGCTTAATGCACCACACCTCTATCATTCACCCAGCAGGATTCAATTGCACTCAGGACTCATGTCTAACATTCATATACTCCAACATTCTGACACATACCTTCCTGTGATTGCGACCTCACCCACCTCTCGCTGCTTCCACAGACTTCCAAATATTCTGCTTTAGCAGGCACATAATCCAGATACAACGTTACAAATCATTGGCATTCTGCTGGCTGCAGAATCTAGAACCGGGGCACAAAGTCACAGGATAAGGGAACAGCCATTTTAGTGTGAGATGAGGAGAAATTTCTTCACTTAAAGGCTCGTGAATCTTTGGAACCCCAGAGGACTGTGGGTGGTCAGTCACTGAGCATTTTCAAGGCTGAAATTGATAGATTTTTGGACTGTTTGGAAATCAAAGCATATGGTGCTCAGGCTGGAAAGTGGAGTTGAGGCTGAGGATGAGCCATGATCTTATTAAATAGTGGAACAGGATTGAGGGGCCTTGTGGCCTACTCCAGGTCCTATTTATTTTCTTATGTTCTTAGGTAAGGCAGACTGTCTCTCCATGGGTGACATCCTCACAATTCTATGTATCATCATTCCACTTGTAATTGAGTTGGATCCCTACATTTTCCCTGCTTTTGTGCATTCTCTGAAGGAATTAGGTCCTCAGGAATCATCTTCACAGATATCCTGCGATACTTGCTGTATGTGTGCTGGCCCTGAAAGACACAAGAAAGGGATATGTCACAATCTTGACAGTCACCATACTCTGTTTTCTCATAGTTCAATCATTGATGAAATAAAGCCAGCATTTGTCTGTCAAAAGATATTTGTAACCTGTCACTGGCTATCTGTATCTATCCCTGTCTTAACATATTTGACTAAGAGAGTGCAAATATGCCGCTTATCTCCAGGGCATCCTTCTCTGTGTCTGTGTGCTGTATTTATTTGTGGTGGCGCCCTTCCAATCTTTTCCTCTCCCTTGCATTTTGCATCTTCTTCTCCTTTAAGGCATGATGAAACAGACTTGCAAATGAATGAAGGTGTGGTATTCACTCAAGTAAGGTAATGCATTTGGTGAGGGTGCCTATGAGACACATGCAACACATTACTTAAGGATTGGTCTGTGTGTTCACATTAAATGGATAAAAGGAGGTGTGAAATACATAGAAAGTTAAGGCTGAATGCTGCTGAAGATTGAATAGGTGTGAAAGGTGATGTATTGAATATTTATCAAGGTGGAGTGAAAGGCAGAGCGAGGGTTAAAGCACAGGATGTTGAGTCAGCAAATGTACTTACTTTTCCTGACCTGTAGTCGTTTGGTAGTACAGAACTTGAGGGCAGAATTTTGCCCATGTCTGGTGGGTTCGGCGGGGGCGGTCAGAAATCCAACCGCCGCACGCGATCAGGGCTCGACTGCAATTTCACGCTGGCGGGCCAATTAAGGCCCACCCAGCGTAAAACACAGCTTGTCACTGGCCAGGAAGGGCCAAGCGGGGGCCTGTTGGCCGCTGGGTCCAAGGGCTGCCTGGCGGCCTGTTTAAAAACAGCCTAGGCAACCCTAGGAAGGCTGCCAGGGAAGGACGTCTGTCAGCCGCTGCAAGGATGGAGTCAGCAAATGCCAGGTGAGAGGGTGGGTCCCCCGTTTTTCCAACGAGTGCCTTGCTGCCCTCCTGGGGGAGGTGGCTGCCAGAAGGGACACCCTTGACCCCAGAGATGGGAGGAGGAGGCCACCACACCTCACCAAGAGGGCATGGGAGGAGGTGGCAGCCCCCGTGAACAGCCATGACGTGGTGCAGCGCACCTGATTGCAGTGCCAGAAGTGCTTCAAAGACATGCTGCGCTCAGGAAGGGTGAGTGCCATCTTGGCTTGGGTCAGTGCGTTCAATTGTTTTGGGCTGGCCATTCCCCTCCCCCCATCCCTTGGAGCTCAGGAGTGTTAGAGTGTGAGTGCCAACTGACAATCACACCAGAGATGGCCAAGGGGGTGAGCCCTGGCTGCTATGACTGAGCACCTTGCGCCTTGAGGGCCACGACTCGGATGTGCTCCTCAGTTGGGGTTGGCCAGGCTGCAATGGTGCTGCAGGTACAGAGCGGACTAATCAATGCTCCTCTGTCCATTCAGGAGAAGACATCCCATAACAATATTGAGAGGTTGCGGACTGGCGGAGGACTCCCACACCTCCTCAACTTCTCCCACTATGAGCAGGAGGCCTTGGAGTTCAAGAGGCGCCATGCACCTTGGTCAAGCAGCTGCAGTTAGGCAGGGGTGTCAGATGAAGGGAAGAGTGCAGTACACTGAGGTAAGAATTTCAGCTTGTGTCACCATACTAGTGCAGTCTCTTCATTGGTGTGAGCCTTGAACCTGGAGTCTGATCATTGAAAGACAAGGGCACAATGATGCAGACTCCATTGTCTCACCAGGGTGCTTGGCATGCACAGTGACAGTGTGATGACTTAAACTAATGACATGTCCTTCTTCTCCCTTTTAGGTTCATCAGCAGGCGTTCACTCTCCGGACCCTGAAGAGCCACTCCTGACACCAGAGGACCACCATGCTCCCCAAGCACCTGCATCACTGAAGAAGGCACCAGCGCAGATACCAGCACCTCGATGGGCATTAGCTTGGCGAATAGTATCTCGGTGAACATTGGTGAGGGCACTTCACACTCACTTAAGGTGCAGGCAGATGCAGAGAGTGCCCAAGGCGCCGGCAGTCAGAGGACTGCTGGGGACCAGGACGATGCTCAGTCGAAAGCTGATGATGGACCTCTGGAGTTGTCCATTAGGCAGCAGATGCTGGTCATCCATCAGGGTGTGCAGGAGGATCTGGCAGAGATCCAAGAGGGTATGCGTGCCATGTTCTCCGTTGCAGAGGAGTCCCTGCGGAGCGTGAGCACTGCGTTGACCCTCATGGCCGAGTGCAATGCTTCCTCCATGGAGAAAGTGGTGACTCTCATGGAGAGGCTGCTCCAGGGACAGAATCAGCCGTTCCTGGGGTTTCACTTGGACCTGCAAGCCCTCACACAGACACTGACCTCAGCTGGTCAGTGTCCGTGTATGAGATGGATGGGATCCCCAGTATCCCAGCTAGGCACCCGTCCATCAATGGTGAACAGGGAGGTCCAGAGTGACCTCACATTGGCACACAAGCTGCTTGTCGTCTCTGCGGGCTCCTCTCAGGGCGCTCCAGATGACGGCAGCAGCTCCTCTGCCGTTCTGCCAGTGACCGTTGCATCTGATGAGGCTGTGGTGATTGGGGAGATGCCAACCATGGCACTGGCCGCTCCCTCTCCGGCAGAGCGAGCACGGGTTCCACTAGCCAGAGGACGACTGCCAAGGTCATCAAGGCCAACAGGACAGCAGAATCAGCTGACTGTCTCCAATGCTGGTACCAGCGAGGGGGGAGCACCTAGACGTAGCACCCGTAAAACGTAAATTTAAAGCACCTTAAACACAAAAGGGGACTGGTCACGGGTAATCTTTTGTTCCCCCATTTTGTTTTTTTTAATGGTGTGACTACCAACACCGGTTTCTTTCTGTTGAAGACTATGTGACTTCAAATATACAATTAAATTTGCTTTTGTGTTATTGGCCTGAGCATGCTTCATTTATTTTGTAGGTGCAGGGTAGGCCAGTATGTAATGCTGGATGTGGGTGGCTTGAACCTTTATTGCACAAGCACTGAGTGTATCTTGGGGGCCAAAGAAAGGGTCATTTCTGCGATCCACGATGGAGCCGGCAGCCCTGGCATGAGGTGGTAGTTTTTATTTGGCAACCTAGCTGAAGGAGCGTTGGATCAAGGTGTCCCTGCCTCCTTGGAGGTTACCGAGGTCTGGCTCCACGCCCTCAGCATTCTCCTCACCGTGCTCCTCTTCTGACTCACTACTGGATTCATCCTCTGTGGCCTGAGCAGCTGCGTCAACATCCTCTTCCTCCAGTGGGTCCCCCCTTGCCAGTGCCAGATTGTGGAGAGCGCAGCTTGCAACCACTATCAGTGACACCTGCTCTGCGGATATTGCGGTGCGCCCCCTGAGCAATCCAGGCATCGGAAGGACATCTTGAGAAGACCTATGGTTATCTCTACCACCGCCCTTGTGAGGCCATGGCTCCTGTTGTACCACTGCCCCGCCTCTGTTCTTGGGTGGCGGCGAGGCGTCATGAGCCACCTTTTCAAGGGATAGCCCTTGTCACCCAAAAGCCATCCATCCATTATCGCTGGAGCACTAAGCCTCAGCACCTGGGAGTGTCTGAGGATGTACGCGTCATGGGAGCTGCCAGGAGACCTTGCACAGACTTGCAGAATCTGCATCCTGTGGTGACACACTATCTGCACAGTCATGGAGTGGAATCCCTTCCTGTTGACAAAGGCACCCGCTGACCCGATGGCGCCTTGGTGGCCACATGTGTGCAGTCGATTGCACCCTGGACCTGGGCGAAGCCAGCAATCGCGGCTTGCTCAGCCTGGGTGGCCTCGTCCGTACAGAAATGAAGGAAAGTCAACACCCGCCTGAACAGTGCTTCTATCGCCAGCTTGACACAACTATGGACAGCTGATTGGGAGACTCCACACAGATCCCCCACTGACCCCTGGAAAGAGCAGAAGCATAGAAGTTGAGGGCCACTGTGACCTTCAGAGCCACTGACTTGGGGTGTCCACCCACACAGTTGGAGCTCATCTCAGGCCCGATCATCTGGCAATTGAAGGTCATGGTCTCCCTTGAGAGGCGGAGCCGCCTTCGGCATTGCACCTCTGACATATTGAGAAATATGCATCGCCACCTGTAAACCCTGGCAGTAGGATAGTGGCATCTTCTGCGGCCCCTTCCGCCTTGGACTTCCTGCTGGCCCTGCACCCCTTGTGCCTGCACCTCTCGTCCCACAGGTCTCTCCCCTGGAAGCTGCATTGGGACAACTGGCCTCCTCTCCCTTCTGCCCCTCTGTTCCTCCTCAGAGGAGGTTCCCTCCAGCGGAGACCACAATCCCCATTACCAGGGTAAGGGAATGCTGTTTGATACCTGGAAGAGTCCACATGGTCTGAATCCTCAGAGGGCCTGGAAGACACCAATAAGTCCAGAAATGAAGGCTGGAAATGGTAAGAATGAAGCCCCGATCAGAGAATAAGTTGCCAAGTCAGCAGCGAGTTATCTCCAAAGCTCCTCAATATTCATATTGACAATGCTGCTGACCCTTCTTATCCTGCCCATGGATGAGGTTTTGCAAATTGTAGCCTGCCCACTTGCTCGTTTTGCCCATGCGACGAGTGAAAACCCGCACAGGCAACATTAGGTCGCCATCAGTTGGGTTGTCAAGTGCCTTAACTGACCTGTTAATTAATGGTGGGTGTGGCTCCAACTCCTGCGCACACCCGCCAAGCGAAGTATCACATGAGTGCGCGATGATGTCGGGACACTCACCCGATGTCACCATGCGTCGCTTTACACTCAAACGGGTCGGACATGTGCCCGCCCGCTCAGTGAAAAGTTCTGCCCTGAGTTTTTTTTAAATTCATTTACAGGATGTGGACATCGCTGGCTAGGCCAGCATTTATTGCCCATCCCTAATTGCCCTTGAGAAGGTAGTGATGAGCTACCTTCTTGAACCTCTGCAGTCCCTGTGGTGTTGGTACACCCACAGTGCTGTTAAGGAGGGAGTTCCAGGATTTTGACCCAGCAACAGTGAAGGAACGGCGATATATTTCTAAATCAAGATGGTGAGTGGCTTGGAGGGGAATTTCCAAGCACTGGTGTTCCCATGTATCTGCTGCCCTTGTCCTTCTGGATGGTAGGGGTATTGCTAAAAAAAAGAGGCAATTTTGTTGAAACTTTTCATCTTGCACTCATCAGGGCAATTCACAAGAAAATACCAATGTCTGGGGGAACAACATATGTAAACTGTATGAAAAGAGAGTGCTGGTTGGTTGGCAAGTGGACTCTGATTGGTAGAGGTGTTGCCACGGAGTTGATGGTGACTGACAGTTAATCACCAAGCATCGTTTGACATTTAAATCAGGCAGCTTGACTCTGATTGGTCAAGACATTGCCCTGGGGAATGAGCCAGCGAATGGCTGTCACTTACTTTGGTTAGCTGAAACAAGCGCAATGTTTGTACATGTTCTTTCTGTCTGCAAAGAACAGGGACCTGTATATTATTATATGTAGCTCCCAGCACACACAAATGCACCATGTTGTGAGCCCAACAAATAACCTTAAATTGGTTATCAGCATAATTCTTAGCACACGGGATTATTTAGCAAATGTTGTCCAATCGCAGAATCACATCTAATGTTGGACACTGTTTTGAGTTTTGCAAGCATGGCTTGTTGGGTATATTCTGTACTTTGCCCGTTACGAACAGCAGAAGGTACATGTTGTTTGATATGATCCGCCAGTCTTTTGGATGAACGGCTACGTACCTAGCATCATACTGGCACTGAAGTGCATACACCACATTACTGATTTGTGTGATAGGCAAAACACCACATTACTGATTTGTGTGATAGGCAAAACACCTTTCTGGCTTGATGGCAGCATATTGTTAGTGGAGTAGTCAAATTAACTCCCTTTTCTTGATGTACTAGTTGAGAAATCTGCCAGAGGGCTCTCTACCATGGTCTACGCAAGCCTACCTTTAATGGTCAATATACACGTTGGGACTCTTAAAGTCCCATGTGCCACAAGATTGGCCTTATCAGCAACCTTGTAAATAGGACCCACACCATTTGCTTACCATGCAAGCTTGATGCTGAAATAGGACGCATCAAAGACATCCTGCGGGATAATGGCTACCCCGATCAGATCATTTCATGCTGTATATCACGCAAACTCATGAACGGGTCCAAGGCCATCGCTGTCAGCCCTGAAAAATGCCCAGTCTACCTCTGATTGCCTGGAAGAGAAAAGTGCCTCAAAAATTTAAGCAACGGGGGAAGCTAGCTATTTCACACTGCTACTGTGCAAGTAGCAAGACAAGTGGTAATCGCCACTAACAGGATGCTGCCATCAAGCCAAAAAGACATTCTGCCTATCACACAAATGAGTAATGTGGTGTGTGAATTTCAGTGCCAATGAGATGCTAGGTATGTAGGCCGTACATCCTAAAGACTGGCAGATCATATCAAACAGCATGTCCCTTGTGCTGTTCGCAGTGGACAAGGTACAGACCATACCCAACCAGCCCATGCTTGCAAAACTTAAAACAGTGTCCAAACATCAGATGTGATTCCGTAATTGGACAACACTTTCTAAATAATTCTCAGTGTACTTAATATTATGCTGGCAACCAATTTAAGATTGTTAGTCGGGCTCGCAGTGTGGCGCATTTGCATGTACTGGAAGCTACATATATTAATAAACAGGGCCCCGTTCTTTGCAGACAGGACGAACATGTATTCACATTGTGCATGTGTCAGCTAAACAAATTAAGTGATAGCCCATTCACTAGGTTCATTCCTCAGGGCAATGTCTTGACCAATCAGTGTCAAGCTGGTTTAAATTTCAAACAATGCTTGGCAGTTAACTGTCAGTCACCATCAACTGGTGCATTCTCCATGGCCATGCCTCTACCAATCAGAGTTCACTTACCAACCAATCAGCGCTGTCTTTTCATACAGTATAAATATGATGTTCCCCCAAACAATGGTATTTTCTTGTGAATTATCCTGATGAGTGCAAGATGAAAAGCTTTGACAAAAAAATGTCTCTATTTTCAGCAATTTCCTGACCTGGTTAGGTCATTAAACCACTTTCTAGATTACATCTATGACCTGGTCACAACACTCCTGGTGCTCACCTCTCAGCTAGCTCCAATCATACCTTCTTGGTGAGAGCAAGGGGGTTTTTTCCTTCCATTGCTGGGGTAAAGTATGTCTTTCCTACTCCTCCTCCTGACTGCATCCAGCAGTAATTCCAGTGAGGTATCATTAAATCTGGGTGCTGCTCTTGTTCTATGTCCACCTTCTTTCCCGAACATTTCCAATTTATATTGATGCATACTCCCTTTATATACAGTTGAGATTGCATCCTAAGAGAGGACAGCAGATTGCTATTGCATACAGCCACTGTCACTCTCCTGGGACAGCTCCTCAGCAATCCTGATGATATGTCAGAGAATAGATGCTGGAACGTTGTTATGCTCGAGAATTCATTTTCAACAATGGTTCCTCAGAGCTACAATGTCAACATTTTGAGCTTCCAAGGCAGCAGCCTGAGTTTTCATGGAAATGTTTGTGCTCCAATAGAAGCTGTGATATCAGTCATCAAATACTGCATTGTAAAGAAACGGTTAACAGACTAGTTATAAGTTCAAGAGCATTATTTGTTATGTGGAAACCAATTGTACGATACATTAGTTAATTGTAGTGATACTGCTGAATTGAATGGAACAATTTGAATTAAAATAGAACAGTTAATCGTAGCAAACTGATCGTAGCCATACAGGTAATCACAGTGGGATAGGAAGAAGCCCTTATATAGCTAAGCCAATGGAAGACAACTTGGGAATGCACCAACCAAACAACAGCCAATCAACCAACAGAGTGTCGTGCATGAGCTCTTTCAAAAGCTGTATTCTGCATACAAAACCCTTGAAAAAGTTCCACATGAAATTCATGAAACAGCAGTCTTAAATGATGAAGATAAACATAGTAATAGTTGAGCTTTCTCAGGATAAATACCTGATTAATACTTTCTTTGCCAGGAGTGCATTTTTGAAAGTATTTTGCTCAGAAATGATGACCAGGATGACCAACTCTCAGGGGAAAAATTTAAGGGACACTAGCATGGGGGACTATACGATTGGGCAGGGGTTGTAGGCAAATCTGTGAGAGCTGGGTGGGGGTGGGGGTGGGGGCGGGGGTGCGGGGTGAAGGTTCCCAGCCAATCTGTCAGATCAACAGCCAGGGATAGTGAAACGCGCAGATGCATACTGTGCATGGGCAAAATTTAAAGGGCTGGAAAATGGGCAAAACAGCATCCTGGCATGATATAACCTGGGATATGGGACAACCATCTTAATTAAGGGATGACCGCATTAAATCCAGGATGGTTGGTCACCCTGCTGAAGACAATGATGGCTCCTCTACAAAGTACAGCCAGAGCAAGGTCCAAGGCTGGCTCAGCTGTACAGAGGGTCAAGAAGAATATTTGGAAAGCAATATCAATAGGGGATTCTATCAATATCAATAGGGGAACAGACAGACATTTTTGTGGCCGCAGACGTGAATCCAGGATGCACTTACATGCATGAGCACCTAATTTAGACCTTGTTGTTTTCACTTTTACTCTAACTCCACCTAATACCTTATAATTTCTTATTCTAGTGTTATCTGTCTCTCCCAATACTTGACCTACCTTGTTTTTCCTCCCTAATGAATCCAGGATAGTATATTGCCTCCCTGGCTCTTAGGCCAATGTTGTCACTAAGCAACTGCAGCACACTCTGAGGTTGTGGTACATATTGGAACCAATGATCTAGGTAGAAAAAGGGATGAGGTCCTCGAGGCAGATTTTAGGAGCTAGGAAGGAGACGAGCAAGCGGGATGTCAAATAATCTCCAGATTACTCCCAGTTCCAGATGCTAATGAGTATAGAAATAGAAGGATAGAGCAGATGAATGTGGACTTAGGTTTCTGGGACATTGGGACTGGTTCTGCAGGAGGTGGGAGCTATTCAGGTTGAATGGTTTGCACCTCAGCACAGCCAGGACTAATGTCCAAGCTGGGTGGTTTGCTAATGCTATTAGGAAGGGTTTAAACTAACTTGGGTACCAGGATGAGAACATTAGAGAGGAAAAACAAGATGCTCCAAGAATTCAGAGAGATAGATAGCATTCGAGTAAGACATAGTCATGTTATAGCATGGCCAATGGTAAATGCTGAGCTTCAAATCCCAAAGGGAAACTTGAAACAACTGCCACAAATGTTATGCAATTTGTATAAATTTTGAGATGCATGCCTTGAATTCAGTAGTAATAAGACCACCGAGTCTTATAGATTTCTTACAAAACTAAATCAAACCTTTATTAATAGAAGAAATGATTTTAAGTACACACATAGATCTACAAATTACCACTATGATAACTTCTAAATCCCCTAGTTAATCTAACTCCCAGTTACACTTTTGTTAAGGCAACAGTAATTTTAAAAGATTTAAAAAATATAGATTTTAAAAGACCCAAGCAAAGAAACATGATACCCTGAACAATCCCATTCAAAGTGAGTTTTCTTAACTTCAGTTCTTTGTAGACAGCAGCTTAAGGCATAGATGCTGAAGGCTTTTTCTAACTTGTTTTAGATCTTAGAATTCCTACCCTTACACATAGCCTTTTCTCCTTTATACATATTTTCCCCTTTGAATGCAAATCCCCATGTTTCACTATGTCTTTATCTTTACCTTTCTAATAATAAAAATCTCTCATAGTACCAATTTTGGGAAAAATAAACACACTGTTTCTTAACTTCCCCTGGCTAGGTGTAATATTTCGCTCACTCTTTTGAATTCAATCTAGTCTGGTTTATTTAAAAATGCAAATGTTCTCTTTGTTTACCTATGTTTACCTACCTAACATTTCAAACCTAGCTTATCTTCTGTTACAACAAAGCCTTCAGCCTTCAAAGCTGCCTTTAATTCAATTAAGTCACACATACATGCACATACACAGACATAGGCACAGACCCCACTATTACTCTACTTTACAATAAACTCCACTAACATTATAACAATTATTATATCTTCCTGACAGTAAGGTATTAGGTGGCGTCAGAGTGGGAAATGAAACAAGGTTTAAATTAAGTTTTATTTAACTTTTAAGTTGCACTTAAACAGGATTGGGCCCGATGACCTCGCAGGGAGGTTCACTGGTGTGGTTGGCAAGGGTTTAAACTAAATTGGCAGGGAAATGGGCACTAGCATATTGAAGTAGAAAAGAGGAATAAGGTGCGTAAAGGGGTGAGAGTGCTAAATAGTACTTGAGAAGAAAGTAGTGCCATATTAAATAGGAGCAAACCAAGAGGGTCTACAAGATATACAAAGACATGTTTGGAATGATTGTATGTAAATGCACAAATTGTTTTGAATAAGATCATGTTTAAGTGCAACCATCCCTTTTGAATGGGTGCCTCCTGCCCAGAAATGGTCCCAATGTCCCTAGAAGTCTTCCCTCCTGTACCATGCCTCAAGTCATGCCTGGAACATCCCTACCATCCTATTTCTATCCTTGCTAGAATGTGGCACTGGGAATAATCCAAAGATTACTACCTTCAAAGTACTACCTTTTAATTTCATCCCTAACTCCTAAACATCTAAGACCTCAATACCTGCTCTCTATGTGTTGTTGGTATCGACATGTACCACAATTTCTGGCTCAGTATATTCCCCTGCATAATATTCTGCACGCTCTCCAAAAATAACCATGTGGAAATATGATGTAGCAGCAATAACAGAAACATAGTTTAAAAATGGTGAGGACTGGGTGCTTAATATTCAAGGATACAAAAGGATAGGGAAGGGAAAAGGGGACGTGGGGTGGCAATACAAATTAGGGGAGACACTATAGTGTTAAAAGGAGTGGATGTCCTTAAGGGGGACAAAGACAGAATCCATTCGGTTAGAAATGAGAAGCAAAAAGGATATGACTAGGGATTTTTAGGGGCCTCCAATTGGTGAGGGAGAGAAGCATTCTGTAGGAAAATCACAGAGATGCATATGAACTATGGAGTGGGGATACTGGGGAACTTTAATTACCTAAATATTGATGAGGATAATGTAAAGGCTGAGGAGGGGGGAGGAATTTCTGGGGAGCGATGGTGTAGTGGTATTGCCACTGGACTAGTAATCCAGAGACCCAGGGTAATACTCTGGGGACCCGGGTTTGAATCCTGACACGGCAGATGGTGGAATTTGAATTCAATAAAAATCTGGAATTATAAGACTAATGATGACCATGAAACCATTGTCGATTGTTATAAAAACCCATCTGGTTCATTAATGCCTATTGTATGAAGGAAATGGTCTGGCCTACATGTGATTCCAGACCCACAGCAATGTGGTTGACTCGTAAACGCCCTCTGAAATGGCCTAGAAAGCCAAGCAGTTGTATCAAACCGCTACAAGGTCTCAAAAAAGAAATGCAACTGGCATCGACCTAGGCACTGGAAACGACAATGGCGAAGTCAGCCCTGTCTTCCCTGCAAAGTCCTCCTTACTAACATCTGGGGGCTAGTGCCAAAATTGGGAGAGCTGTCTCCTGACATAGTCATCCTCACGGAATCATACCTTACAGATAAGGTCCCAGACACCACCATCACCATCCCTGGGTATGTCCTGTCCCACCGGCAGGGCAGGCCCAGCAGAGGTGGCAGCACAGGGGTGTACAGTCAGGAGGAAGTTGCCCTGGGAGTCCTCAACATCGACTCCAGTCCCCATGAAGTCAAACAAGGAAACCTCCTGCTGATTACCATGTACCGCCCTCCCTCTGCTGATGAATCAGTACTCCTCCATGTTGAACACCAGTTGGAGGAAGCACTGAAGGTGGCAAGGGCAGAGAATGTACTCTGGGTGGGAGACTTCAATGTCCATCACCAAGACTGGCTCAGTAGCATCGCTACTGACCGAGCTGGTGAACTCCTAAAAGACATATCTGCTAGACTAGGTCTGCGGCAGGTGGTGAGGGAACCAACAAGAGGGAAAAACATACTTGACCTCATCTTCACCAACCTGCCTGCCGCAGATGCATCTGTCCATGACAGTATCGGTAGGAGTGACCACCGCACAGTGGTTGCGGAGACGAAGTCTGGCCTTCACATTGAAGATACCCTCCATCATGTTGTGTGGTAAATGAGGTAGATTTCGAACATATCTAGCAGCTCAAAACTGGGCACCCATGAGGCGCTGTGGGCCACCAACAGCAGCAGAATTGTACTCGAACACAATCTGTAACCTCATGGCCCGGCATATCCCCCACTGTAACATTACCATCAAGACAGGGGATCAACCCTAGTTCAATAAAGAGTACAGGAGGGCATGCCACGAACAGAACCACCATACCAAAAAATGAGGTGTCACCCTGCTGAAGCTATAACACAGGACTACTTACATGTCAAAAAGCAGAAGCAACAAGTGATAGACAGAGCTAAGCGACCCCACAACCAACGGACCAGATCTAAGCTCTGCAGTCCTGCCACATCTAGTCATGAATGATGGTAGACAGTTTAACAACTCCCTGGAGGAGGAGGTTCCACAAATATCCCCATCCTCAAATGATGGGTAATCCCAGCACATCAGTGCAAAAGGTAAGGCTGGAGCATTTGCTACAATCTTCAGCCAGAAATGCCGAGTGGATTATCCATCTCGGCCTCCTCCGGAGGTCCCCAGCATTAAAGGTGCCAGTCTTCAGCCAATTCGATTCACTCCACATGATATCAAGAAACGGCTTAAGGCATTGGATACTGTAAAGGCTATGGGCCCTGACAATATTCTGGCAATAGTACTGAAGACTTGTGCTCCAGAACTTGCCGCGCCCCTAGCCAAGCTGTTCCAGTACAGCTACAACACTGGCATCTACCCTGGCTATATGGAACATTGCCCAGGTATGTCCTGTACACAAAATGCAGGACAAATCCAACCCAGCCAATTACCGCCCTATGAGTCTACTCTCAATCATCAGTAAAATAATGGAAGAGGTCATCAACAGTGCAATCAAGCGGCACTTGCTTAGCAATGACCTGCTCACTGACACGCACTTTGGGTTCAGCCAGGGCCATTTAGGTCCTGACCTCATTACAGCATTGATTCAAATACAGATGAAAGAGCTGAACTCCCGAGTTGAGGTGAGAGTGACTGCCCTTGACATCAAGGCCACATTTGACTGAGTGAGGCACCTGAGCAAAACTGAAGTCAATGGGAATCAGAGGGAAAACTCTCCTCTGGTTTGAGCCATACCTAGCACAAAGGAAGTTGGTTGTGGTTGTTGGAGGTCATTCATCTCAGCTACAGGACATCACTGCAGGAGTTCCTCAGGATAGTGTCCTAGGCCCAACCACCTTTAGCTGCTTCATTAATGACCTTCCATCAGAAGATCAGAAGTGGGGATGTTCACTGATGATTGCACAATTTTCAGCATCATTCGTGACTCCTCAGATACTGAAGCAGTCCATTTCCAAATGTAGCAAGACCTGGACATGCTTGGGCTGACAAGTAGCAAGTAACATTCACGCCACACAAGTGTCAGGCAATGACCATCTCCAACAAGAAATAATCTAACCATCGCCCCTTGACATTCAATGGCATTGCCATCACTGAATCCCCAACTATCAACATCCCCGGGGTTACCATTGACCAGAAACTGAACTGGACTAGCCATATAAATACTGTGGCTACAAGAGCAGGTCAGAGGTTAGGAATCATGCGATGAGTAACTCACCTCCTGACTCCCCAAAGCCTGTCCACCATCTACAAGGCACAAGTTAGGAGTGTGATGGAATACTCCCCACTTGCCTGGATGAGTGCAGCTCCCACAACACTCAAGAAGCTTGACGCCGTCCGGGACAAAGCAGCCCACTTGATTGGCACCATATCCACAAACAATCACTCCCTCCACCACCAACGCATAGTAGCAGCAGTGTGTACCATTTACAAGATGCACTGCAGGAATTCACCAAGGCTCCTTCCACAGCACCTTCCAAATCCAAAACCGCTACCATCTAGGAGGACAAGGGCAGCAGATAGATGGGAACACCACCACCTGGAAGTTCCCCTCCAAGTCATTCACCATCGTGACTTGGAAACATATCACCATTCCTTCACTGTCATTGCGTCCAAATCCTGCAACTCCCTTCGTAACAGCACTGTGGATGTACCTACACCACATGGACTACAGCGGTTCAAGAAGTCAGCTCACCATCACCTTCTCAAGGGCAACTAGGGATGGGCAATAAATGCTGGCCCAGCCAGTGAAGCCCACGTCCCCGTGAATGAATTTTTAAAAAAAACTTCCTTGACCAGTATGTTCTTGGTCCAGTAGAAAGGAGGCATTGCTGCATCTGGTGCTGGGTATTGAGGTGGACCAAGTGTCTTTGGGAGAACGCTTGGGTAAGAGTGATCATCATATCATTTAGATTAGTAATGGAAAAGAACAAGGAACAATCTAAAGTAGAAGTTACAAATTGAAACTTCAAGACAATGAGAAGGGATCTAACCACAGTAGAATGGAACCAAAGATTAGCAGGAAAAATGGTAACAGAACTATGGAAGAAATGTTTCAGGTATGAGCTAGATGCATTCCAACAAGGGCGAATGGTAAGGGAACCAAAGTCAGGGCTCCATGGATGATGAGGGAGATAGAGAAAATGATGAAACAAAAAAGAGGATGATGTAATTCAGAGTAAAGGAAGCAACCCTTTATGCCCTTTTCTCAAATACTGAATTGATTTTTCCTTGACACATGCTAATGTATGAACAGCAATATCAAAGTGCAGTAAGATTGCCATTACACTCTGGATAGAAGCGTAGTCTCCATGTAATCACTTCCTGGTTGCGCCAGTAAATGCAACATGTACGTGTATGGTCCTTCCGCCAGTCCCATTCTTCTGTGAGAGTCCATCCGCACGATGGTTCCAAGCCTCCTCTGGCTGACTATCTCTAAATCTCTGCCCATGGTTCTTGGTCTAGTTTTGTTTCGGCCTTAGCTACATCTGGGTCTCTGGGAGGTACTTATCTTTGAGTTCCCACACAGCAGATTGTACGTTTTCACACTTTACTAGGTTTCTGCTAGTTTATTTTTGACCACTTGATCTCTTTTGCACATTTTGGGCCAATAAAACATTGGTCAATGAAAGCTCAAATCAGTTTCCTTCATGTCACTTTTCAGCTGCTTTTACTAAGAGTGTATCATAAACAAAAAAATAAGATTCAGTATAAAGAAGTGTACAGTAAAGCATAATATTTAAGTTAGTTTTCATTGATTAGCAAGAAAAAATGATGTGGGATCCTTGGATTCTTAAAGGGTGCATGATGCATGTCAGGTGAATTCTTCAAGCAAGAACCAGGCCAAATGTAATAAACTGAGAAAGGAAGTGAAGAGGAAAATAAGACTGTCAAAGAGAGTTTATGAAAATATAATGTCAGTTAACATAAAAGGGAACCCAAAAATCTTCTACCACCATACAAATAATAAGTAGGTAGTAAGAGGTGGATGGGTGCTATGGGGGACAAAAGGGTGATATATGCTTAGGGGTGCAGGGCAAGGCTAGAATACTTAATGAGTACATGTATCAGTGTTTACTAAGGAAGAGGATGTTGACAAAATATTGGAAGAGGTGGAGATTGTAGAGGTAATGGATGGGGGTGAAAATTGAGAGACAGACTGGAAAGGCTGGCTATCCTTTGAGTGGATAAATTGCATGGTCTGGATGGCTTGCATAGAAACATAGAAACTAGGAGCAGGAGTAGGCACCCTTCAAGCCTGCTTTGCCATTCAATATGATCATGGCTGATCCTCTATCTAAACACCATATTGCTGCTTTTTCTCCATACCCCTTGATGCCCTTAATATCCAAATATTTATCAATTTCTTTCCTGAATATACTCAAGTGACCCTGCCTCCACAGCTTTCTGTGGTAGAGAATTCCACAGGTTGGCCACCCTGTGAAGAAATTTTTCCTCATCTCAGTCCTAAATGCCCTGCCCCGTATCCTGAGACTGTGGACCCTGGTTCTGGACTCCCCAACCAGGGAAACATCCTCCCTGCATCCAGTCTGTATAGCCCTGTTAGAATTTTATATGTTTCAATCAGATCCCCTCTCGTTCTTCTAAATTCTAGTGAACCAGTCGAACCAATCTCTCCTCACAGTCCTGACATCCCCACTATCAGCCTAGTGAACCTTCACTGCACTCCCTCTATGGCAAGCATATCCTTTCTTAGGTAGGGAAACCAAGACTGAACGCAATACTCCAGGTGTGGTCTCACCAAGGCCCTGTATAACTGCGGTATGACATTACTACTTCTGAACTCAAATCCTCTTGCAATGAAGGCCAACATACCATTTGCCTTCCTAATTGCTTGCTGCATCCACTTATTTACTTTCATTGACTGGTGTACAAGAACACCCAGATCCCTTTGTATATCCACATTTCCCAATATATCACCTTTTAAATAATACTCTGCCTTTCTGTTTTTCACACCGAAGCATATAACTTCACATTTATCCACGTTATACTGCATCTGCCATGTGCTTGCCCACACACACAACTTGTCTAAATCACCCTGAAGTCTCCTTGCATCCTCCTCACAACCCCGCCCAGTTTTGTGTCTTCAGCAAACTTGGAAATATTTCATTTGGTTCCCTCATCCAAGTCATTTATATATATATTGTGAATAGCTGGGGCCCAAGCACTGATCCCTGTGTTACACCACTAGTCACCGCCTGCCACCCAGAAAAAGATCCATTTATTCCCACTGTCTGTTTCCGGTCTGTCAACCAATTCTCAATCTATGCCAGTATATTACCCCCAAACCCATGTGCTTTAATTTTGCCCACTGGCCCCTTATGTGGGACTTTATCAAAAGCTTTCTTGAAATCCAAATACACCACATCCACTGGTTCTCCCTCATCTATGCTACAAGTTACATCTTCAAAAAACTCCAGTAGATTAGTTAAACAAGATTTCCCTTTCATAAACCCATGCTGACTTTGTCTAATCCTGTTAATGCTTTCCAAGTGTTCTGTTACCACATCTTTTATAATAGACTCTAGCATTTTCCCCACTACCGATGTTAGGCTAACTGGTCTGTAATTCTCTGTTTTTTTCCCTCTGTCCTTTTTTAAATAGTAGGGTTACATTTGCCACCCTCCAATCTGTTGGAACTGCTCCAGAACCTATAGCATTTTAGAAGATGACCACCAATGCATCCAATATTTCCAGGGCCACTTCCTTTAGTACTCTGGGATGTAGATTATGGGGATGTAGATTATGGGGCCCTGGGGATTTTTCAGCCTTTAACTCCATTAATTTCTCTAACTCCATTTTTTTGCTAATATTGATTTTCTTCAATTCCTCCCTCTCACTAGACCTTTGGTTCCCTAACATTCCTGGGAAATTATTTGTGTCCTCTTTTGTGAAGACAGAACCAAAATATGTGTTCAATTCTTCTGCCCATTTCTTGGTTCACCGTTTTAACTTCCCCCGTTTCTGACTGTAAGGGACCTACATTTGTCTTCGCTAATCTTTTTCTCTTCACATATTTATAGAAACTTTTACAGTCAGTTTTTTATGTTCCTTGCAAGTTTACTCTCATACTCCATTTTCCACTTCTTGATCAATCTTTTTGTCCACTTTTGCTGAATTCTAAACTGCTCCCAATCCTCAGGCTTGCTGCCTTTTCTGGCAATTTTGTATGTCTCCTCTTTGAATCTAATACCATTCCTAATTTCTTTTGTAAGCCATAGTTGAACCACCTTTCCTGTTTTGCATTCCAGGTTGCTAAAGTAAGTGGGAATAGAGATAGTGGAAGGGTTTGCCACATAATCTTCTAATCTTCCTTAGATATGGGGGAATATGATGGAGGATTGGAGAGCGGCAAATGTGACAACTTTATTCAACAAAGAACATTTTTAGTAACTACAAGCTGCTCAGTTTAACATTAGTGGTGGGTAAGGTTCTAGAAACAATAATAAGGCAATAAAGTCAACAGGCACTTGGGGAAGTTTTGAGTTCATTAAGGATAGCCAGCATACATTTGTAAAGGCTGATCATTCTTGACTAATCTAATTGAATTTTTGATGAAGTAACAGAGAAGGTTGATGATGAGAAAACAATAGTTGTTGTCTATATGGATTTTAAGAAATCATTTGACAAAGTGCCACATAAAAGATTGGTTAGCAAAATTGAGGCTAATGGAATGGGAGGGTCAGTACCAGCTTGGATTTTGAGAATTGTCTTAAGGCAGAAAACAATGAATCATGGTAAAAGGTTGTTTTTCAGACTGATCAATGGTAGTTAAGATTCATCACCGGGACCATTGCTTTTATGAGATTTGAAAGAGGTATACAAGACTATGATAGATTTAAATAAAGTAAACAAGGAAAGCTGCTCCCGTTAGCTGATGGTACAAGGACTAGGGGACACAGTTTTATGGTTTTGTGCAAGAGATGCAGGAGGAATGTGAGGAAGAACCTTTTTACACAGAGAGAGGTAGTGACCTGAAGACTTGTGGGAGCAGAGATGATGAATTATTTCAAAAGGAAATTGGATGAGTACTTGAGGGAAATAAACTTGTAGGGCTATGGGGATAGAATGGGGAAATATAGCTGATTGGATTGCTATACAGACAGCTGGCATGGATTTGATGAGTTGAATGGGTTCATGTGCCATAATGACACTATGACCCTAAGAACTTCTGACTACCTATGTGTGAACAGGGGAAAACAAAAATTGAAACAAAGCCAATGGAAAGAAGTTGAGAAATACATTCAAGATGCTACTATAAATCTTCCAATGGAACTATTCAACCCACTTCCATCAACAGTGCTGTCCATAGCTGCCATTTATTTGAGTGGGTGGATGAATCAACACTGTAATACTGTAACTGGGTGCATTGTATATGGGTTGATGGGTGAATTGGCATTATATTGGCTTAAATGCTCAAGAGATTGTGTACATGAGCAAATAGACTATATGTAAGTCAAACCACAAATTGGTAGGCATAAAGCCCCAAATCACCAGCATTAAGTGATATGATTAACTATTATATTTGCATTTAACAAGCTGCACAAAAATGTGACTGCTTTTTATGCAGTTTGCTCAAAAAACATTGCTTCAGCTTAGTTACACTACACTAAAAGCTTCTTTAGAAGGCTCAGTTCACGTATGCAACTCTTCAGGCAGTCATTTCGCACATAAATCAGCGGTCTAGCAGCACTTGCACCATTACGCCTTGCCACCGAATGTCATGTCCATGTGCTTTCACCCATTGCTCCATATTCTTTTATACTTAAGGTAGCACGTTACCTCATGATTTACCGGAAATAGACTAAGCTGGGCTGGGGTTGTTGAGGCTTTCACATGATGCAGTCAGTTTGGCTGCTAATCTCTGACAAGTAACTTCACTTATGTGTGACATGATGACATTATTCTGCCTTTTCCTACAGGTGTTGTTACCGCTTACAGGCATGTGATCTAATGATAATACTTTAATCAAAGTTTGAAAATCAAAATTGGATGGACATTAAATTTGAAGTTAGAGCTGTAAATAACCATAAAATGTGACACATTTATAGTGAATGATAACTTTGCAAGTATTAATGAGTCAATTGTCTTTAATTTAATTAGGTTAATTTACATGACATGGATTTGAGTTAGACATGATTTATTCCTCTGCTGAGTTTTTGGTATCACAATTTTACAAACTAGGAGTATTTTAGTTTTACCTAAACCAGCCGTATCTAAATATATTTCCATATACCTATATATAATATTTTTATTGCTGTTTAAATTAACTTCCACCTGATTTTATTGCCAATTTAAAAATTTCATTGTGCAGCATGCCAAAGCCTTTCACTGTATCTGTTCCGATAAATGCAACTAAAATCTGTGGGAAACGGATTTAAACTTTTCAAAACCAGCATTGTACAAACACAAAAAACTACTGCGGATGCTGGAAATCCAAAACAAAAACAGAATTACCTGGAAAAACTCAGCAGGTCTGGCAGCATCGGTGGAGAAGAAAAGAGTCGACATTTCGACTCCTCACGACCCTTCAACAGAACTGAGTATAGTTCGGAGAGGGGTGAAATATAAGCTGGTTTAAGGTGGGGGGGGGGGGGGGGGAGAGAGAGAGAGAGAGAGAGAGAGAGAGAAGTTGGGGTGGGGGGGGTGTGGTTGTAGGGACAAGCAAGCAGTGATAGGAGCAGATAATCAAAAGATGTCACAGACAAAAGGATCAAAGAGGTGTTGAAGGTGGTGATATTATCTAAGAAAATGTGCTAATTAAGAATGGATGGCAGGACATTCAAGGTACAGCTCTAGTGGGGATGGGGTGGAAAGACTAACAAGGTATTAGTTGTAGATTTTAAAATAATGGAAATAGGTGGGAAAAGAAAAATCTATATAAATTATTGAAAAAAACAAAAGGGAGGGGGAAGAAACGGGGTGGGGATGGGGGGAGGGAGTTTAAGATCTAAAGTTGTTGAATTCAATATTCAGCCCGAAAGGCTGTAAAGTGCCTAGTCGGAAGATGAGGTGCTGTTCCTCCAGTTTGCGTTGAGCTTCACTGGAACATTGCAGCAAGCCAAGGACAGACATGTGGGAAAGAGAGCAGGGTGGAGTGTTAAAATGGCAAGCGACAGGGAGGTTTGGGTCTTTCTTGCAGACAGACCGCAGGTGTTCTGCAAAGCGGTCACCCAGTTTACGTTTGGTCTCTCACCACCTCTTTGTTCCTTTGTCTGTAACATATTTTGATTATCTGCTCCTATCACTGCTTGCTTGTCCCTACAACCACCCCCTCACCCCCCAACTTCTCTCCCCACCCCCCAACTTCTCTCCCCACCACCCCCCCTTTAAACCAGCTTATATTTCACCCTTCTCCTGATATTGCTCAGTTCTGTTGAAGGGTCATGAGGACTCGAAACATCAACTCTTTTCTTCTCCGCCGGTGCTGCCAGACCTGCTGAGTTTTTCCAGGTAATTCTGTTTTTGTTTTGGATTTCCAGCATCCGCAGTAGTTTTTTGTTTTTACTCTTCACAAGTACTTCATTAGCTGTAAAGTGCTTTGGGACGTCCAGTGGTCATAAATGTTTAAATGGGTTTAAATGTAAGTCTTTTATTTATCTATTTATCTATATCTATCCGAGAACTGCTTGGAATCTGAATGGGATATCATGTAAGCATAAGCCCCCAGGTGCCTTTCTCCAAAGGCTGACTGACAGAACACTTGGTGAGATGGTGCCAGGTGATATAATTCAGTTGGTTCATTACCAGGAAGTGAACACAGATAAACATTCATGGTCAGATTCACTTACTTAACAATGAGTAATTAACCTCCTATTTTCTAACCTTCTGAATGTGGTGAAAACCTGCCTTGGAAATCTAGTTTTAAAAACATCACCATCAAAGTGACTTTCCCAATATTCATTATCTGCCATCCTTACCCAATCTGTCTTATATATGACTTCAGACCCACAAAATGTGGTTGATTCTTAACTGCACTCTGAAATGGACTAGCAATCCACTCAGTTATATTCAAGAAGGTCACTCACCACCATTTTAGAGTAATGTACAGCGCAGAAGACGGCTATTCAGCCCATCAAGCTTATGCTGGCTCTCCATGGTGAAATTCAGTCAGTCCCATTCCCCCCCGTAGTTTTATTTCCTTCAAGTGCCAATCCAATTTCCTTTGAAAGCATTGATAGTCTCTGCTTCTAACATCCTCCTGGACTGCGAGTTCCAGTCATTATCGCTCACTGCGTAAATAAGTCTTCCTCACATTCCCTCTGTATCTCTTGCCCAAAATTTTATATCTATGTACCCTGGCCCTTGTACCATCAGCTAATGGCAATGGTTTTTCCTTGTCTGCTTTATCCAAACATGTCATGATTTTGCACACATCTATCATAACTCCCCTCAATCTCCTTCACTTGTTTGCTCATAGAATCATTGAATGGTTTCAGCACAGGAGGTCATTCGGCCTGTTGTGTCTGTATCTGCTCTCTGCAAAAGCAATTCATCTAGTGCCATTCCCCTGCCTTTTCCCCATAGCCCTGCAAATTATTCCTCTTCAGATTATAATCCAATTTTATTTTAAAAGCCACAATTGAATCTTGCACCACTATACTCCAAGACAGTGCATTCCAGATATTAACCAGTCATCGCATTAAACAAAAAATGTTCTCATGTCACTGTTGCTTCTTTTGCTAATAGCTTTAAAACCAGTTCCTCTAGTTCTTGCTTCCACCAATGAGAACAGTTTCTCCCTATCTATGTTACTGAAGTTCCTCATTCCTGGGACCATTCTTGTGAATCTTTTCTGCACAGTATCACATTCTTCACATTTTTCCTAAAGTGTGGTGCCCAGGACTAAACACAATATTCGAGTTGAGGCTGAACCAGTGCTTTATACAGATTTTATGATAACTTTCTTTCTTTTGTACTCTATGCCCCAATTTATAAAGTTCCTAATCCTGTATGATTTATCAACCCCTTTCTCAACTTGCCTGCTACCTTCAGTGCTTTGTGCACATATATACCCAGGTCTGCCTGTTTCTGCACCACCTTTGGAAATGTGCCTTCATTTTATACTGCCTCACTTCATTCTACCTACCAAAATGTATCACTGCACACTTCTCTGTCTTAAATTTAGTTTACCACTTGTCCACTGATTTCAATAGCCTGTTTCTGTCCTTTTGTAGTTTAACAATATCCTCCTCACAGTTCACAATACTTCCAATTCTGTGTCATTTACAAATTTTGAAATTGTGCCCTGTACACCCAAATCTGGGTCATTAATACATTGCAAGAAAAGTAGGGGTTCTAACACTGATCGCTAGGGAACCCATCATAAACCTTACTCCAGTCTGAATAACAACCATTCACCAGTGTTACCTATTACCTAGCAAATTTTGTATTTTGGAGAGCAATTAGGGATGGGTAATAAATGCTGCCCTTCCCAGAAATGCCCCATCCTGTGGATGAATAAATAAAGATCTTAGACTAATGCCACTAATTTCAGTATTCAGATCCTATCCTAACGTCTCTAAATGCAGTATTCAGACCTTGCCCTAATTAAGATACCACTTATACATCTTAAACTGGCATCTTGTACTTTTTAAATAATTCTGTATTCCAACATTAACCATTAAATGGTGGGAAAAATTATAGCTGTCATTTTGGCCAAAAGGTGAAAACAGGAGCTAAATGGGTGCTGTGCTAATAAGACACACGTATTTGAAGCCTGGATTTGGCACACAGTTTTGGTCCTAATTGCTGATTCCCATAATTTCACTTGCTGGAGGCGCTAAACCAGACATCTGCAGATTTAGCACTCAAGTGCTGAGTACAAGCACTTTTCGTGGAGGCGTTTTTGTGGGCTCCTTGCACTCACTTCCACAGAAGGTGTGGAGTGCCCTGGTTGGCACACAAAAGCGTGCTATAAGATGGTTCAGAGCCTGAAGAGGGTTGCAGCTTTTCACACACAACACTTGAGGTCCTGTTGGAGAGGTCCCAAGCTGGAGAAATATTCTGCGCCCACAGAGGGAAGGACATCAGCTCACCCTCCTTGCCTCCTGTCCCTCTCCTCTTTCAGCAGTCAGTGCTGTTCAGGCAAGGCCTCGTGTCCATCTCCTATTCCTCACCCAGAACAAGGGGGAATCTCTAACCATAACGATAAAAGCAAAATACTGCAGATGCTGGAAAACTGAAATAAAAACAGAAAATGCTGGAAAAACTCAGCAGGTCTGACAGCACCTGTGGAGAGAGAAACAGAGGTTAACGTTTCGAGTCCGTATGACTTCTTAGTTTGGAATCTCTAACCAGATTGTCATGATCAAGCACTCCCTTTCTGCTGCTGACTCCTATGAGGTAGATTAGCAGAGCACTTACCTGTTTAGGTGAAGTCCTCAGAGAATTTTTGGAATAAATGTTGCTAGTGTGTTAGTGGAGACTTAACAGAGTCCAAGAAATGCTTGTGACGTGTTTCAGAGATTCTCTTCACAACTCCGGAAATAAATGGACAAGAAATGATGAGTATTCCTTTAAGTAGCACTTCAAATCCATATCAACACCATGTTTATTCCCAAGTAATTGGTTGCTGTTATGAGAGGCCACCAAGATGTCATGCAAGCACCTTAGTAAGTGCTGTAAACATTTTAAGTGGCAATCAACCCTTTTGCAATTTTCCAGGCGGCTGTTCCTAATCCTTGCTTCTACTCCTTTAACAAGATGATATCTTGCTCTAAACACCAGCTGAATTGGCATTTCAGCTCAAATCTCCACCGTGGTCACATCAGAGGATAGTTAGCGCCCGAACCCACTGCCAAAAATGGCTCATTTCATGGAAAGATTGAGTAATCATTGTATCTCGGTTCTTAATGCAGTCATTTAACCATAATGTCTCACTTATTCTAATTATCCTAGATAAACCACTGGTTACTGAAACTGATGATAAAAATCCAGCTTTGAAAAGATATTTATTCGGATCAGCTGGAACTCTGATTGTTTTAATTATAATCGGAGTTGGAGTTTGGAAAACAGAAAACAAGAAGCAACAAAATTCTGACGAAAGTGAGTAAAATGTTTAGAAATAATAGGCACTCACCAAGTGATTTGTATGAATATAAATACAAATTTGATACTTTAATTCAATTGTTATGGAAGATTCTTTCACAAAATTCAGTGTAAATTTTCTTCAATATTTAAGGTTACGGTTTCTTTACATGGAAGTAAATTTACTGCTTTTTCTCCCACTTCTATAGTGGTTACATTAAAGACAATGTTAGTGTTTGTCACACAGACTGATAGCTTTATAGATACAGAATTGAGAATGTTATTGGTGCAAGATGTGTGATATGATTGAATTCTATAGATGTATGATCTGTGGTGTGATTAAGGATAATTTAAGGATGACTCAAGGACTTATACTAAGGATGACTTAAGCTATACTTACACTACAAGCATAGCTTCATTATGAATTGTGAGGTTAGATTTTCCAAATTCCCTCTTCGAGCATGGGTCCCTCAGCACTTGGACTGAAGATTTTTAAAATCTCCTCCATAATGTTAAGTCTAGAACAAAAACAGAATTACCTGGAAAAACTCAGCAGGTCTGGCAGCATCGGTGGAGAAGAAATCAGTTGACGTTTCGAGTCCTCATGACCCTTCGGCAGAACCCAGTTCTGCCGAAGGGTCATGAGGACTCGAAACGTCAACTGATTTCTTCTCCACCGATGCTGCCAGACCTGCTGAGTTTTTCCAGGTAATTCTGTTTTTGTTTTGGATTTCCTGCATCCGCAGTAGCTTTTAGCTTTTTGTTTTTATCTCTGTGTTAAGTCTAGAGTCTGGCATTGACTAGACTGAGGATTGAGAGCCCCTTCTCTAGGGGAAATTTCACTGTGGGTTCATGTCAGATCCTAACTGCAGAATTGCAATAAGTCTTAGTATCAGTGAGGAGTGGAACTGGTTGACACCGATGCTCAGTTCGTGTGTAAATGGAACCTGAGTTTGTGCTTCAGACTCACTGAGCAATAAACTATCACACAAGGAGGTTCACAGAACCACTATTCCACACGTTCCTTGTAATTTCAATTATTGAGTGTGACTTGTGGAAAATCTTGTCAGATTTGTTGTCATTTAATCTAATCAAATGTTCTGTGCAGGATTAAGTTTTAGATATGGTGGGCTGAGTGAGTGTCACTGCTGTCCAGCATGCTGGTTTCCCGACACCATTCCACCCCGGGCCATTTTACCAGAAGCAAGTTGGGCTGGGCAGCTGTGCTACCCACCTAAAGCAGTGGTAGCCAATTAAGGCAGTTTAAAGGCCTATTAAAGCCTATTGTCAGAGGCCAAGTTAAATTTTTCAGTCAGCCTCCTGGTCCCTGGTTCTGTTGAAGAACCGTGTAGTGCCTGGAGGTAGCCTCCCAATGACTGCCCAGAGGGCCAGCACTCTACACTGGTTTAGAGGCCCTCCCTGCCTGCCTTCAGCCAGAGGTTCTCCCCCACCCCATCTGATGGCCTGGCTGCTAAGGGCTTTCTATGATATAAGCTTAAAAAAGTTTGAGAGAGGGCACCTCCATCTTGGGAATCCCCCCACCCCTCCTCCTCACTTACCAGAAAAGGTAGCCTTCTGCTTCTTCTCCATGCTGGAGGGCCTCCTATTGGCCTCATAGCTTCAGGGGCCTACCTGTCATCCCTAATTGGATGGTGAGCCTGTCCTCTGGCCATTAGTTGGCCAATTCAGGAAAATTCACACCTGGGTGTCTGTTCCCCAGATATTGCAGGCTTCTGACTCCCATTTGACCCTGACTGTGGGATCCCAAAAGCCACATGGAAAATCTTGCCCAGTGCATTTGTGAATTCCACAGAAACCAGCAGTAAGTGACATCACTTGTTAAGAAGCAGACGCTAACTCAAACTTATTTTGTTTTTTCAGAAGCGCTTTTGCTGGAAGATGCTGTAGAAGGTAATGAGCAGAGTCCTGTTTTGTGTTCTTATTAGATTCCAGGATACTTAATGCTGCTGCAACTGACTACAAGGATAGAACTTGTTGACTATTAGAATCCATTTTTACAAAAAAAAACCCATCTAATCTCCAGAGGACTGTGATGATGTTTATTTTTGTAATTTAGTGAGGCAAAGAATAGAATTCGAATCATTAAGTAATTTGGAACATGGACCCCATATATTAACGGAGATTTAAATACTATAGAAATGTAAGTCAGTTTTAAGCTGTGTAGTGTTGAGAACATATTAAAAATCCATTAGCTTATCAGGTTTACTCCTTTCAGAAAACATGTAAAGCCTAATAGGTATCTGCATTTCAATGTCCTCCCAAAGCTACCAGAATAAGCCCACATTAATGGGGGAAATACAATGGGAGGTACTATTTTAAAACTTTGATACTGTCATCTGGATGTCCCATCCCACACAGTAAATTGATGAGAAGTCTGATTTGATTTCCATGCTCCCTTTAGATCTTCCAAAATTTTCTTTGGAACGCTCTTCTGGAACCTTGTTTCTTAAGAAGTAGCCATGTTCTGTTGAAATACTCTTCCAAGTATTTCAGCATCAAGCACTTATCCCTCCAACATCCTACATGTGTCACCTTGACGTCTATTCGAAGGTCCCTCAAAGTAAGGAGGAGGCTTTCCGTGGAGTCCTAGAGTACAGAGAGAGAGAGAAAGAGATAAAAAGAGGGGGAAGGGAAAGAGAGAGGCTATAAGAGATAGGGGCGAAGTCAGTGCAAGGTAAAAGAGATAGGAAAGGTAAAAGGCTAAGGGAGGAACAGCATTGGGAAAACATTCCACATTGACAGTCAATCACTAGACAGTCTGTTGGTCGATGAAGGTTTGTGCGCCTTCTGGAGCTTTCTTCTTGCTCTTGCATCTTTGACTATCATCATCCGCCTTGATCAAAGCCAACTTCACCTTGGTGCGGCAGGGCCCGCAATCGTGGGCGGCCCAGTTAGGGCCACCAACACTCGGGGGCGGGGGGGGGGGCGAAAAATAAGGAACGCTTTGGCATAGGGACAGCGCGAGCAGGCAGGGGTTGCTGGTGAACCTGTAAAAGCAGGGGGCGGAGAGGTAAACCCATGGGGGTGGGGGGCGCCTGCTGCCAAAGCTGTGAGAGCAGTGGGAGGCTGCTGAATGGTGAACCTGTGAGGATGTGGTGGGGGTAGGGGGCTGGCAAACCTGTGGGAGCTGGGGGTGGGGGTGGGGGGAGGGGGTTGGCAGATCAGGCAGCCGGGAGCAATGCAAACTTGCGTTGCGTGCTACACATGCGCAACATTTAAAGCTATGAAATATGAGACAAACAGTGCCCCAGCAACATACACCCCAGGACACAGGGCACTCGCTTCAATTACGAGATGATCCCACAAAGTCCAGGACAGTTAGTCACCCTGGATCCAGTGCACTCTCTTCCCAGCTGTTGAGGTCAAAGCCAATCTTCTTCAAGTAGGCTTTCAGGATATCTTTCAAATGTTTCCACCGGCCACTCTGTGATCTTTGTCCAGTCGCAAGTTGGGAATAGAAAACACGCTTTGAAAAGGGAAATTGGGATTTAGCTGGAGATCCAAATCTGGTAACCTTTCCTCACAGCCTGGTTATGAAGCCATGCTGGCCGGTGGGGATTCATCAGAGCCAGAAGGTCCATTGCCAGAGGGGATTGTGAGCAGCAAAGGCCAAGCCCATGGCCCAGATCCTGCCATGAGGGGATAATCCCTGCTCCAAGGTGCCTGCTTATGAGACCCTCTGAATTCTACATTTAAATTTATACCTCCAAGGGCACTTCAATTTAAGGCAGCCTCACACTCTCAGACCTACGTCGGCCGTACCCACCTCTCCTGCTGGGTCTGCCAAGGCTCTACAGCTGCTGGCCCTCTGATTGGGTTGGCAACTCGGGGATCCTACCTGCTGTCCTTGTTTGAACAGTGAGCGCAAAGATGGCCAATTCTGAGACTGCTTCTGGGAAAAGAGCTCACCCGGTTGGCCTCCCAGTAAATGCAGGCTCAGGACACACAATTGGTCCCGATGTGTGTGTCCCAAAGCCCACAAGAAAATACTTCCCCTTGAATTTAGTGATCCATTATCCATAACTCCTTTGACATGAGACTGGAAATGTTTTTAATCTCATGCTGAGATCTATTTAATCTTTCTTTCTCAGGATATTAATATTCCATCCAATCACCCATGTCCTTAAACTTGAGGGTGAAGCCAGATGCTAAATGAATCCTAGTCTAGTACTTTGACTGAAAACAACCCCTGAAACATGAACTCTAGAGAATCTAAATTCTAAACAGATGCTATAGTGTCAGGAAATGATGGGTCCATTCATCTCAGTTCCTGTCCCCATTTCACCACCAAAATCCTGACCCATTTATCAAATACGAAGAATGAACATGTAAATGCTGTAACATTTCAGAAATCAAATGTCAAAGGAAGTGGGTATGTTTAAAAGCTGGATATGTAACTAATTGAATACCTGTTGCCTGTTTCTGAATCATACATTTCCCATGTTCTGTTAATCCACTGTAATAAACACAAACCCATATTGAGAAATTCAACCATTCCCTTCCAGATGCCATTCAAGGGATACGTTTTGAGAAGCCAAACAGATTGCTTTGACAAGGCATCACATAAGAAGCCCAAAAGCTTCAGCTCAGTTGCCAGAACTGTGAATGTCATCTATCCAAAGGAGCAGGGCACACTTATTATGAGAGCTGGTGCGTCAGATACTGTGACACAAGTGAAAGCTGCTCAACTCCTGCCATTGCCCCAGAAAGAAAAGTGCCCCTCAAAGCGAATCCTGCTGGTAGGCGATGCAGGAGTGGGGAAAAGCTGGGCTGTGGCCAGCATCCAGAAAGAGTGGGCAGCATCTCAACCAGGTCAGCTGGTCAGGTGCATCATTGTCTTCAGATTCTACGACTTAAATGCGGTTGAAGGAAAGACCACTCTACGGAAACTGTTTAAGAAACAGTGTGAGCCTTTGTCATCAGTCCTAACGGAACTTCTCTGTAACCCTCAGGATGTGTTGATCATTTTGGATGGATTGGATGAATTCAGCCATAAATTGCAATGGGGTCCACTGGATAATGATTTCAACATAGATACCAAGGCTGAAGTAAATGTCCTTGTTTCCAAATTAATTTCCAGGAATCTCCTTCCAGCAGCACAGGCATTGGTTACCTCCCGATGGTATACCAAGCAGATAAAATCTAACAAGAAATATTTTGATTGCATCCTTATTATCTCTGGGTTTACCAATGATCAGTTGAGCAGATATTGTGATGTGTTCTATCAGGGAAAGGAAAAGGCAGTAAAAATGTATCAACACATTACAGAAAATGAGATCATCAACTGCCTGACTTCTAATCCCCTTAACAGTTATATCCTGTGCAATATTTTGGACAACGTAGCTGCAGTCCTGCTGCAATGGCAAATATGCCAATGACACACAGCAAAGTATTCTTGCTGTTCCTTTACAGCCTGGTACTGTAGTACAGCTGAAGATTCAGCAATCATCATCGATAACTCTGAGACTGAACAGCGAGGCAAATTGCTGAAAGATACCATCTTGAAATTGGGGGAACTGTGCTTCAACAATCTGCTGTCAGGGAAACTTGAAATGAGAGAAGATGGCCTGGGTACCTATGAAATAGACCCAGAGGTTCTTTCAAAGTATTTCTCAAATCTTATCTTGAGAAAGAAGTGTAAAGGTCAAAGTGTTTTTGAGTTCTACCATGTTGTGCTGAAGGAACAGTTTGCAGCTTTGTATTGTGCAACTTCGCTGAAAGATGATGCTGAAGAGTTGATCAAACGTCTGGATCTTTGGTGTTTTGGGAAAACGCCACAGAATCAAAAAAGCCAATATTATCTGAGACTATTCAAGCCTGAACACACAGAAAATGTACAATTTCACCAGGCTCCTCACGGGTTCCTTAACAGCAGGAAGAGACGGCACGTTGTGGAATTGTAGTGCTCCTCTCACTCGTTCTATAGCCACAGCTCTCATGATATGGTTCAAAAACTGTTTTGAATGAGGTAGTAAGAAGTCAGAGTTGCTGAATTTAATGCGTTGTTTTTTTGAACTGCATGATTCAACTGGAACAGCAGAAGTATCTCCTCATATCAAAAATGTAGATTTTTGCAACATTTCTGAGCCCACTAGACCTTACTGCTTTGTGTTACTGTCTCAGTCATTCTACTGTGGAAGAATTGGATTTAAAACTCTGTACCTTAGGGGACAATGGAATAAAACAGCTCAAGGAAGTGTTGTCCAGCAGCAAATATATCCTGTGAATAAAAACAGCTGTAATAACTTGCACTTATATAGCACCTTTTATCAGAGTAAACATTCCAAGGCTCTAGACAGGAGCCTAATAAGATAAAAATTGGAAAAAAAGTCAAAGAAAGATATTATGACAGATGATCAAAGAGCTACACTTCAAGCAGCATCTTAGAGGAGAGAGAAGTGAAAAGGTGGAGAGGTTTACAGATGGAATTGCAGAGCTTAGAGCCGAGGTGGCTGAGGGTATGGCTGCCAATTTTGGGCACAGTCAGGAATGCATAAGAGGTCAGAGATGGAGGAATGTAGAGTTCTCAGAGATTTGTAGGAGTGGTTACAGAAATATGGAGAGCCAAGGCTATTGAGGAATTTGAGCATGAGGATGAGAATTTTAAGATTGTGGTGTTTATGGACTGGAAGCTAATGTAGGTCAGTGAGCAAAGGGATAATGCATGAATTGGTGCGAGTTAGGTAAAGGCAGCAAAGGTTGAGCATAAATTTATTGAGGGTACAGGACTGGCAGGAGAGCACTGGAGCGATCAAATCTGGGCTATTATCTTGGTATTCTACATATTCATTGGAACGAAATGGTAAGAAGGAGTACAGATTGTACATTAGAATACGGAAAAGATGGTGATGGTAAAAGCGGTGACATACAATGGGAAACCGTTCTCTGATGCACCAGTTCAACTCCACCAATGGATTTGGACAGTTACATAATATAGTTGAGAAGAAAACATGAAATGGAGGATAGATCCAGATACCATTAGGTTATTGCTTGTTGCATTGGCTTTTCATACCTGGTCATCTCCTACAAAAGGTAAAGTTTGCAAAATTAAGGAAGAAGATTTATGTCCTCAGTTGTGTTTTTCTGCAGCTAGTCCGTTCATTGGGTGACACAAACATTGGGCTGAATTTTACCAACCTAGAAAATGATCGGGGGGGGTGAGACCATTTCTGGGTTCCGATCCTGCTCACACACCCATTAGCTTAATTTTGTAGGAGGGGGCTAATTAGCAGGCCACCTTCACGTGTGCTGTCCAATTCGACGACGACGGAGGCGGGAGGTGAAGATAGCGTAGTCCACCGCAAGGAATGTCAGCAGCCCCTCACCTTGTCACAAGTGGGAGCGCTACTGAGGGCCAAGCAGCAGGAACGGGAGGGAAGCAGTGGAACTACCTTTATTATCTGGGCAACAGCTGAGACCCTGTTAGTTTCATAAATTCGGAGACATCCACCACCATGACACCTTCAATCAATGGCAAGGCTGTGACATAGGGAGACAACAGCCTTGTCATTTTCTGCCAGTAACATTTAAATTCCTTCAGCTCTAATGCAGCTTCGACTTCTCACTGTGCAGCTGCCTCATGTTAGGTGCTGACACAGCAGGGGCTTGCATATGCTGGCAAAATTGCTGTTCTGTTTTAAAATTGCTGCTAATTGGCTCCTTGCTTACCTGGATTGGATTCCTGCCACTGCTGGGTGGGTTGCGCATGTCCACTTCCAGGGAGGCAGTAATATGTCGGGGAACCCATCTGACATTTGGTTGTCCAATTTTCCTGTACCCCCGCCCCCCTCCAAAGGCTAGGAAAATTCTGTTCATTGTCTCACAAACTTTGGATATTCTTAGCAAAGCGAATCGTTTGTACTGTCTTTACAACTCCACAGAATGTATATGTCTGGAACTCAAACTTGTTGAACTTCGATTAGAGAGTACATTTTAATTTAACCCTCATTTAAATTGTCTTTATCCTCTATTGTAGGGTAAGTTCTAACAAGCTAACTGAGGAATTAGCCAAGATTTTCAGTGACATTCTCAAAGGGAAAGATTGCGTTGCTGAAAAGTTATCGTTAAGTATTTCTAATATGTAATATGTTTATAAAGAACAAAAAGACTGTATTTATTTTAATGCAGACCACAAGCTGTGACCGTTCTGATCTTGTGCCTTTTAAGAATTGGAACAAATATCCTTAAATCCAGGGGGGTTCACATGTTGTTCGAAGCGCTCAAAAGTAACAGTTTAAAATCCCTTTACCTGTATCATAATGAAATCACTGATGATGACACAGAGAAGATGACTGACTGTCTCAAACAAAATGAAACCCTTAAGATTCTGCAGTAAGTCTGAAATTAATTTGATGTTTGTTTGATTTAAACCAAGTTCCTAAAAATGATATGTCAATGTGCAATTCATTGCACCATCCTGCCCCTGAGATTGCCAGTTTTGACTTTGCTCCCTACAAGTGTCTGTGGTAAATTACATAATTAACATCCACTTGTTACTTATCCATCATCTTTTTGGGCCTTTGGGTGTCTTTCACCTCAGCCTCTCTTTCCCCATTTTACTTTTCATCTCTGCCATGCCGTTTCCCTTATATCTCCTCCCTCCCCTCAGCTCAGTATGTCTTCTGTTTTCTATCTCCAGCCATTTCTTGCTATGAGCTAATTTGTGTCTCCAAAGAGAGGCAGGGTCATCTTCCCCACGGAATTAACTTGATACTACTTTGGGTGGATATTAAACTAAACTGAAATCACAATTGTCTTTTGTTGATAATTTCAGCTTAATTGACAAGAACACAAAGTTTGCTTAATTAACATCATCTCAGCTTGAGTTAGCTTTTTCTTTAAAGGGACAGAACACTGGAGGTGAGATCCAAATTTGGTGAGGCAAAAAGAGATCCACCTCCTGTAATATACATTGAGGTCCCTTTGCTGTTTTTGTTTTGTAATCCTCAAATTTGCCAAGCTCAGATTTCTCTCCCTGAATGAGTGAAGCTCACCAGCTCGGGACTCTTACTGTTGGGTTGTTCCATGCTATAAATGTGGACATTGGCTAAAGCATTGGGCTCAAAGATCATGCCTCCCATGATAAACTAGTTAGCTAACAGTCAATTCTCAAATTGCACGCTCCTTCTGTGGAGCTGCACTTAAAGGGACTTCCAGTCAGATAATTAGGGCTAAAGAATTGTAACTCTTTCTCCCACTCCCGACTCCCTTTGGGCATGGTTCAGTATTGGAGTGCAAGCTTTCAAAATTTACCTCACTGTTAATTCACGCATTAAGGAGGGCCAGCTGGACAGGATTGATACTATCCATGAACTGTACACTAGTATGAATGACATCTAAGAGCAATAAGAGGAGAAAATTCAATAAATTGAGATCAAAAAGGAATTGGATATGAATAATGTAGAGAATCACAAGTAAATAAAATTTATATATTGTATATGTACTATAAAACTATGTCTGGTTAAATGGTGCACTGTGTAACTTCACCTTTGTGTGACAATAGCAAATGTACACAGAGCCAATAGGAAAAGACTTATTTAGGTTTTAAGGCTTTTCACAACCAAAATACTTAATTGTTTATGTGGAAACAAATTTGGTGAGCCTGGTCTGAGAAATATTCAGCAACTCAAAAAGTACCGTTCCAATATGAAGATCATTACTTATATCGCAGAAGATGAAGAACTCATAGATCATGTTTATAACCAAATTGAAGAAGCCATGGCTGAATCAACGCAGTATGATACAGAGTGGCTTTCAAATCTCCTAGAAACCACATTCGAGGACCTTGAGGAAAGCATGTACCATATAACCAATCAACGCACAAGGACAAAGTGGACACAATGAAGGAGAAGATTCAAAAACTGCAAAACAAGCTGGACTGGGAAAAGCAGTTTCCCACTGTTTAATGGTGTCTCGAAGGTTTATGTGGCTTATTCTCAGCCAGCTCTTTATGTCCATTATATTGTTGGAAATCACCATGCCATTGAATAAATGTGTAGTTAATGGGGAGCAGCAGTGATTGGGGTGGGGTGGGGCAAGGTGGAAGCAGGGGGGTTACTGTTTGTCTTTCTCATTTTCAGCAAGGCAGTCCCAGACCTATCAAATTATCAAAAATAAAATCCAGATGAGCCTGTAAGACTAATTTCATTGGTCATGCACTGTTTCTGCATTAGAATTGGAGCGGGTGTGGGGCAGCGTAAACTGAGGTGGGATGGTGAGGGGGTGGGTAGGGGCACCATAACCTGGTATTTGACCAGCAGTGGGGCAGGTGGTGGGCAGCCTGGCTGACCTTGGACTATTGAGGCCCATAAGTAGTCATTTGCAGGGTATCTTCCCGCCACTGCTGGTATATTTTTACCCAATTGCCACAGCCATGTAAAATACAGTCATGGCATCCAGGGTCAGCAGATGTAGGCACATACCCCCCACTTCCCAGCCAGTGGGCAGGGCCACCAGCTCTGTGTTAAATCCCAGCTATAGAATCTTACAGCGTAGACAGAGTCCATTCAGCTCATTGTGCCTGTGTTGGCTCTTTGAAAGAACGATTCAATTTAGTCCCACAGATTAATTCTTCAGCAAGAGGTGAGCCAATTTCAGCAGCTTTGGAGTTAATAATGAGTTGAAGGCAAGATTGCTGGAGGATCCCAGCAGCCAATCTCTACTTTGATTACTGGTTAGTGCAATCATTCTACACAATGTAATCATTAATGATTTGAATGTTTTCCATTATTCAGAGTCAGTGCAAGTTAGATGATGCCTTGCAACTTGTACTAAACGGAAATCTATCTATAAATTTAAAATCTTGCAAACACATTCTTCTTGTCTGTAGATCACTATTTTTATATCAATCTTTAAATTTGAAATTGTCTTGGTAAATGTTTATGGTAAGAATTCAAATGTTGTGTATCACGGTTTGATGATTAGACCAGTTAGGAAAAGTAGATACTTAAAGAAACCAGGTGAACCTTTAGCATTACTCAAAATGTTTCAGAAAATAGATTTCATCTGTCATTTTTAATTTCAGTAACTGAAATTGCTAATATGATCAAATAAACTTTGTAACATAAATAGGCATGTTATTAGGTCACATGCTTTGGTATACAGACATTTAAAATGTAATATTTCTCCTTAAATGTTTTACTCATTTTTTGTATAGCTGCAGTTACTAGAAAGTATAGGCATGGCAGGAGACTTCATTCCCTATGGAATGCGCATCCTGTGCCATGTGGGAAATCTGGCACACTTTCTGTGGCCTAGATGGCCACATGTACATGTCTTGCCAGCTAGAGCAGCTGATCGGCAGCTTTTGAAGTTTGAAGCTTGGCTGGAGTCACTAAGGGGCATCCATCAGACTGAAGCTTTGTGGATAGCACTTTTCTACAGGTAGTCATTGTAGTATAATAGAGAATGTTAGACTAAATCCCATAAAAGGTTTACTGTAATAGTCTGTGATGTCATAAAAGAGAGTGACATATTAATGTGATGTGAGACTCTGGGACAGTCTAAAGTGAAAGTTAAAGAAAAGCAAGCATGGTCAGAAGCTTGTTAGAGTGTTCTCCATAATCTGTAAATATATTAGAGTGTTTATAGGTAGCAATCTCCTGAAATCATTGAAACTACTTCAACCAAACAATGCAATAATGTAGTCACCCCGCAGCTTAAAAATGTGCAGACACAGAGGGAATGGCCACTGCCAGAAGGACAAGAAAGACCAGGCAGGGTAGGGATCTCCTAAGTGCATCTTGCTCTCTAACCTGCATTCAAGTCTGAACACTGATGAAAATGATGCTTCCTATAGGGCAGAGCTAAATCCACAGCATCATGGGTGGCTTAGCTGCACAGGGGTGGGGGTGTTGGAAAGAAGAAAGGAGCAATAGTGAGGGGAATGGACAAGAACTTCTGCGGCCACAGATGTGACTCCAGGGTGATATATTACCTCCCTAGTGCTAGAGTCAAAGATGTCACTGAGCCACTACAGGACATTTTGAGGGAGAGAGTGAACAGCCAGTGGTCATGGTCCATATTGGCATCAATGACACAGGCAGAAAGAGGGATGAAATCCTGAAAGCAGATTTAGGGAGCTAGGAGAGAGATTGAAAAGCAGGACCTCAAAAGGTATGATCTCTGAATTATCCACGGTGCCATATGTTCACGAGTACAGAAATAAAAAGATAGAGCTGATAAAAAAACATGGCTAGAGAGATGGAGCAGGAGGGAGGGCTTTAGATTCCTGAGACATTGAGACTGCTTCTGGGGCAGTTGGGACCTGTACAAGATGGGACGAGTTGCACCTCAACAGGGGCAGGATCATTCCATGTGGTAGTGAGTTCCACGTTCTCACCACTCTCCGGGTAAATATTTTTTCCTGCATGCCTTATATTTATTAGTGATTCTTGTATATTTCTAACCCCTAGTTTGGACTCCCTTACAAGGAAAAACATCTCTACATACATCCTATTGAACCCCTTCAAAATTTAAAAAACCTCTATCAGATAACTTCTTTGTTTTCCCTTTACAAAAAAACACCACAGCCTGTTCCATCTTTCCTGATAGTTATAACCTCTCAGTTATGGTATCATTCTTACAAATCTACACAAAATGAACTTGAAAGTGGTCAAACTCAGTATCCTGCCTGAATTGAGCTTCAATCCTTACATTCAGTCCATCGCCATGATTGCTTATTTCCACACTGAAATTTTACCCTCTTCTGTCCTTACCTACTCCGCTGCTGAAACCTTCATCTGTTGCCAGCTCCAGGCTTGCCTTCTCCAATTTCAGATTTCCAGCATCTGCAGTATTTTGCCTTCTCCAATATTGTCCAAGTCCAACTTCACAACTCCAATTCATCCAAAACGCCACCAATTGTACCTTTGATCCTGTATTAAGTCCCATTCCTGTAATTCCTGGCCTGCTTACATCCTTGTCCTCCAAAGCACTGATTTCAAAATCATCCCACTTGTTTATAGTAAGTTTCAGTAAGATAAGAGCCCATGGTGTTAGAGGCAAGGTATTAGCATGGATAGAAGATTGGCTGTCTGGCAGGAGACAGAGAGTGGGGATAAGGGGGTCCTTCTCAGGATGGTGGCCGGTGACTAGTGGAGTTCCGCAGGGGTCAGTGTTGGGACCACAACTTTTCACTTTTTACATTAATGATCTAGATGAAGGAACTGAGGGCATCCTGGCTAAGTTTGCAGATGATACAAAGATAGGTGGAGGGACAGGTAGTATTGAGGAGGCAGGGAGGCTGCAGAAGGATTTGGACAGGTTAGGAGAATGGGCAAAGAAGTGGCAGATGGAATACAATGTGGGGAAGTGTGAGGTCATGCACTTTGGTAGGAAGAATAGAGGCATAGAATATTTTCTAAATAGGGAGAGAATTCAGAAATCTGGAGTGCAAAGGGACTTGGGAGTCCTAGTCCAGGATTCTCTTAAGGTTAACTTGCAGGTTGAGTCGGTAGTTAGGAAGGCAAATGCAATGTTGGCATTTATTTCGAGAGGACTAGAATATAAAAGCAGGGATGTGCTGCTGAGGCTTTATATGGCTCTGGTCAGACCACATTTAGAATATTGTGAGCAATTTTGGGCCCCGTATCTCAGGAAGGATGTGCTGGCCCTGGAGAGGGTCCAGAGGAGGTTCACGAGAATGATCCCAGGAATGAAAGGCTTAACATATGAGGAACGTTTGAGGACTCTGGGTCTTTACTCGATGGAGTTTAGAAGGATGAGGGGGGATCTGATTGAAACTTACATAATACTGAAAGGCCTGGATAGAGTGGACGTGGGGAAGATGTTTCCATTAGTAGGAGAAACTAGGACCCGAGGGCACAGTCTCAGAGTAAAGGGAAGACCTTTTAGAACAGAGATGAGGAGAAACTTCTTTAGCCAGAGAGTGGTGAATCTATGGAATTCATTGCCACAGAAGGCTGTGGAGGCCAGGTCATTGAGTGTATTTAAGACCGAGATAGATAGGTTCTTGATTGGTAAGGGGATCAAAGGTTACGGGGAGAAGACGGGAGAATGGGGTTGAGAAACTTATCAGCCATGATTGAATGGCGGAGCAGACTCGATGGGCCGATTGGCCTAATTTCTGCTCCAATGTCTTATGGTCTTCATGTACTTTCTTCATCCAATTTCCTCTCACTCTACATCCCTGATCCTCCTCCACCACCAATGACAGCAACTTGCATTAATAGAGCATATTTAAACTTGAAAAGGCTCCAAGTAATTTCACAGAAGAGGAAGGAGACAACATGGGCATTGAGCAAAGGGAGATATTAGATTGGATGATCAAAAACGGTCATGGAGATTGATTTTTAAGGAGGAGAGGACAAGCGGAGATGTTTAGGGACGGAATTCCAAAACTTTGAGCTGAGGCGACTGAAGATACAGCCATCAAAAACGTGGTTAAATTAGGGGACTTTCTGAGTTTGGAGCACTGTGTGTTCCTCTCTCACCTTTCAATCTTCAGGCATCACAGCTATATATCATCTTTTTATATCTGTATACAGTCTTTTTAAGTAGCCAAGACACCAAGAAAACACTGCTATTCTTCAAAATGTTGTCACAGGATATTTTACGTCCACCTGAGAGAGCATAAGGGGCTTCAGTTAAACGTCCCATCCAAAAGATGGTACCTCCTGAGAGTGCAGCACTCCTTCGGTACTGCACTAATGTTGGCCTAAATTTTATGCTCAAGTCTCTAGAGTGAGACTTAAACCTACAACATTTTGATTCAGAGGCCAGAATGCTACCATTTAGCCGCAGCCTACACCAAATAATAGACAAAATGAGAATAAATGAGTAACAAAATAACCTATTTGGAGATATAGCATAAAAATAAACAGAGGTCCATTAAATTCAATGTGTTTAGATTCCATATGCCCCTATTGATCGTAAAATCACCCCTCAGATTTTGTTGAATATTGTCTGTGCAACTTAATTATTGCCACCGTGGCACCTTCATGTGATGGAGTCATGGCAGCTGCAATCCCGCCCCTTTGACGTCACGGGAAAGCGGTCTATCCCCGCCCTCAGCGCGATGCATTGTGGGGATTGAATTCCCACCTGTCAATCAGAGGCCGCAGATCCGGGGAGAGGCTGCATAGAGTAAGGCGTCTCTTGAGCACCCAGTGAGTTTAACCAGGGTTTGCATCTTCTCTTCTGGTCATGTGAATTTGTATGATTACGAAAATTTGAAAGTAGATCACTTTACAAAGAGATAAAGTGAAGAACGTTTCACGTTGAAAAATGTGTATTTACACTGAGGGTGGAGGTGGAATATGGAGCTCTTCCCCACAACATAGAAACAGGAAGAACCAGTCCCCCGCTGCAGTTTCCGTCGTTGAATGGCTTATCTGTGATCTAACTCCACATACCGGCCTTTAGCCCTTGTCCTAATACGTTTGGTTAACAAAAATCTATCAATCTCAGTTGTAAAATTACTGCTTGATCAAGCATCAATAGGTCTTGGTGGAAGACAATTCCATACTTCTATCACGGTTGATGTGTCCGAGTGTTTCACAATTTCACTCTTGAAAGATCAAGCTCCAATTTTTAGATTATGCCCCCTAGTTGTAAACTCTTCAACCAGTGAAAATAATTTCTCTCTATCTAGTCTATCAGTCCCTCTTGACATCTTGAAATCAAATCACCTTTAACCTAAATTCCAGGGAATGCTCAGTAATTTGTGTAATCGCTCCTTGTAATTTAACCCTTGGGGTCCAGGTATCAGTCTGGTAAACCCACACTGCATTCCCTTCAAGGCCTTCCTAAGGTGTGGCACCCAGAACTGCTCACTACTCCAGGTGTGGTGTAATCAGGGACTTATATACATGAAGTATGATTTCTAGTCCTTGAATTCTCGCCCTCTAAAGGCCAGCATTCCATTGCTCTTTTTGATTATTTTCTGCAACTGTTCAAGACATTTTAATGATCTATATATCTGGACCCCCATAGTCTCCTTGGACCTCCACTATTTTTGCTTTTCACCGTTTAGAAGTCACTCTGTTCTATCTTTTTTAGGTCCAAAATGAATGATCTCACATTTGCCCTACAATGAAATCATTTTCCACAGCTTTGTCCATTCTTTTAATCTATCAATATCACTTTGTAATATGTTTCCTTCTACAATGCTTACAATACTGGCTACCTTTGTATCATTGGTAAATCTGGATATGTGGCTTTCTATCCAACCATCTAAGTCATTAACAAACACGGTAAATTGTTGAGGCCCCAACACTGATCCTTACAGGATACCGCTAGTCACATCCTGCCAATTAGAGAACCTGCTCATTATCCCTGCTCTCTACCTCTTGCCTCTGAACCAATTTCCTGTCCATATCAATAATTTGCCTTCATTTTCATGAGCTTTAGCCCTAGCTTACTGTCTCTTTTGAGGGAATTTATCAGATGCCTTCTAGAAGCCCAAATAAATAAAGTCCAAAGATATCCCCCGTCTACTAATTTAGTCAACTCTTCAAAAAAATTCAATTAGGTTTGTAAGGCATGACCTACCCATTATTATAGACTCAATCAAGATTTTGTCAAATTTTTTCAATCGAGGTATTCGAAAGGGAGTTAGACTATTATTTGAATGGGAAGAATGTGCAGATGGGGAGAAGGCAGGAGAATAGCACTAAGTGAACTACTCATTTGGAGAGCTGGTGCAGACATGATGGGTTGAATGGCCACCTGCAACACTCCAACAGTTCTGTGGCTCAAGTAATATCCCGATAACAGATGATAGGATAACTGGTCTACAATTCCTTGGTTCTCCTCTGTCACCTTTCTTAAAAAGTGGAGTGACCTGCACAATTTTCCAATCTATAGGAGTTGAAAGAATGTTGGAAGATTAGGGAATCTGCAATGTTCTCAGCGACTTCTTTTAAAACCCTAGGATGGGAACCATCTCAACCTCTGGATTTGTCACTCTTTACTGCCAAGCAGAGTATGGAAATTATTGAAATTCTTTAAGTAGAAGAACATAAAGAGAATGGGCAGTGCAATATTAAAAGGTATGGGGAGTGGGATTAGACTCAGTGGGATATTAAAAGGTATGGGGAGTGGGATTAGACTAGGTGGAATATTAAAGGGTGTGGGGGGTTGGATTAGACTCAGTAGGATTTTAAAAGGTTCGGGAAATGAGCAAAAGGGTTGGGTATCTCACTGCTCATAGATGAATTCCAATCATCCTAAGGTTTGAATGTAGTTTTCCTTCTATAAAGAAAATATTGATTGGTTGTACAATGTCACATTCTAGCCTTTCACACACAAACAATTTGCATTTATATAGCACCTTTAACATAGAAATTTACACGATAGAATGCAAGTGGTAGAGTTTTGGATGAGTTGAATGTTTGAGGTTGGCCAATGACAATGTTGGAGATGGCAAGCTTTGAACTGGCAGAGGTATGGATGAGAGCTTGAATGGCAGTCTAGTTAAGATGGGATAAAGGGAGGCACAATTTCAGAATGGAATAGGCAATCTCTGGTGATGGATTGTAAGAATTGAAGTTTAACTTGTATTCAGACATGATACTGAGGCCACCCACTTTCAGGTGGGTGTCCAAGATTGGATGTCAGACAAGTAGTCTGACAGCAGAGAGGCAGTGGAGAGATTGAGAGGTGGTGGGGAGCTGTAGCTGAGTGTCGTCAGTGTATGTGCGGAAGGTAACTAGAAGGGGCAATATATAGTTGAGTACAAAGTAGCTGCTAATTGAACAGGCACAAACTGTTGAGGTACTTTAATGGATATTAAGGACTTATCTCTGATTCAGGCATGTTGCTGCCTTCAGTGGCCAGTAAAATTCATATGGGACAGACAAGAATAGTGTGGACAAGAACAGCTACCTCGACTACAGCTCCTCACACCCCGCTTCTTGTAAAGACTCCATCCCATTCTCTCAGTTCCTTCGCCTCCGTCGCATCTGTTCTGATGACGCTACCTTCAAAAACAGCTCCTCTGACATGTCCTCCTTCTTCCTTAACCGAGGTTTTCCATCCACGGTCGTTGACAGGGCCCTCAACCGTGTCCGGCCCATATCCTGCGCATCCTCCCTCACGCCTTCTCCTCCTTCCCAGAAACATGATAGGGTCCCCCTTGTCCTCACTTATCACCCCACCAGCCTCCGCATTCAAAGGATCATCCTCCGCCATTTCCGCCAACTCCAGCATGATGCCACCACCAAACACATCTTCCCTTCACCCCCCCTGAGGGCATTCCGTAGGGATCGTTCCCTCCGGGACACCCTGGTCCACTCCTCCATCACCCCCTACTCCTCAACCCCCACTTATGGCACCTCCCCATGCCCACGCAGAAGATGCAACACCTGCCCCTTCACTTCCTCTCTCCTCACCGTCCAAGGGCCCAAACACTCCTTTCAAGTGAAGCAGCATTTCACTTGCATTTCCCCTAACTTAGTCTACTGCATTCGTTGCTCCCAATGCGGTCTCCTCTACATTGGAGAGACCAAACGCAAACTGGGCGACCGTTTTGCGGAACACCTGCGGTCTGTCCGCAAGAAAGACCCAAACCTCCCTGTCGCTTGCCATTTTAACACTCCACCCTGTTCTCTTGCCCACATGTCTGTCCTTGGCTTGCTGCATTGTTCCAGTGAAGCCCAACGCAAACTGGAGGAACAGCACCTCATCTTCCGACTAGGCACTTTACAGCCTTCCGGGCTGAATATTGAATTCAACAACTTTAGATCTTAAACTCCCCCTCCCCCCATCCCCACCCCGTTTCTTCCCCCCCCCCCCCGCTTTTTTTTTCAATAATTTATATAGATTCTTCTTTCCCCACCTATTTCCATTATTTTTAAATCTAAAACTAAAACCTTGTTAGCCTTTCCACCCCACCCCCACTAGAGCTGTACTTTGAATATCCTGTCTTCCATTCTTAATTAGCACTTTTCTCAGACAAAACGCCTCTTTGACCCTTTTGTCTGTGACATCTTTTGATTATCTGCTCATCTCCACAATCACCACACCCTCAATGTCTCTCTCCCCCCCCCCACCTTAAACCAATTTATATTTCTCCCTTCTTCTAACTATGCTTCAGTTCTGCCGAAGGGCCATGAAGGCTCGAAACGTTAACTGATTTCTTCTCCGCCGATGCTGCCAGACCTGCTGAGTTTTTCCAGGTAATTCTGTTTTTGCTTTGGATTTCCAGCATCCGAAGTAGCTTTTAGCTTTTTGTTTTTAAGAATAGTGTAGTTATGTTCCTGTTTCACAAGCCCACAATGGCACTTTACTGAAATCCCAGTGAGAACAGAGAAGGATGCCTCATGAAACATTGAGGACAGTGGAATCATGACCTGAGGTCTCCCTCTAGAGGTGGAACTTGAATAGTGTTGCCTATTAACTGGAAATCATTCTTCTGTGACAAAAATGCTGATAGTCTTGCTGTTGTACTGTGTTAGACACGTGAGATAGTGCATAATTGTCACATATTCTCTCTCGTTAGGTAGAGTCATGAATTTTGAAAAGTTTTTTTGCAATGTGCAGTTACATTCTACAAGTGTTAAACCTTTCAATTCTGCTTTATTTTCTCTGGCCACCAGCCAGTTCTCATGGTGTTGGAATATTTGTCTCAAAATTTTGATTCCCACCCCCAACTCCCCCTGTCATTGAGAATTCAATATCTGTGCGTTACCTTCTCTTTGAGTGGGGTATTTCCTAATCTTACTTCCCAGTCCTATAAAGAGAGAGAAGTGAGGTGAGAGTGACTGCCCTTGACAATGTGGCATCAAGGAATCCGAGCAAAACTGGAGTCAGTGGGAATCAGGGGGAAAACTCTCTGCTGGTTGGAGTTATACCTAGCACAAAGGAAGATGGTTGTGGTTGTTGGACGTCAGTCATTACAGATCCAGGACTTCACTGCAGGAGTTCCTCGGGGTAGTGTCCTTGACCTCACCATCATCAGCTGCTTCATCAATGACCTTCCATCATAAGGTCAGAAGTGGGGATGTTCGCTGATGATTGCACACTGTTCAGCACCATTCGCGATTCCTCAGGTACTGAAGTAGTCCATGTCCAAACGCAGCAAGACCTGGACAATATCCAGGCTTGGGCTGACAAGTGGCAAGTAACATTTGAACCACATAAGTGTCAGGCAATGACCATCTCCAACAAGAGAGAATCCAACCATTGCCCCTTGATGTTCAATGGCATTACCATCACTGAGTCCCCCACTATGAACATCCTGGGGGTTACCATTGACCAGAAACTGAACTGGACTAGCCATATAAATACTGTAGCTTCAAGAGCAGGTCAGAGCTAGGAATCATGCGATGAGTAACTCACCTCCTGACTCCCCAATACCTGTTCACCATCTACAAGGCACAAGTCAGAAGTGATGGAATACTCCCCACTTGCCTGGATGAGTGCAGCTCCCACAACATTTAAGAAGCTTGAACACCGTTCAGGACAAAGCAACCCACTTGATAGGCACCAAATCCACAAACATTCAATCCTTCCACCACTGACGCACAGTAGCAGCAGTGTGTACCATCTACAAGATGCAAGAATTCGCCAAGACTCCTTCAACAGCACCATCCAAACCCACGACCACTCCCATCTAGAAGGACAAGGGCTGCAGATAGATGGGAACACCACCACCTGGAAGTTCCTCTCCAAGTCTCTCACGATGACGTGGGAATATATCACCATTCCTTCACTGTTGCTGGGTCAAAATTCTGGAACTCCCTTCCTAACAGCACTGTGGGTGTACCTACACCACATGGACTGCAGTGGTTCAAGAAGACAGCTCACCACCACCTTCTCAAGGACAATTAGGGTGGACAATAAATGCTGGCCCAGTCAGCGAAGCCCACATCCCATGAATGAATTTTTTAAAAAGTAGCCTCCTGATTAAGATGTTGATGGAATCCATGGAAATGATGTGTGCTCTGTTTTAACTGAAGGAGAGAAGCACTGAATAAACTTCCAGTGCATGTTTGTTAGTTCTTGACAAATCTTTATCAGATTAATTGTAATTATGTCTCAAAGAGAATCCCATCTGTAGCTAGAGTTATGGACTTAATCTTCATGCTAAATCATCATGTCTTGAAAGCGCCTCAGTTGCACAATGCTAAATGTTCCTATCTCTTAAGCCAGCCATTCTTGAAGCCAATTTAGACCCAGGTTGTTGGCTTTGTTTCCCTGAGCTGCAAGAAAAATCAGGATCCTATTCCCGATTGTCCGATGGCTCTGTGGTGTACAGAAACACAACTCCATGTTGGGATCCTCTTGTCCTTGCCATCAAATCAAATACACCACATTGGCCACTAGTGGTGTTTACATGTGCTTAGACATCTGGCATAGCACACTCATCTCATAGTGCTACAACTAAGCCAGAAGGACAATGGGATCAAAACTCTTCTCTCTCTGCTACCTGTAAGGATCTTTCATGAAATTAATTTGAAATTTTAACCAGCAGTTGATAAATTCAAGTTCATTTTAGAAATTTGAGCAAAAATTCCAGACTGACACTCCAGCTGCAGTACTTGGGGGTGTGCTGCACTGTCGAGGTGCCATCTTTCAGAGTCGGTTTGAAACAGAACTGGCTGCCCACTCAAGTGGATATAAAAAAGTCCATGGCAGTATTTTGAGAAAAAGTAGAGGAGGTGTCCCCTGTGTCCTGGCCAATATTTATCCCTCAACCAACATCACCTAAACAGTTACCTGGTGACTATCTGTGTGCAAATTGTGTACTGTGTTTCCCACAACAGTCACTACACTTCAAAAAGTACTTCATTGGCTCTAAAGTGCTTTGGGGTATTCTGAAGTTGTGAAAAGTCCTATATAAATGCAAGTCTTTTAACACGTAATCAATGTGCCCTCTAAACTGCGTACATGCCCAACAGCATTGGAGGTATTGTCTGGGCCTAGTACCGTGTTAAATACAGCGAATTTTAAATTGTGTAAAAACATTTAAAGTACTGAACATAACAACAAAATTTTAATGGGGATATTGCTTATGATAAAGAATCACAACTCAACCTCAGCTATTGCTGATTGATCCAGTTCTGATCAGGCTCTCTCTGTGTTGAGTATCCTGGCAGCAAGCCCACCCTGTTCGAGGGCAGTGTGTAATTTTTTTCAGACTCACTGTGCCTCCCCTTTGGGTTGGAGAGCCCTGTTTCATCGTGCAGAAGTTGAGAATCTTCTTGTGATGGTTCTTCCCACAGGTACTGTTAGAGATTCAGAGCGACAATGGCTGGAAAGGAGGCTGTAGCACAGTGTGATGTACCTGTTACCATCCTTGAGAATCGGATCAAAGCTGCCAAGGACCCTGAGGAGATGGCAAAGCTTCAGAAAGACCTGGACCAGCTCCTTGAGGTAACTGAACATGGGGTGGGGTTCCTCCCCCGCACACCCCTCCACCCAGTAGGTGCTTCCTCCCTTCAAAGCCAGTGACTGAATGTTACTATTTGGTGATGGACTAGGAAGTGATGGGACTGGATGCTCACTGGCAGGCTGCAGGCAGGCAGCTCGTGAACTCAGCGATGGGGAGTGCTACCACCAGACAGCTCTCTCATCCTTGGGACTTTTACAAGGTTTCCACAGGAGAGGAATAAAATAGTGGAATCTAATTTATTGTCAGTCCTTTACAGGCTGTTGGGGTATAATTAAACAGATCCATTATTTTACAGACAAGAGAGCTGATCCGACAGACAGTGCAGCAGATCGTTAGACTGGCTACGGACTCCGAAGAACAGGCCGAACGCGTGCTAACCACAAAACAGCGCCTCACGGAGCAGGAAAACTATTACGCTGCGGTGGAGTATTTCCGGGTTCACTGCTTCGACTGGCACAAGAGAGAGGTACGTCTGTGACACTGGCATTTAGTGATGGACCAACAGAACAACAACAATAGGATCAGGCGAAGACCATTGGCCCCTTGAGCCTGTTCCACTATTCAATACGATCATGACTGATCTGTGGCCTAACTATATAGCCACCTAGGTTTCATATCCCTTAATACCTTTGGATAAGGAAAATCTATCAATCTCACATTTAACATTGATAATTGACCTAGCATCATTTCTACCACCCTTTGTACAAATGTTTCCTAATTTCACTCCTGAAAGGTCTGGCTCTAAATTTTAGACCATGATCCCTAGTCCTAGGCTGCTCAATCAGCAGAAAGTTTATTTCTATCCATCCCATCTACTGCTCTTACTTCCTTGAAAACTTCAATTGAATCATTCCTCAAACTTCTAAGTTTCAGGGAATGTAATGCTACTTTGTGTAATCCCTCTTCATGATTTAACCGTTGGAGTCCAGATATCACTCTGGGAAATCTACATTCCACTTCTTCCAAGGCTAATAGACCTTTCTTAAAGTTTGGTACCCGGAACGCCCCACAATACTGCAGTTGTGATCTAACTGGGCCTTTGTATATCTGAGGCACGATTTTACCCCCTTGTATTCTCGTCCTCTAGATACAAAGGCCAGGCATTCCATTAGCTTTTTTGATTTTCTGTACCAGTTCATGATATTTTAATGATCTATGTACCTGGATCCCCAAGTCTTTTTGGAGTATCATGTGCAATTTTCCAACCTAAAAGAATGTTTCCTGAATCAATAGAACTGTGAGGGATAATTCAGAAGTAAAATGCTGCAGATGCTGGAAATCTGAATTAAAAACTGAAAATTCTGGAAATATTCAACAGGTCTGGCAGCACTGTGGAGAGAGAAACAGAGTTAACGTTTCAGGTCAATGACCTTTCATCAGTTCTCACTTATTTCCTTTAAACCCTGGGTTGGAAACTATCTGGTCCTAAGGATTTGTCACTCTTTAGTGCCATTGTTTGCTTCATCACAGTTGTTTTGTTTATGTTAATCATTGTGAGTCCCTGATTCGACAATAATTACCTTAGGGTTTCTGGCAAGCTGACCTCTTCCTGTACTGTAAACACTGACACAAAGTAATTATTAAAAATGTCTGCCATTTCTTTGTCATTCTTATGTTTAATTGTTAAAAAGTTGTGTTGATTTTGATATCCTTTACAAGTTTCTTTTCATACTCCCTTTTTGTAGCTGTTACTGTTTATTTTATCACCATTTGCTGTTCTTTGTAATTTTCCCAGTTGTTGGGATCTGTACTTTTTTTTTGCACTTTTGTATGCTTTTTCTTTTAGCTCTATGTTGTCTCTTAACTCTCAATTCATCCATGGCCACTGCTTTTGGTCAATAGAGCGTTTTCCCCTTGGGAGCATAAACTAGTTCTGCACCAGATTAAATTAATTTTTAATGAATGTATGTGCACCATAACCATTACTGACCCTCACCTTGTTCAATATCCACATTCCAATCAGGGTCACTGGACCAAGAGTAGATGAGTGGACTCTAAATGATTTTCTCCCTCTCTAACCCTGGCTGAGATCAATTGGATTAATATAGAATGGGATTGAATGTGGAATATCCTGGTCTGTACCTCGGTTCCATATCATTTACCTTCAGGCCATTGGAGGAATCATACGAAACCCAAGTTATTGGGACAAAACATTGCAATGTAAGATATCATGAACCCACTGCTATCTTCTTCATGGGAAATAGATTTCAAACATTAGAAATTTAACTTCATGATTAGACTATTATAGTTAATTATTTCTGTTCCGAGTACAGACCATTGTGCCCACACAGGCTGGGAAAGAGTTATCCAGCCTAATCCCACTTTCCAGCTCTTGGTCTGTAGTCCTTTACCTTATGGCACTTCAAGTGAATATCCAAGTACATTTTAAATACAATGAGGGTTTCTGTCTTTACCACCATTTCAGGCAGTGAGTTCCAGACCCCAACCACTCTCTGGGTGCAAAAGTTTCTCCTCAACTCCCCTTCAATCCTTCTACTAATTACTGAAAATTGATGTCCTTAGTCAATGACCTCTCTGTTAAGGAAAGTAGGTCCTCCCTATCCACTATCATAATTTAATACCCTTCAATTAAATGTCTCCTACAGCCTCCTCTGCTCCCAAGAATGCAAACTCAGGCAATCTAATCTTTTCCCTTGGCTAAAATTCTCCAGTCCTGGCAACATCTTTGTAAATCTTCTCTGTACTTTCTCTAGTGCAATTATATTTTTCATATAATGTGGTGACCAGAACTGCACATAGTCCTCTAGTTGTGGCATAACTTGTGTTTTGTACCATTCAAGTATAACATCCCTACTCCTACATTTTATGCTTTGACAAATAAAGGAAAGTATCCCATATTCCTTCTTAACAACCTTATCCTTTGTCCTGCACCCTCACTGATCTGTGGCCATGCACTCCAAGGTCCCTCTGTTCCTCTACACTTCTCAGTACTCTACCATTTATTGTGTTCCCTTGCCTTGTTATCTTCCCTTGCCTTGTTATCTTCCCTTGCCTTCCCCAAATGTATTACCTTACACTTCTCTGGATTGAATCCATTTTTCTGCCCACCTGACCAATATTAATATCTTTCTGCAGTCAACAACAGTCTTCCTCATTATCAACTACAAGGTTAAATTTTGTATCATGTGCAAACTTCTTAATCATGCCCCCTACATTTAAATCTAAATCATTGATGTACACCACAAAAAGCAAATAATCTAGTACTGAGCTCTGCGGAATACCTCAAACAGCCTCCCAGCTACAAACATCTGTCGATCAGTATCCTTTGCTTCCTGCCCATATGTATGCTAGCACCCTTATATTCATTGTTCCAACTCCCATTCTTGGCTCGAGGAATGTTGTATTTCACAAGGGATGGGGGTGGGAGTTGGGAATAGTTAGCAAAATAAAAGGTTCAGACTCTAAATTCATTTAACATTTTAGAGCATCTCATTGTTGTAACTGGTGTAGAGGGAAGAGTTCCTCTGTAATGGTATGGACACCATGAATAATTGTCCATTTGTGGTTTTATTGTTGCAGTACGAGTATGCTCGTCACCAGCTGAGCGTCTTCGTCAATCTGTGTGAGGAGCGGGTCCCACTGACACGGTACGGTATCGCCCAACAACCACGTACTCGGGCATTTAAAGTGAAGGGAACCTGAATTCCATTTGATAGTTGTGCAGTGGCGGCCGAGGGGGTGGTCACTTTTAACAGAAACCCTTACAGACCATAGTCAGTAGGTAGTTTGTATGTCATCTTAATTTTAAACTAATGTTTAGTGAAAGGTTTGATGTTATGAAGCATTAAGGAAGAATGCAACATAATACAGGGAGACATTAGAAAACATGCAGACTGGGTAATCTGGCAAATAAACTTTAACGTACATAAATGTGAGGTGGTGTGCAGAAACATCGCTTACACCTTATAAAGTAAGAAACTGAATAGTGCCGAAAAGCAAAAGGATCTCGGGTTAAAGGTGAACAAATGTTGAAAGCAGTATCACAAGTTATCAAAACAATTGAAAATGCTCACAAACCACTGGGATTTATCTTTTGGGATACGGAAGACAAAAATGTTGAAGCTATGCTAAACTTGGGTCAGGCTGCACTTGGGGTACTGTGTACATTTCTGGTCTCCATACTATAAAAAGAACTGGAGAAAGTGCAAAAAAGATGTGCCAGAATGGGACCAGAACTGAGAGATTACAGCTACAGGTAAAGGTAACAGGTTGGGACATTTTTCTTTAGAAAAGAGACAACTTGGAGGAGACTTGATCGAGTCTTTAAAATTATGAATGGGTTGGACAGTATAAATGTGGAGATCATTTGAGGGAGATTCCTAAACTAGGGGCCATAAATACAAGATGATTACCAATAAATCCAATAGGGAAATTAGGAGAAACTTCTTCACTGAAAGAGTGTTAGAATGTGGAACTCGCTACAACAGGCAGTAGTTGAGGCAGATAGCTTAGATGCTTTCAAAAAGAAACTATATGTATTGCATGAGGGAGAAACAAAATCAAATGATATGCTGAAAGGCTGAGATGAGGCAGTTTCTTATTTCCATGGAGAATGGAAGGAGACTCATGTGGAGCATAAACACCAAGAGAGACTAATTAGGTCCAGTGGCCTGATTCTGAGCTGTTCATTCTATGTAATTTTATATAATTAAACTGTTCTAAGGCTGTTTACCAAGAATAAATGGGGTAAACTCTATTGTACAAATATTGAGAAGCTGTAACTGCAACAAGAAGGGTAGGGGCAGGTTACCCAGGGTAACAGCAATAATACCCTGTCAATTGAAAATGAAAATATTGAGTTACCTCAGTCATTGCCAACCTGAATTACTCACCTAGAAACTGGGAGACCAGAAATCATCTTCCAATCTAAGTCAACACCAAACTTGGTCTTGAAGCAGGGTAACCTGGGCATCCCAATTGGACGTAACAAATTGTTCCCGTGTCTTTTGATTTGTTAGTTCTGGGCTTTCCAAATTGGAGAGCCTGTCAGTGGATTAAGAAAGAGTATTGGTGTTCTATCACCAGGTGTCAATAGAATACACAGTGCACATGGCTTACACAACAAACCAAAAACGTTGGGAAGCAGGTAATATACCTACTTTAAGAAGTCTCCACTTTGTCAAATTGAGTCTAATAAAGCTTTCTGAAAATTGGAATTTAGGGGGTCAGTGGAGATCTCGTCTCAGAGTCTTGTATTCCTCTCTGCTGGACAGCCAGGTCCTTCAAATCATCAGATTGTAATAGAAGTTTTTCCCTACTTGGACTTGAGTGGTGCATCTGCTTGCAGAATAAATAAGAAACAAAATACTGCAGATGCTGGAAACCTGAAATAAAAACAGAAAATGCTGGAGGGCAAAATTGCTCAGCAGGGCAAGGAGCATCTGTGGAGAGAGAGCAGTAGAGATACCGTTTCAGATCAATGATCCTTCATCAGAACTCTGAAAGGTCATCAACCTGAAACATTAACTCTGTCTCTCCATGGATGCTGCCAGACCTGCTGTACAATTCCAGTATTTTCTGCAGAATAAATAACTACTTTAAGATGTTTTCTGTGTTTTTTCTCTGTACATGAGCTGCATTGTATTCACTCTGTGTCTTTGAACAGGGTCAAGGAAACCATTGACCAAGTGAGTGAGAAGCTGAAGAAATGACAAAGTGGAACCCCCCTCCCCTCCATTTAGTTGAGACCGGGATCTCCCTCTCTCAACTCCTTGTGTCTTCCAATTGGAGTCAAAACTTTTAAAGCTGATAGCCTCTCTCTCTCTGGTGCTGCTGGTTAGACCACATTATTCAGAATAACTGGACAGGGGATCGCTACTGACCAGCAAATCACTTGATGCAAACTGCAAAGAACCCTAATACTTTTTTGTCTATAAAATGTGCACTGAAAGTATGAACACTTAGCATTTATAAAGCAAATTACATTATATACATGCTTTGTTATTTTAATACATGCTCATTAGTAATGGTGCTGATCAAGCTCAAGGACACTATATATGCCGAGGGACAGAGTTAAAACCATCTTCCATGCCCATTGTACACTGCAGTTTACAGTTTAGGTCCTGTATTGACGGTCTGAAAGATAAACAGCTTGGTTGCCTGATGGATGCACCAGTCAGCTAGCTCGATCACATAACTTCAAAGATCAGTCTGCTTTTGGTACAAAGGTCTTTTGTTGTTACTGGGACTCTGTCTTTATGTAGATGATGAACTTCTTTGGAAGGGTAGAGGAGAAGTTTACTCTTTCACAGTGAAAGTATGAGGCTGTTGATTCGGTGAATGGTGTCATTCCATTGTCCATTTTCAAACAAATGAAAATATTTCAACAAAATCACTTTCTTGAAGATTGTGTCACTTTAAAATGCCAACATTTTCAGGAACATGAAAAATGTATTGGGGTCAAATATCCTTTTCTTTTTTGATTATTTTTTATCATATTCTGTGATGTCATCTCTTTCCAAAAATGCATCCAGTTTCTTTGCCAACTCATTTTTACCAGCTCCTTTAGTTGTTTCATTAAATTCATTAACTCTTTGAGTGAACACGTTTTGCCCGGCGTTTCTTCTCTATGTATGCAGATTCTATCTTTCTATGAATTGGGCTCTCTAATTTTTAATTTGGGTCTCTGGATATTTGAACTTTTCATTGCAGTTGACATTTTGCCTGGCTGAGCTTCACACTTCAGCTTCGTTCTCGAAAATTTTGATTCAATCAAAGTCTCTTTTCAAACAGGCCCAATCTTTCTTCTTCACTTGGTGGCAGGGATCCCATTGGACTGTCCACATCACCTCCCCATTCCTCAGATTAAACAACAAAGGTACAGAATGAGAAAAGGCCATTCAGCCCATCAAGTTTATTCCACCTGAGTCCATGTCTGATTGGATTATCAAGAACCTCTGTCCCACAATACCTGTCAATGTCCCCAAATTAGAAGGCATCAATTTCCTTCATCGAGCTCCCTCAGCAATTTAAAAACAATCAGTGCCATTAATATCTCTCTAACCATTCAATCTCCATTCTCAACAGATATGGACACAGCTCAAATTAAATGTCAGTTGATCCCAAATCAAACCTCTGGGGAACTATTTCTAATCTTGAACCTTGTAGCCTAGGAATGCAGTATCATGACCAAATTGCCCAGTTTGGTCTACTCTACTCTGCCCACATTGCCCAGCCTGGTCTACTTGAATGAGTGTAGAACTAGAGGTTTGAGCAAGTTAAACTGTTCATTTATTTCCACCTCTTTGATACCTTTCATTAGTTTGAAGGGTGTGTCAGGTCTCCTTTGAACACCTTTAATTATTGTACCTAACCTTGTTCTTCTCTGCACTAGTCCCTGAGCCCTTATTGTACCTGTAGAATTTGTGCTTTAGCTCATATTATGAAGCCTCTGATACTCTGGTAGAAAATATCCTATATTTTGGAAACTTCTATAACAGTTTCATAGATATGCAAAAAAAACTTCTTGACAAAATTTTGTGTTGCCCTTCATTTCTCCCTCATCCTTCATATCCACAATGTAAACCAACCCAATTCATCTGACACCCACCATCGAGCTCTTTTTAAAACTCTTTTAAATACTGTTACCTTTTCTGATACCAATTTCTATTCTATAGGTTTTGGGGTTGGTTAGGACTTAAACACATCATCTAGGCTAACAATTCAGGGCACTACTGAGAGAGTGCTGTTTTGGTGAAAGTGTCATCTTGCAGGTGAGATGCTGAATCAACCTATTGAGATGAATGTAAAATATCCCATGGAAATATCTGAAGTGTAAAGCAGGGATTCCTGGATGATATTCATCCCTCAACCAACAAAACTGATTTACTGGTGATTCATCCCATCTGCTGTTTATGGGACCTTGCTGTATGCAAACATTTCCCTATAGTGACCACACTTTAGAAGTAATTAATTATCTGGAAAGCACTTTAGGATACCCCAGGGTCATGAATATTAAATAAATGTAAAATTCACTAGCTTAGTTTTAAGTAAATTAAATGACATGGCAATTGTTCCAATTGGTTTTATTTGTGTTGTTCTTCAATCTTTTATTCATTGACCTACTAACTGCATTTTAAGTTTTAAAAAACAATTAAAACTTTTAAATACTTGGAGTAAAAGTGCAACTGTTTTTATTGAACCTAGTGTGGGAGAACTGAGATTTGCAACAACTAACTCCTATAAAAGGAATTAGGTTGGTATCTAGTAAGAAGCAGGGTTGGGGTGTATGTATTTTTTTTTGTGTCAGATGTAGGTCTTTGGTAACATTCTTGCTTATGAGTCAGAAGGTTGTGGGATCAGGTTTCGCTCCAGAGACTTGCACCAAATCTAGACTTAGTCATGGTGCCAATTCTGAGGGACAGCTTCACTCAGAGGTGACATCTTTCAGATGAGACATTAAACTAAAGCCCTGTCTGCTCTCTCAGGTGGATTTAAAAAATTGAATGAGACTATTTCGAAGCAGAAAAGGAGTTTTCTCTCTAGAGTACTGCATAATGTTTAAAGCTCACCCAAGATCAATAAAAACAGATTATCTGATCATTATCACATTGCTGTTTGTGGGATCTTGTGTGAAAATTAACTCTTATGTTTCCAGATTTTCACTCTGCTTTGAGTAAAGATGTGTTTCCTGCTCTCACACCCCTAGCTTTGTGTCCTAGCTTTAATTTTAAGGTTATGTCCCCATGTTCTGGACTCTCCTGCCAGAGGAAATAGTTTCTCTCTATCTATCCTATTAATTCACATAATCATCTTAAACATCTCAATTAGATCACCCTTCAATCTTCTGTACTCAAGGGAATACAAACGTAGTCTCTGTAACCTGTTCACATAATTCAACCCTTTTGGCCCTGGTATCATTCTAGTGAAGTTGCACTGCATCCCCTTGTATTCTTCCTGAGTTGCAGTGCTCAGAACGGAACACAGTACTACTGCACTGTGAGCACCTTTGGATCTGAATGGATAGTTGGCCCTGGATTTTTAAACAAGTAGCTATACTCGGATTTAACTGAGAAGTGCCAGGAATAAGGGAAATTTAGGGCCAATATAATAAAGTCGGTTAAGGAGAGCATTGCTGGAGAAAGAGGACGTCCCAGAGGGTTCAAGGACAGAATCAATTTGGCTAGAGCTAAGGAACAAAAAGGGTGCAATTGCATTGCTCGGTGTAGTCAATAGACCGCCAACTAGTGAGAAGGATTTAGAAGAACAAATCTGCAGGGAAATTAGAGAGATGCAAGCATTATAGAGTAGTTATAATGGGTGACTTTAATTACCCAAATGTAGACTGGGACAGTGGTGGTGGAGAGGGGTAAAAGTTCCTAGATTGTCACCAGGAAAATTTTCTACAGCAGTGTGTGTCCAATCTGACAAGAAAAGATGCACTGTTGGACCTGGTTCTTGGAAATGAGGTGAGCCAGATAGATCAAGTGTCAGTGGGGGAACATTTAGGCAACAGTGATCATTGTATTGTATGTTTTAGGATGATAGAAAAGGACGATAGGCAATCCAGAGTAAGAAAAATTAACTGGACGAGAGCTGACTTCGATGCGGCAAGAACGGTGCTGGGCCAGATAGACTGGAACGAAAGATTAGCGGGAAAAACTGTAGCTGAACAATGGGCTACCTTCAAAAAAGAATTGGTTTGGACACAGTCAAGGTATATTCCATCGAAAGGGAAAGGTAGGGCAAACAAATCCAGAGCTCCCTGGATTAAAAATGAGATCAAAATTAAGATAAAAAAGAAGTTTGCTTATGACAGGTGTCAGGTAGAAAATACAATTGAGAACCAAGAGGAATGCAGAAGGTTCAGAGGGAAGGTGAAAAAGCATATTAGAGAAGCGAAGAGAGATTATGAGAAAAGACTAGCAGCCAACATAAAGAGGAATCCCAAAGTCTTCTATAGCATATAAATAGTAAAAGGGTGGTAAAAGGAGGAGTAGGGCCAATTAGATACCTAAAAGGGAATTTACACATGGGCAAAGAGGCCATGGCTGAGGTATTAAATGAATACTTTGCATCTGTCTTTACCAAGAGGGTAGATGCTACCCAGGCCATGGTGACAGATGAAGAAACTCTGTCACTAGAAGGGCTCAAAATTGATAAGGAAGAAGTGTTGAACAGATCGTCAGTACTTAAAGTTGACAAGGCACCAGGACTGGGCGAGATACCTCCAAGGGTATTGAAGGAAGTGAGAGTAGAAATTGCAGGGGCACTAGCCATAATCTCACTCTTCCCTAGACTCAGGGGAGGTGACAGATGACTGGAGAATTGCAAACATTACACCCTTGTTCAAAAAAGGTGTAAGGGTAAGCCCAAAAATTACAGACCAGTCAGTTTAAGTTCAGTGATGGGCAAGATTCTAGAAACAATTATTCAGGATAGAATGGAAAAATATGGGTTGATAAGGAAGAGCCAGCATGGATTTCTAAAGGGGAAATCGTGTTTAACAAGCTTGCTGGAGTTTTTTGAAGAGGTAACAGAAAAGGTCGATGAGGGTAATGCTGTTGATGTGGTGTACATGGACTTTCAAAAGACATTTGATACAATGCCACACAGCAGACTTGTGAGAAAAGTTATTGCTCATGGAATAACAGAGACAGTAACAACATGAATACAAAATTGGCTGAAAAATATGAAGCAGAGAGCAATGGTCAATGGATATTTTTCAGGCTGGAGGAAGGTTTGTAGGAGTTCCCCAGGGGTTGGTATTAGGACCCTTGCTTTTCCTGATATATATTAATGATCTAGATCTTGGTGTGTAGGGGACAGTTTCAAAGTTTGTGGATGATATGAAGCTTGGGAGTGTTGTAAACTGTGAAGAGGACAGTGTAGAACTTCAAAAGGACATAGACAAGTTGGCAGAATGGGCAGATAGGTGACAGATGAAGTTCAATGCGGAGAAGTGTGAGGTGATGCATTTTAGTAGGAAGAACATGGAGAGACAATATAAAATAAGGGGTGAAATTTTGAAGGGGGTGCAGGAGCAGAAAGACCTGGGGGTATATGTGCATAGATCATTGAAGGTGGCAGTACAGATGGAGAGGGCAGTTAATAAAGCATATAGTATCCTGGGCTTTATTAATAGGGGCATAGAGTACAAGAGCAAGGAGGTTATGCTGAATTTATATAAGACTCGTTAGACCCCCTCAGCTGGAATACTGTGTACAGTTCTGGGCACCACATTATAGTAAGGATGTGAATAGGAAGGGAATGCAGAAGAGGTTTACAAGAATGGTTCCAGGGATGAGAAACTTCAGTTACGAAGATAGATTGTAGAGGAGAGGACTGTTCTCCTTGGACAGAAGAAGACTAAGAGGAGATTTGATAGAAATGTTCAAAACCATGAGCGGGCTGGACAGAGTAGATAGGGAGAAGCTGTTCCCGCTCGTAAAAGGATCAATAATGAGAGGGCGCAGATTTAAAGTGATTTGCAAAAGAAGCAAATATGGCATGAGGAAAGACATTTTCACACAAGTGATTTGGGTCTGGAATGCACTGCCTGGAAGTGTAGTGGAGGCAGATTCAGTTGAGACGTTCAAGAGGGCATTAGATGATTATTTGAATAGAAACAATGTGCAGGAGTACAGGGAAAAGGCAGGGCAATGGCACTAGATCATAATGCTCATTTGGAGACCCAGTGCAGACACAATGGGCCGAATGGCCTCCTGTGTGGTTAAAATTCTGTGATTCTGTGGATGGGCAGAATTACTTACATCATCCTCTGTCTCCCTTTACCCTGCAGACTGACTTTGGTGAGGTTTTACTTTGCTTAGGACATCATTGTTTGTTACATTCTCTTATTCCCTGCCCAGGAACGCAAAGAAAAAGCAGAAGAAAGAGACCTGAAGTGTTCTGGTAAATGCGATCAGCGACTTCAGTAACAGTAAATGCTTTACATAACCGCTTGACAGATGAATTTTAGCCATGTGTTGATGTGACTTTGATGAATAAAGAATGGCAAACCCCTTGCTTTGTGGCAATGAGTCCTGCTCATACCATCATTGTGTGCAGAATCTAACACAGGTAGATTCTCACTTTTGCACAGTGATGATAGAGAAATAATAAGCTCTGACACTTTTCATCTCCTTCTGTAACCAAAGCTAGTTCCAGGATGATTTATATTGAGTACAGGAGTGTAGCTAAAAGGAGAAGAATCCAATTACTCTGAAGCAGCTGACAAATTAAGTAGCAATGAACTGTCAGCCCATATATCTGAGAGTTCTACAAAAGTAAATCAGCAATAAACAGATTTTTAATCTCCTAATTTTCACCTCTGCTGTAAAGATGCTGAGACATACTGCAGGATAGAACCATGATTGCCGGTATCCCTCCTGTACCTTGATAAAGTGGATATTCTCCATCAAGTGGTCTAGTGAATAAACGTTGCAAGGATATTCAGCATGGAGAAAACACATGTTCTCACCTGGTATCTACACACATTTACAGCAGGGATCACTGGATAATGACCTATCGAGAACCCTGGTGGATTTTCTCCTTCCTAATCTGCATTTACACTGCCCCGGCTGAAATCAAGTATCTCAGGACAGAATTGTTTTGAACTCATTCTTGGGATGTGGGCATCACTGGCAAGGCTGGCATTTATTGCCCATCCTTGATTGCCCTGAGCTGGTGGTTGGACTTCTAGACCACTGCAGTCTAGTTTTATTCATTGTAGCATTTGATACAATTGAATGGCTTGGTATCTCATTTCAGACGACAGTTAAAAGTCAACCATGTTGGTGTGGGTCTGGAGTCACGTAAAGGCCAGATTGGGTAAGGACGGCAGGTTTCCTTCTGAAAGGACATTAGTGAACCAGTTATATTTTTAATGACAATCCAACAGTTTCATGATCACCTTTTATGATTTCCAATTTATTTCAATTGACCCCAGCCTCTACAGTTCTTTCAGATTTCCACTACACTTTGTGTGAAGATGTGCTTCCTGATGTCAGCCTTGAACAACCTAACTCTAATTTTAAAGTTAAGCCTCCTTGTTCCAGACTCTCCCACTAGTGGAAATGATTGTTCGGATTTTTGCTGAGTAGGGCTGACTCAGGGGCCCTTTAAAGTGGCAGGCAAAACCCAATTCTGGGATTCCCGCCCCCAGTCCCGTTTCTGTGATAAGGGTGTGGGTAGCCTGCCTGCACACAACTTTTGCCCAAAAAGCTGTAGAGCTTTTTCAAACTTTCAAAACAGATTGATAGATTTTTGTTAGGCAAGCGCCTTAAGGGATATGGAACCAAGGTAGATAAATCGACTTAAAGTGCAGATCAGAATCAGCCATGATTGAATGGCAGAACTGGCTTGCAGGGCTGAATGGCCTCCTCCTATTCCTATGTTCCCCTGTCTGATCCCCCCTGATCTGAGCTGAGGTATGGTAGAGACTGTACCATTGACCTCAGAAGGGAAGGCTGGCTTTGGTTCTCTCTTGATGATGTGCAGACATCAATTAAAGACAGGATTGAGCTCAGATATGAGGTTTCCTGAAGACCAATTCTACATTGCCACAGAGTGAATAGACTCACCTAGTAAATTGATGATGTATTGGAGGATGACTGATTCTGTGGAACAGTGCCCCAACCAGAATCAATGACGTCTTGAGTGGAGGGGGCAGAGGGAGAGAAATCAGAAGAGAAGAATCAAAACTGGGCAACAGTTTAAAAAATATGTTTTGCAACTCGCCCTGGCTTGATTTAATGTCAAAGAAACAGATGCTGACACAGGATAATCTTCGTATTTGGCTATAGTTTTCAGGACATCTCTCTGGGTTGGCAGCCACTGTATATACAAACAAAATGGGAACACGGGGCTTATATTTATATAATCCCAAGCAATTCCCTTTTATGGACACAACAGGAGCATAATGTCTGGAGTTATTTCCGAGAGTTTAAGTGCCATACAACTCATTTCCCCTTTAAAGAGCAATTCTGCATTCCAAGCATCTACTAAAGGAACAACATCTTCAAGAAAAGATTTTTGGCAAATCTTTCTGTGAAAATAAACGGGAAGACAAAGTCAGGTCACTTATGCACAAATCCTCAGTTTCAAAAATTACTTTTAACCCATTGAAGGGGTGAGCTAATAGTGTGAATCCTACCCAGTCTGTTGGAAAAAGACAAGCTCTATGGATTGAATGGCTTTTCTTTTCTCTACAATTGTGAAGTCATACAGCACAGGAGGAGGCCATTTGTTGTACAGGCTCTTCCAATTATCCCCACAACCATGCTCTTACCCCATAGCCCTGCAAATGTCTCTCTTTCAAAAATGTATCTTCTAAGCTAAGATTTTTAACTTGAAATAGGAAAATTAGCATTACATCAATTGAGCAATTAAATCAATTGGGAGGTTTTAAGGTTTTCAGTTACAACACAATGAGCAATGAAAGAATTGACTTTGGCCAGCTGAACCTGTGTGAAAGTGGCGGTGACAGCTCACACATTTATTTACTGAACTTCAAAAGTAATTCATTGTAAACCAGTGTGTGACATCCTAAGGTACTTTGCAAATGCGACTTCTTTACACTGCTCATTGGCTAGTGAAAGGAATATCCCAGGCAGAGGTGTGTGAGGGAGAAGGAATATTATTTGTGGAAGCGGAATTGAAGACTGTGAGAATGGATGAATATACTGCAGTTTTTCTCGATTACCTTTGGTAATTATAGAGTATTGATACAAAGCATTCCTTCATCGAAGATCGTGTGCTTTTTACAAGTACATACACTGAGCTTGGCTCAGTCCACAGCACACTTGTTGCTGGGTCAGTAGGTTGTGGGTTTTTTCGCTATACTAGGATTTTGACTTCACAATCCAGGCTGATCCTTCTGCTCAATACTGAAGGGGGTACTGTATTGTCAAAGGTGCTGTCCCTTAACTGAGATGTTAACCAAGGCCCCATCTGCCTATTTAATAAGATGTTAAAGATCCCGAGGAATTATTACAAGAAGAGCAGGAAGTTCTCCAAATGTCCTGTGTAATATTCCTCCCACAGGCCAGCAACCCCCAAAATAGATAAATTGGTCATTGCTGTAATTATAAATCTTTTAAATGGTTGGAATCTATGATAAAAGAAAGATTTTCATTCACATGCCACATTTTATAACCTAAGGATATCCCAAAGTGTTTTTACAGCCAATTATATTCTTTTTGATGTGCAGTCACCATTGTAATTCGGGAAACATGGGAGAAAATTTATGTACAGCAAGTTCACACAAACAGCAATGAGTTAATAGCTAGCTAATTTGTTTTAGCAATGTTGGTTGAGGGATAGATCTTAGAAGATATATTGACAAAACAGGTATATATGGAAATAATTTTTTATTCATTCATGAGATGTGGGCTTCACTGGATAGGCCAGTGTTTATTACCCATCTCTAATTGCCCTTGAGAAGCTGGTGGTGAGGTGTCTTCTTGAACCGCTGCAGTCCCTGAGGTGTAGGTACACCTACAGCGCTGTTAAAGAGGGAGTTTCAGGATTTTGACCCAGCAACAATGAAGGAACGGCGATATATTTCCAAGTCAGAATGGTGAATGGCTTGGCGGGGAACTTCCAGGTGGTGGTGTTGCCTTGTGTCTGCTGCCTTTGTCCTTCTAGATGGTAGTGGTCATGGGTTTGGAAGGTGCTGTTGAAAGAGCCTTGGTGAGTTCCTACAGTGCATTTTGTAGATGGTACACACTGCTGCTACTGTGCGTCAGTGGTTGGGGTGCCAATCAAGTGGGCTGATTTGTCCTGGATAATGTCAAGCTTATTGCGTGTTGTGGGAGCTGCACCCATCCAGGCAAGTGGGCCTTGTGGATGGTGAACAGGCTTTGGGGCCTCAGGAGGTGAGTTACTCACCGCAGGATTCCAAGCCTCTGACCTGTGGCGACAGAGCCCTGGGAATAGGTGAACTTGATCTGTTTCATTTTTCCTTTGTGAACCTCAGTAGGGGTGAATGTGAATTGAAATTAGTATGTTTGTGAAAAAGAAACTAACATTTTTACCATGCATGTGTTCCTCCTGCAGAGGGCAATATTGCAAGAAGCCAAGAAAGCATGGAACAAAATTAAGCCTTTCAGTCCTTCAAGCTCTCTTTTTCTACTAACTACATACAACCTCTGTATTATAGTCACTGCCCAACATAGTTCACCTCCTCAGGCAAGTTTCTGCAAAAGAGAGAGTTGTTGAGGATTAGGGATGGAATTCCAGCGAGCAGGACCCATGTGGATGACACTTTGCTTCAATACTGGGGTGAAAGGATTTCATGGAGGCACAAGAGGTCAGAGTCGGAACAAGTCAGAGCAGCAGTATGTTTGGGAGGATATGGGGCTGGAAGTGATTGCAGAGATAAAGTGGGGTGAGTCTGCTGAGGGAATTAAGAGATAAGAACAAGCTGATTACAGTAGTTTATAAAACAAGTGTGATCCTTACCAAACAGAAAAAAATAATAACCAGTTGAGACTTTGCTTTAATATACAAACAAGGAGCAGGAGTAAACCTGCTCCGCCATTCAATAAGATCATTGCTGGTCTGATTGTAACCTCCTATCTACCCCCAATAACCTTTTTACCCCTTTGTTGATGAAGAATCTATCTACCTCTGCCTTAAAAATATTCAAAGACTCTGCTTCCACTACCTTTTGAGGAAGAGAGTTCCAAAGACTCACAACCCTCAGGGAAAAAAATTCTTCTCATCACTGTTTCAAATGTCAAACCTTATTTTTATAGTGACCCCTAGATCTAGATTCTCCCACAAGAGGAAACATCCTCTCTACCACTCTGTCAAGAATCCTCAGGATCTTAAAGGTTTCAATAAAGTCACCTCTTACTTTTCTAAACTCCAGTGAATACAAGCCTAACCTATCCAGCCTTTCCTCATAGGACAACCTGCCCATTCCTGGTATTAGTCTAGTAAACCTTCACTGAACTGCTTCTAATACATTCACATCTTTCCTTAAATAAGGAGACAAACACTGTACTCCAGGTGTGGTCTCACTAGTGCCTTGTACAACTGAAGCATAACCTACCTATTTTTATATTTAATTCCCCTCGCAATAAATTATAACATGCTATTAATTTTCCTAATCACTTGCTGTACCTGCAGACTAGCCTTGTGATTCATGCACTAGGACACCCAGATCCCTCTGAATCTCAGAGCCCTGCAATCTCTCACCATTTGGATAATATGCTTCTCTTTTATCTTTCCTGCCAAAATGGACAATTTCACATTTGCCCACATCATACTCCATTTACCAGGTCTTTTCCCACTCACGTAACCTATCTGTCACTTTGTAGTCTCCTTACGTCCTCTTCACAACGTACTTCCTTACCTATCTTTGTGTCATCAGCAAATTTAGCAACCATACCACCTTGTCCCTTCATCCAAGTCATTTATATAAATTGTAAAAAGTTGAGGCCCCAGCACTGATCCCTGTGGCACAACCCGCCAACCAGAAAAAGACCCATTTATGGCTACCCTCTGTTTCCTATTAGCTAGCCAATCTTCCATCCATGCCCAATATGATACCCCCTACACCATGAGCTTTTATTCTCCACAATAACCTTTGATGTGGCACTTTATCAAATGCTTTCTGGAAATCTAAGTACAGTACATCCACCAGTTCCCCTTTAACCACAGCATATGTGACTCCTTCAAAGAACTCTGATAAATTGGTTAAACATGATTTCCCTTTCACAAAATCAATTTGACGCTGTCTGATTGTCTTAAACTTTTCTAAGTGCCCTGCTATAACATCTTTAATAATTGCTTCTGACATTTTCCCTATGACAGATGTTAAGCTAACTGGCCTGTAGTTTTCTGCTTTCTGTCTTCCTCCCTTTTTGAATAAAGGAGTTACATTTGCTATTTTCCAATCTAATGGAACCTTCCCCGAATGTAGGGAATTTTGGAAAATTAAAATCAATGCATCAACTATTCCACTAGCCACTTCTTTCAAGACCCTCGCGTGAAGTCCATCAGGACCTGGGGATTTGTCAGCCTGCAGCTCCAACAATTTGCTCAATACCACTTCTCTGGTGATTGTAATTTTCCTGAGTTCCTCCCTCACATTTCCTGATTTACAGCTATTTCTGGGATGTCATTTGTATCCTCAATAGCGAAGACCAATGCAAAATACCTGTTCAATTCAGCTGCCATCTCCCTACTTTCCATTAGTATTTTTCAACAGTAATTTTATGTGAGTTTGATTGCCTATTCCCCCATGGAGCTTTTTGCCATTCTTTAGAGGCCTCAGAAGAGGAGTTAGCTGGGGTAAGCTCCCCAAGATTCTTTGAAGTTCAAGCAGGAATGAAGGAAATCAAAACTTCATCTTTCAAAATCAATTAAAGTTACTGATCTTCAGTGACAGACCTTGTAACCTAATGGGAGGCAGGGGACCAGGGACAGGGGGAGCAGGGTTTGGAGTCAAGATTAGGCCAACTTGGTGGAAATGGGGCCACGCTGAATGCCAAGCTGGGAACTGTACGGATCTGCAGGCTGATCATAGAGACCAAAGACAGATGAGATGGAGCAACATGGAGGCACTCTATCAAAGTTGTGTTGCCCTCCCCCCAATATCCTCCCAACATCCCCTCTACATGCTTGGCACCCCTGCAGTCACTCTATCAACAGACCCTACTAAAGCACCCTCACCCTGACTCACAACCCCCACAACACCCACCAGACTCAGCTGTCTACTGTTCCAGGGCTCACACTGGTGTGTCAACAGTGCCCACCTAATTTATGCAATGACTCAGATGCATTGGCTTGACTGCAGACCCCTTTCACTAAATCATTCACTGCATGAGTCCAAAGTCAATCAGGAAGTGTTTTGGCAATACAACCCGAATGGGTTAATAATTAACTCATAAATTAACAGATTATTGCCACCTGATATCATCACAGATGAATGATCTCTGGGAATGGATACATGGGTGGAATAATGTGCAGCTATCAGGGTGAGTTGCACCTGATTTTGAGAAAAGAGAGACTGGAAATACCGTACAGCGACAATGTTCCATTTAATCATAGTTAACTTCATGCTTCGTGCTGAGTTGAGGATTCCTTGGAAGGTTTAAGCCATAAATTTTTAACCAACATGTTTTTGGTTAGTTCCTTGTATTGAAATAACAATTTGAAAAAGGAAAGTTTTTATGAAAATGCCTAATACAGAAATCACTGCCTTGTAGTGATCATCTTTGTACTTGAGCTAACACTTGTGCCCAATGGTCTCTGTGTGCTGCAATTCGGATGGACAGGGGTGTTATTGCTCCTCATAAGGAAAGGCTATCTATTCATCACATTGCAGCAGCACAAAGAACTCATTCACCTTTTCAACGGTCATTATTTTTTACGGCTGGGAGAACATGGTAATAATTCATCCATGGCCAGGTATGAGCTATCAGAGGAGCGATCATGTTGTAAATGTTCAAACTACAAGGAGCTAACAGCTGATCCTATTGAAAGGTGGAAGACTAGAAGATGGATCCAACAACAAATTACATTTATATAATGCTTTTAACATAGTAAAACATCCTGAGATGCTTCAAGGAGTATATCTGGTCAAAAAAATCATCCAAGCCAAAGGAGGATACACTAAGGCAGATGATTAAAAGCTTGGACAATGAGGTAGGTCTTAAGGACTGTCTTGAAGGAGCAGAGGTAGCCAGGTTTAGAGAGGGGATCCCAGAGCTGAGCACTTAGCGCAGCTGATGGCAGGGCCACCAATGGTGGAGCAAAGAAAATCTGCGATGCATAACAGGCCGGAATTTGAGGAGCACAGAGATCTCAGAAGAGATCGGTAAGTCTGGACAAGTTATGGAGATTGGGAAGAATCAGGCCATGGAAATATTTGAACATGAGAATGAGAAGTTCACAATTAAGGGGTCAGCGAGCAATGGATGAACAAGATTTAGTGCAAGCTAGGGTATGGGCAGCAGAGTTTTGGATGGGCTGAGTTTACAGGGAATGGAAGGCGGGAGATCAGTCAGGAAATAATTGAAACATTCAACTGTTGTCTGTGGGCAAGGAGTTTAGTGGGAGAAAATTATGAATGACTAAAAACATTGTGTATTTGATCAGCCTGTGCTTGTGCCTAATTCAGACAAATGCCTAAAATATAAGCAGCCAGTACAAAAATCAATTGTTTCAGCTAGGAACTGCTGATGTTAAGGTTACTTTTTTTTATCAATTTGCAGATTCCACCACTCCTCACCCCCACTTCCATCAGTCCCCACTGTCAGGATAGATCCACACCCACTGGATTGCAAATCTAGACTTCTGCTGCCAATGGTGTTTTGATCATTAATTGAGAAATTGCAAACGACACATTCCCAAATTTCCAAATTCCATTGAGTTGGATAAGAATGCCTGAGTCGGCAAAAGTGATGAGAGTAACGTCAGTATCCAGGTAACCATCCCACAATCTGAAAGACAACCAATTGACAGCCTTCACTTATAAAAGTTTAACATGCTCCTGATCAGCTGCAGTGAGCTAATGTCTGAGTCGGAAGGTTGTAGATTCAAGACCCGCACCAGAATTTTAACACACGTTCTAAGCTGGCACTTCAGTGTACTACCGAGGGAGTGCAGCATTGTTAGAAGTACCGTTTCTTTGATGAGATGATGTTAAACATCTGTCTGTTCCAATGATTTAGGTGGATGTTAAAGATCTCACAACTCTTTGAAAATAATTCTTCCAGTGTGCTGGCCAACTATCCTCCCTTAACCGCCACCACCAAATACAAATTAACCTTGTCCATGTCCTGAAAACAAATAAAAACAATGCTGGCAAGGCCTATCTGTAGTTGCCCTGAAAAACTGGTGGTAAATCTTCTCTTTATTCCCCTGCAATCTGCATGGTGAAGATGCTTGCACAGTGCTGTTAGGTAGGGAATTCCAATATATTGACACAATGTCAATGATGGAATGGTCATATAAGTCCAAATCAGCATGGTCTGTGACTTGGAGATGGTAATATTTCTACTACATTGCTGTTCTTAACTCTTTCTGTGGTAGAGGCTGCAGAGAATGAATGTGTTATTTATAAATCAGGCCATTTGGCATTGAACTGCCCAATTCTACCTGCACTCACCCTCTGCTCCAGACTATGAAAAAGACACATTATTTTCAGCTTAGTATCTATCTTCAATTTGTCATTCCCTAATTTGTAGGCCTTTTTCCTTTGATCTGGTATGAGGATTTGGAGAGCAGAGTGAAGAAGTGGAGTGAGGTTCTCTACCAAGGTCATTGAGATAAGAATTGATGGAGAAACGTGAATAAAAGGGATGCATTTTTTTCTCTAACAACACCATCAGAACAGTTATGAGTGGAAAGAATTCCCAACAAAATTGTGACAGAAGAGTTACTGAAGATTGGGGTGGCAGTTTTTGGAACCACTTTCAATATAGTTGTGTTTAACAGCTCTAGTAACAGATTTACAGAGTTAAAATTGGTTCAAGATGCTTGAGGCTGATTAAGGCGCCAGGTCAAATAGGCAAAAAAACCAACAGAACATATTTAACCAAGCGATTGAACTGGCTACTCGCATTTTGCTATGACATGAAAGGATCAACACTTGTTTCTCAATGTGACTAGTACCTCAACTCAAGGCAGGACTTGTGGTCGCAAAGTTGAGACCAGGCATGTCTCTACAAGAATGGAGAGTAACTCAGTAGAGTGCGTCTTGCTGCTCACTACAGCTCTGTCCAGCTCTCTCTCCTGTACCTCCTCAGTCCTGGTGTATAAAAGATTGTTGAGGTGAGTTACTTGGAGCCAACACTCACTTAGTGGACTCGCAGATGGACATGGAATGGCCTTTCAGAGCATTGTTACCATTCTCGCTATCTCAAGGGCAATTAGGATGGGCAACAAATGCTGGCTTTGCCAACGGGGCTCACATCCCATGAAAGAATAAAAAAAATCACTTTGCTTCTTTCTCTATAACTTTCTTTATCTTTTTAATGTCTCTCTTCTCTCACTTTTTCCTTTCTATCCCTCTGTCAGTCCTTCTCTTTGTCACTCTCTCTCTCTCTTTCGCTGCCATCTCTTGTCTCTCATTGTCTTTCTTTCTATGTCTCTCTCTCTCTGTCCCATGTCTCATTCTGACTTTTAATCTCACGGTGTCTCTTTTATCATTGTCTCTTGTTCTGTGTTTCTTTCAGTTTCTGTTTCTCTGTCTGTCCCTTCTTGTCTCTCACTGTGTCCTTTCTTTTGTGTCTGTATCTGCTATTAATGTTGTCAAACTTCACAACATGTAGCTTCTGAGAGTTGAGCGCCTAAGTGACATTTTGTCAGATGTCACACACATATTCTTGACACACAGGATTTTCAGCAGATTATTTTTATAGAGGGGGGCATGGGATTTCCTAGTGGGGATGATACATAACTTCAGGGCATGTTAGGAGAATGTCCATGATCAGTACTATTTATAAATTTATATTTAACACTTTATTATTCAAACCTAGGATATAAGAATACAGTGACTTTCTTGTGCATTGGGACTCCAACACACAAATAAATCAGAACATTGGAAAGGGGTCTCAGTTTCTTGCCGTTCTATTTCCTCATTTATTACCACCAATAATGCCCGGTTTTTAATTGAATTTTTTTTCTTTCTCTAATTTCCTTTGATGTAACGCACCCATAAAGTTCAAAGGGAAACAACCACGGCTTACAGAACCTCAAGCATGATCTTTCAAGTTGATTTGCTCAAATTTGATCAATTAAAACCAGTTTACCAGCACGCAGCACTTCTGACTTCTTGTCCTGTGAGGACTACTGTCCATGTTAGACGATTGGCTTGTTCCCATTGACAGTCTTAACATTAACAAGCCAGGTTGGCTGGGCAATTGGCAAGTGACCTGGAATACTGCAATCCTGTCTGGCTCAGGGATAAAAAGGTATGACTTGGTTCCAATCTTCCATTGCCAGGTATGTCATCTACAAGTCTGCTTGATCTCCCCACAACCGCCAGATATTCAAGCTCAAACTGCTGGTCAGTAGGGCTGCCAACTGCCCCCATCCCAAGAATTATAAATGTCAAGGGATATAGAGGATTGGATGAGGGAAAAAAAAGAGGCTTATGGCAGATACAGAGGGTTGAAAACAGCAGAAGCCCAAGAGGAGTGTAGAAAGTGTAGGGGGGGGTACTTAAAAAAGTAATTAGGAGAGCGAAGAGGGGGCATGAAAAAACACTGGTGGGCAAGATAAAGGAAAATCCCAAGGCATTTTATAAATATATTAAGGGCAAGAGAATAACCAGGGAAAGAGTAGGGCACATTAGGGACCAAAGTGGCAATCTGTGCTTGGAGCCAGAGGATGTAGGTGAGGTTTTAAATGATTACTTTTCATCTGTGTTCTCTATGGAGAAGGACTATGTAGGGGTAGAAATCAGGGAGGGGGGCTGTGATGTACTTGAACAAATTAGCATTGAAAGGGAGGAGGTATTAATGGTTTTAGCGGGCTTAAAAGTGGATAAATCCCCAAGCCCAGATGTGATGTATCCCAGGTTGCTATGTGCGGCATGGGAGGAGATTGCAGGGGCTCTGACACTAATTTTCAAATCCTCTCTGGCCACAGGAGAGGTGCCAGAGTATTGGAGGACAGCGAATGTGGTACCATTATTCAAGAAGGGTAGTAGGGATAAACCAGGTAATTACAGACCAGTGAGTCTAACATCAGTGGTAGGGAAACTATTGGAAAAAATTCTGAGGGACAGGATTAATCTCCACTTGGAGATGCAGGGATTAATCAGGGATAGTCAGCATGTCAGGGAGAGATCATGTCTAACAAAGTTGGTGAATTTTTCGAGGAGGTGACTAGTTGTGTAGATGAGGGTAGTGCAGTTGATATAGTCTACATTGACTTCAGTAAGGCTTTTGACCAAGTCCCACATGGGAGTATCATCAAGAAGTTAAGAGCCTATGGGATCCAGGGCAATTTGGCAAAAATGGATCCAAATTGGCTTAATGGCAGGAGGCAGAGGGTGATGGTTGCAGGTTGCTTTTGCAATTTGAAGCCTGTGTACCGCAGGGATTGGTGCTGAGATCCTTGCTGTTTGTAGTGTACATTAATGATTTAGACATGAATATAGGAGGTATGATCAGTACGTTCAGAGATAACACGAAAATTGGTGTTGTCGTAAATAGGAGGAAAGCATTAGATTACAGGACAATATAGATGGGCTGGTAAGATGGGCAGAGCAGTGGCAAATGGAATTTAATCCTAAGAAGTGTGAGGTGATGCATTTTGGGAGGACTAACACGTTAAGGGAATACACAATGAATGGTAGGAGCCTTGGAAATACAAAGGATCAGAGGGACCTTGGCATACATGTCCATAGATCCCTGAAGGCAGCAACACAGGTAGATAAGGTGGTTAAGGCAGCATATGGGATACATGCCTTTATTAGCCAAGGCATAGAATATAACAGCAGGGAGATTATGTTGGAGCTGTGTAAAATGCTAGTCAGACCACAGATGGAGTACTGTGTGCAGTTCTGGTCGCCACACTATAAGAAGAATATGATTGCACTGGAGAGGGTGCAGAGGAGATTCACCAGGATGTTGCCTGGGCTGCAGCGTTTCAGCTTTGAGGAGAGCCTGGATAGGCTAGGGTTGTTTTCCTTAGAGCAAAGAAGGCTGAGGGGGGACCTGATAGAGGTATACAAAATTATGAGGGACATAGATAGGTAGAAACTTTTCCCCTTAGCAGAGCTGTCAATAACCAGGGGGGCATAGATTTAAGGTAAGGGGAAGGAGGTTTAGGGGGGATTTGAGGAAATTTTTTTTCACCCAGAGTGTGGTTGGAATCTGGAACACACTGCCTGAGGAGGTGGTAGAGGCAGGAACCCTCACAACATTTAAGAAGTATTTAGATGAGCACTTGAAATGCCATAGCATACAGGGCTACAGGTCAAGTGCTGGAAAATGGGATTAGAATAGATAGGTGCTTGATGGCCAACATGGACACGATGGGCCAAAGGACCTGTTTCTGGGCTGTATGACTCTATGAACCTAAAGATTAATCTCTTGAACGTTGCTGCAAGTAACCAGTGAGATAAATCATTGCAGATTTGAAAAATATTTTCATTGAACACTCTTGTTGATTAGTTGTAAAAATATTGGAGATGGGGAAAATTAGTTTGACAAGGACGGCATTTGGAGGCAGGAGTAAACCTCCAGGAATACATCCAACCAGAGTTGGCAACTCTAGTTATCAAACAGCTTGCAATCAAGGGGTTGAGTTCTCATTCGGTAGAGCAGATACTTTACCAAGGCTTCTTTAGGAGCTGTATAGTGATCCACGAAACTTAGTCTAACATCACCACCAGCCTTCTGACTATAGCATGTACGTCCACACACACCACATCAACCAGTTGGAGGAGTGAAGCTACAGCACACCCAGTACACGACCTAATCAGTCTAACTTTCTGATGTCACGGGTGGGGGTAATTTTAATTTAACTCACTGGGCGAGAAATCCCCAAGATTAGATTTACTGCCAATTTTACACCCCCAGCAATGTTAATGGAGAGATTGAAATTGGACAGGGTATAAAACCAACAAGACACCCAATCACATCAATATTCCAATGGGTTGGTTATGCTAAAATTGCATGTCGCATTTAATCCTCTCCCAGTTCTGTCAGAATTTCCTCCTCCTTAATTCCCATGTCATAATTACCCCTCAATTACGCCTGTCTGCAACACCCCCCGATTCTGCCCTTGCAAATTCCCGCCTTCCTATTTTCTTCTCTAACTGAAATTATCTTTCCCATTTTTCCATACTTCCCATTCTCGCCTTGAAATTCCCCTTCCTTTTCTCCTATCCCCAATATCCACTCATCTTGCTAGTTACCTCCACACCTGTAACCATTTGAATGAGGTCACGCTGTGGAGGGGAGGGGAAGGTGAAGAACAACCTAACCTGCTGGTTGAAATTAGACCCCGCCCATTGTTGCGCAGCGTGTGGGCATCGCCTAGGAGCTAATGGGAAGCGCCGATTGGCAAGCCGGACCAATGGGATGCTGTAGAGGGCGGATCCCGCGACAGCGGCAGCCGGTGGTGGGGGGTGGTGGGGGGGTTTTGGAGCTACTGGGCCTCCTCCAGGTTCGGTTGATCTGCAGCGCAGGCTCGTCAGTTTGTGGGGACGGCGGACGCGTCGCAATCGGGGAATTTCTTGCGTTTCTTTCCACTTTAAAGGGAAATCACTGCCGAGAAGCACCAGTGAATGTAAATTTTCTCACAGCCGGTGCAATAGGAGGAGACTATTTTAATGCAATGTCATTTTTGTAGTGGGACCTTTGAATCCAGGGGAATCTTGACTTAACCATGGCTCGAACTCGGACACAGGGAGAAGATTTCACCTTCGTCAACCCTGTTGTTAAATATTTACTGTTTCTGTTTAACATGCTGTTCTGGGTAAGTGATTCCTTTTCATGCTCTCTCGATAACCTCGTCCCGATCTATCTTTTGCTTTCTGTCTCTGTCTCCTCAAGGGAGATTTATATCCGTGCTCAGTTCTCTTTTTAAGAGGTTGTAAACTTGCAGCTTAGCAACCGTCCCTCTTCTTAGTCCAGGCATGTTCTACCAGGGACTATCAAGCGTACAGGCATTTAGTGCTTCTAATCCCCTCCATTTCATTCAATCTTACCGTCAGGCCAACCGCTGGGGATTTCCTCGCAGCACTGTTTTAAAACGTTGGAGGTCCCCTATAATGCTTCGAAACATAGCGTACATTACTGAAATAAAAACGTTAATCATTAACTCATTTGGTATGTTGATGGATTTTTGGGATTTCCGAGCTCTCTCTTCCCCCCACCAACCACCAATATTGTTTTTGAGGTCTGATTTTACACCCTCTTCTTTACCCCGCCCCGCTCTAATTGAATGAGGACAAATCCTGCAATAATTAAAACAGCAGTCCTGCAAACCGCTGCCTCACCACAATGGACGGTGGCATCGGCCTGGGAGCAGCTCATGGCATCAAAAGGGTAGTGATTCTCACTCTGCCCACCAACAAACCCCACCCCCACCCCCGAAAAAAAAGTTTGCCAAAATGATTTCAGCTCGTTCTGACTAGTGGCTGAATGTCAGGTTACACACCTGACACTTAGTTGACTTCCCCTTGTGACTGTTTACAGGTGGATGTGAAAAAAACCTCTCGTGTCGACCTTTCACCTCTCCCAAATTAAGAAAAACTTGCATTTAGACGGCGCATATCACGCTTTAAAGCAGCCAATGAAGTACTTTCTGATGTGTGGTCACTTGTAGGAAATGTGGCTGCCAGTTTGTTCACTGTAAGGTGCCACAAACAACAATATGATGAATAATGAACGTGCTTAACCGAAAGAAACAGTTTCAAGGCGCCTGGGCTTGTCCCTGACATGAGGCCAGTCCCATTTAAAATGAATACAAAAGCAAAATACTGCAGATGCTGAAAATCTGAAGTAAAAGCTGGAAATATTCAGGTCAGCACTTGTGGAGAGAGGCTAAGTTGATATTTCAGGTTAGTGACCATTCAGCTCCTTTTTAAAAGGGATGTGATTCCAATCAGAAACACCGGTGCTTGCCCAAATCTCCTTCCCCGTGGATTCTCTGAGCTGGGTTATTTGGTTCAGTCTGTTGTATGTGATTGTGACCACATCCAGCCTTGAGTCCCTGAGGTGCACTGTGTGCTTCAGAAAATTATCAATGTTGCCATGAGTTGGCAAAGTCCGAAATCTTCAATGTGTTTAGTTGTGACTTGTTATAAATATCCAGTAGCACTAAGAAAAACTTGCATTTGTGGATTGCCTTTTGTATCCCCAGGGGGGTCAGCAATGGTCTCTCTCCTGCCCCTGCACCATTATCACTAGAGTTTCTTAAAGATCTGTCACTGACCCCCTTCCTCTTCCTTGTCTACATGCTGCATATTGGTGGCATTATCTGCAGACTACCTTGCCTACTACCTTTCTTGACCCTGCCACTGTCTCTGCTGTCTGACTGCTTGTCTGTTCTGCAGTCTCCAGCTGAACATTAAGAATACTGAAGATCAAAGCATCGGTCACTGCCACAAACTCCATATCTGCATTAAATGCGACATCATCACTACCATTATTGTTCTCATGTGACTCCCCAGGATGTTAGAAGGTGAAATGATGGATTTTGGTCTTTTCGCCTAGCGATTCCTATGGGCCTTTTCCATTCTCCTCTAGGGCAATGTCTTGGGTTGAACCAGACCATTCGCAATCTCCATGCCTATTTGATGCTAAACTGAGCTTCCAACTTCACGTTCTCCACATTGTGGTCATCACCCATTTCCACCTCTAATATCACTCACTGCCACCCCTGTCTCTGCCCACCTGCTAAAACATCCTTTGTCACCTCCAGACTAGTGCTTATTCCAATATAATAAACCAAAAATGCTGGAAATTTGCAGCTGGTCAAGCAGCATCTATGGAGAGAGAAAAACAAAGTTAATGCTTCAGGTCAATGACCTTTCATCAGAACTCCAGACCTTTAAGCATTAACTCTGTTTCTCTCCCTCTCCATAGATGCCACCTGACCAATTGAAAATATCCAACATTTTTTTTTCTTTCCTGTGGTTGCTGGGTACTTCGCCTTTGGTAATTCCTGTCCTCACTTGGTCAGCTTCCCATCCTCCAACGGAGTGGGACACTTGGAATTTTGGATATTATATTTTGGAAGCTTGTAAGGAAAGCAATGACTTCTTAACTTGCATATATTTAATAGTGTCCCTAACATATTTGGCAATGTAAAAACATTAGCTTATTCTCACAATTTGTACAGTGAAGAAGGTGTACTCGATTAGAGGAAAGGCTGCCTCCTGTTGAAGAAGTGTTTAAGCCCCTGGACAGTGGTGTGGGAGTAGCAGAATGGGCAGGTGCTACATCTGTTACCAAGGAGGCATGGGTGTTACCAGAATGAACTAGGGCTCCCCACAGGGAGTATTCCTTCCTGAAAGCAGCCAAGAAAGGGGAGGAATGTGTTTGGTTCTTAAATCGGGTGGTGAGAAATGATCTGGCGAAGGATGAGACTGGTGGGGTGGCAGTTGTCCAGGAGGCAGCTTTTCCTCTAATCGGGTACACCTTATTCGCTGTACAAGCTGTGAGAATGAGCTATTGCTTTTACTCAGCCAAATATGTTAGGGACACTATTAAATATATGCGAGAGACTCCCAAGCCTGAGGATGTGGAAACTGGTGCAGATGTAGTCAATGTCAAGGCTGAAGTACTTTATAGAGGATTTGGAGATTCTGCTCTTTTGCATTTGGGTTGGATTGTGTTGGGAGAAAGCTCTTTGGGTTGTATATCACTAAGGTAATGGGGCTACAGGTCTGTCGGTGTACAGCACTGGGACATATGGACATATCACTCATACCAGAAGTATAGGGGGAGCAGACATACTTCCGGCCACTGCTCACTCTTGACCACAGTACTCTGGGTGGTCCCCCACATTGCCCATCTGTAAGGCTGGCTCTGCATTGCTCATATCCAGGGTTCACAGACCCTATTGTGAGAACCACTGCTTTAGTATCTGTGTTTGTGATTAGCAGGAAGCTTGAAGCACTAAATAGAAAACCATAAATCTTTTGGCATTTTCTGACAGGATGAAGTTCCACATTTCCCCAGATATTTTTTAAGAATGGTTTTAGTTTTGCAACATTTACACCTCTCCTTAAACCATTATGGTATAATGCAGCATCCATGCTACATTACACATTACTGATACCTGCAGTTACATACACTGAGACCTCAGCCGGAGCCACCCTTAACCAAGAAGGTTATAGCTTCACAGTCCACTCCAGTGCAAACATGTAATTAAGGCTTATGCTCCAGTGCAATGCTGAGGGAATGCTGCATTGTTGGGGGTAAAGTCTTTTGAGCTGTTAAGGCACTGTTAGGTGATGTAAAGATCCTGTGGCACTATCTGAGGATGGCTGGGAGTTCTTTGCTAAGAAATTGGCAAATACAGGTTAGCCTACTCACTCATCTTGCTGTGCATACAGTCAGTATTCCACATAACAGTGCACTTCCAAACAACTCATTGTGTAAAATGCCTTGTGGTACATTGGAGAGATCTAATAGGCTCCTGATAGAAAGAACTTGTATTTCTAGTGCACCTTTTGCAACCGAAGCACTTTTGAAGTGCACACCATTGTAATGTCAGAAATGCAGCAGCCAATTTGCAAACAGCAATGTAATTTAATGTGGAATTCTCACATTGCAGTGTTACTTCAGATTATTGGAATTATTTTTAGCGCACAAACAAATTTGAATTGTCAGAAATTGGTTTCTGGAGGTCAGGACAGTGTGTTTAGTACCAACCGTCACATCATGTGCCAGCCTTTCACTGACTGGTGGCTTCGAAAGGTTAACTGGGTTGCCATGTTAAACATTCACTTGTGGAGGTCATAAAACTAATAGTATTTATATCTTCAAGAGAAAACAGATGCCTGATATATTTAGCTCTTGCTTTCATGTTCTCTTTTGGTTTGGAAGCTGAGAACTGTTGTACACTTTGAAACATAATAAAGGGTGCAGAGTAGGTCGGGAGCAGCTGTAGAGAGGGGCTATGCTGGGTGGGATAAGGAAGTAAGGTGATGGGGAGAGTTGGGTATGCTGGGTAGGATATTAAATGGTTTGGATAGTGAGGACGAAAGTGGGATTAGACTGGGTGGCCTGTACAGAAAAGCAACAGGATAGACTGGGTATGTTAAGTGTCTTTTTTGGTTTTGTAGCATTTTATAATTCTATACTTGTCGACACTAAATTGCCACAAGTAAGGGAACTTCCTCAGTGAGGAAGTGAAACTGACATTTGCTGTTCTTGACTAGTCCTGGAACCAGTAGTTGCAGCCCAGGATCACCCCGGTTTCTATTGAATACACTGATTGCTGTACACAGGCTATACAATTGTCTTCTGACCTTAGGTAGGGAAGGGCAGATTCTCACTGCTCATTGTAGACCCTGGGTGTGAGTGGTTATCAGTTGGTTCTGTTTCTTCATGATGAATTAACCAGATGTTACCCATTGACTAGCCTTGCATGGATTGGCACTTGGATGAGATGCTGGGTGTTAGCAACTGGAGGGTGAATTAGCTCAGGTGCGGTCAATGGCTTTAGAATGGGAGTGGAAGAAATAGAATGCCGTTTACAAAAATGGGGAAGAAAAGAGTGCTTTCACTGGCAGTTTACCTTCACTGAGAACTGCAGCAGCTCACTAGCACCTTGAGGCAACTAGAGGTGGACAGCAAATGCCAGCAATGGCTGCATCACAAGAACAAAGTAACAGTCTGATTCCTGATCTCGGGAAAGCAGATGGGCTTGAATCCTGTCTAGTTAGCTTATATAGTTGTCTGGTCCCTCTGCTTTACTGGACTGGGAAAGTTTTGAGGTGAATGCATTATATGTATATTAACAGGGCTGTACAAAATAAACCAACTCCATATGGGCGGAATAAGTTTGAAAGCACCACCTGTAGTCGATGTTCCTTTTGACTTTTCTGTGTGGCCTGTTTGCACTTCATGGTCCCTTTAAGATTGCTGTGTGGTCATGGACCCCACAGCTTAGAGAACATTGCCTTGCTGCCACTCATGGGTCACTGCCCTCGAGCTGCTCATGATGTCCCAAATGAGCAATTCTTCAGCTAATGACCTGTTTTGAAAACACAACATTATATCAGTCTGATTTAAAGTGGGACAGCTGAGATCAGACCTGCCAGCCAAGGGGCCAGATTTGGGGCAAGGTGGTTTTGGCTGTGTACTGTAATCTCCCTCTATATGTAGGTGTAGTGCCAACTGTGATTTCTGTGATGGGAGGACTGATGTGGCTGCGCCAGGTGGTAGCTCAGGGTAGTTTTAGTTTTGAATTTGAACAGGGCTGACACTCTACAATGATGGGGAGAAAACAGGCTTGTTTATATTGTACAAAAACAGAAAATGCTGGAAAAACTCAGGTCTAAAAGATCTGTGGTGAGAAAGACAGAGTTAAAGTTTCTAGTCCGTATGACTCTTCAGAGCTAAGAAGTAAAAATGCAATTGAAATTTATAAATTATAAATTCTTAAATTTCATCACATTTTTACTTAGCTCTGAAGAAGAGTCACACGGACTCGAAACGTTAACTGTCTTTTTCTCCACAGAGGCTGTTGGACCTGAGTTTTTCCAGCATTTTCCGTTTTTGTTTCAGATTTTCAGGTATTTTACTTTTATCTTGTTTATATTGTGCCTTTCTCAGGGCTTTACAGCCAATTAAATGCTTGAGTTTAGTCATTGGCTGCTGTGTTTCCCACATTACAGCAATTTACACAAGGCAAAGTTCCACAATACAACTATATGGAGGGAGACTGTGGGATCCGAATAGCTCTCAAATTGTAATGTTAAAACCTCAGTTTAACCTTCTCAGATGGACATAGGATCCCATTGCACTCTTACAAAGATAAGCAGGGGAAGGAATTTCCCCCAGTAGTCTGGACAATATTTATCCCTTTAATGTCCATTAATGTCTTGTATAACATGACATCCAGCCCCAAAGAATTTCTAGTAATAATCAAACTGCTGTTTGTGGAATCTTGTGCACAAACTGGCTGCTGCATTTCCTACATTATAGCACTAAGCATACTTAATTAACTGTAAGGCACTTTTGGGGAGTTCTGAGGGCATGAAAGACACTGTAGGGATCCTTTCATTCTTTCAAACTTGTATAACCAGTATGTCCCATCTCCCCTCTGCTGTGTAACCAGCTAATGTCTGCAGTGTGAACAGCTAATGTCCGTGTCTAATTGCCTCTCACCCTCAGGCCTGTAATACTTTTCAAGGCTTCACAACAATGTTTGTTTATTTTTCTTCGATTCTGTGTCAAGCTGTCCTTGCTTTGTAACAGGAAAGATACTGTTGGCTCAACCTTTCTATGCTATTGTTGGTTTGGGAGTGGGGAGGAACGCAGTGAAACAAACTAGAGAAGAAAATTATTCTTTTCCGCCTTTATTTTTCACCAATAGGTCACTTCTTCAAACACAAAAACAAATGAAGATCTACTAAGTACAGGGAGGCAAGGGAAGCAGGAGGAGAATGAGTCAGTAATTTGAGTGCAAGTGTGTGGTTCAGTGACTGGGGGCCTCAGGGGACCCTTGGAGTTATTGATGGGAACTTGTGGAGCCATCTGAAACTGGGCACCTGCTGAACATTGTCCCTCAAGGCTGCAGAAATGCAAAAGCGTGGAAGTTATGTTAGTTATATAAAGCTCTGACTGAGCCTATTTAGCGTACTGCAATCCGTTTCAGGCATTGTACCTCACCAAGAGTATATTGGCTTTGGAAGGGGTGCAGCAAGGACCAATGACACTGGGGCTAAAAAGGGTTAAATTATAAGACAGGTTGCATAGATTAGGCTTGTATTTTGCTTGCATATTGGAAGATTAAAAGGTTATTTAATTGAGCTGCTTAAGATGATCAGAACAGTTGATCGCACCTCTCTACTGGGACAGATTAAGACCTCACCCTGTTTATTTTTTCTAAAATATATAGAAATATGCTTATTGCTATCTCTCAATTTCAAATTGGCTGAATCAATGTCCGTCTGTGACCCCAAACAAAAGAAGCTACCTGGCTGTATCGGGGGAAACTTGCACATTGTTATTCTTGAAGAGTTACTAGCAACCCACTGTGGAATGCACAGACCAAATTCAAAGAGAGCAATACAAAGGCCATCTGCATTTCATGAACCAGGGTGGCCAACAGGAATCTATTAAACTCGTCTCTTAAAACAAAGAGCCCTGAAACCTTTCTTTCAATTCTTAATAGTTGAGACATTTGGCAATCTTGGGGACCCAGATGAGGGATACACGTCCTTTGTCTAAGTGTAGAGGGGTGGGAGTCATGTGACTTGGGCCTCTGGCTTGTGGAACCAGTAGTATTGTCTTGCTGAACAGCAAAATCTCAGTCTGCTTTTCTACGATCTGACTAGCAGACGCTCAGACATGAAGCTCTGGCCCAGGTTGGACACCTGGCCCCATCTACACTGCTTATGCTGGAAATTCTGTACCATCGACTACAAGACAGGCATGCAGAGATGAATCAATCTCATTGTATGAAGTCAACACCACTGGAAAAGTGAATTATCCAGCTTTGGTTTTCAGCTCACTGACCTCTGAAGGAATACCTCATTGGGCTTTGATTCTGGACTCTGGAACTCATGTGAAACAATATTTCTTTTCTTGTGGTCTGTGCACTATAAAACCTTCTTTTCTCTATCCCTCTTTTATTATGAGTACAAAAGGGGGAGTGTTGCGAACCCTTTTTTCACGTTTCGTGTGTGCAAATAAACTAACCCCTTGAGTTTATTCTATCTCTAGTTTGCTGTGGAGTTATTAATAGAAAATTGGATCACATCAAAACTAAGGGGTTGGGAAATACACCACTTATAAGGGGGGAAACCAATCAAAACACTTGTCTGTTTACAGATGGGCGGTGAGATGAGAAATTAGTACTATTTAAATAAACCTCCCTCCCGTCCATAACATTATCTTCTTTTCTCTAGTGAAGGAATCCAGAACAAGGCATAATCAAATTAGAACTAGGTCATTGAGGTGTGATATCAATAAGTACTACTTCACATGAATTGTAGTGTAAATCTGGAGCTTTCTCTCTCAAAAAGCTGTCGGAGGCGTCAATTGAAAATTTGTTAGGTAAGAATATTGAAATTTATGGAACCAAGGCAGGTAAATGGAGTTAAGATACAGTTGAGCCATGATCTAATTGAATGAAGGAACAGCTTTGAGAGGCTGAATGGCCTCCCTCCTGTTCTGTGATCCTCTGTATAGTGTCAAGGGCCTTAAATGTCAACCATTCTGTTTGTCTAAATGAAGCTGTTCTACAAAACTGTGCCCATTAACAACAGGTTATTTGGCATCTTTTTCCCACCAACTCTTGTCTACATTGCCCACTTAACCAAACCGAATGTGGAGTAGCATGTCTTCTGTTGGCTGCAGAGAAAAGTGAGCTGTACCCTAACTGGCTCCCATGGACACATTTAATATAGTTGAGATCCCCAGGATGGTGACTAGGGCTTATTTTCAGTAATGTGCCTCCCAAGTCTGAGAGAAAATCCTGGTGCGCTCCCCCACCCCACCCCACCCCACCCCCTCACTCCCATGACTGCTGTGACTCTGTGATGTGACTTCAGTAGGTTCCATCTTCTGTCCTCCTTTCATCATCCAGAGCTGAAACTGAACCAGATGATTTCCTATATGTAAGAGTGATATTGGTTTGCCCTCACTTATAATGGACAGTGTTTATCATGTTAAACCGATGGCAGGGGAGGTAGCCCACTGACCGATATTTATCCTCCCTACCTTCATTTGTTAAATCTAGGTGAGGCAGGGTGGCTGTGTGGGGTCTCTCTGATTGAGGCAGGACAGGAGGGAGAGTGGGATCTCCCTATGAGTGAGATAGGGCTTGGAGGCGAGTGAGACAGAGCTCAGACTTGGATCAAATACAGGTAACAAATTGGGGCAACTTATTCCAGCTCAGTTGAGAGCTCATTGTCCCAGGAAACACCTCCATATAGACACAGTTTACACCCATCACTGGTTGCCCATCCCTAATTGCTCTTGAAATGAGAGACTTGCTAGGCCAGTTCAGAGGGCATTTAAGAGTCACCCACATTACTGTGGATCTGGAGTCACATGTAGGCCAGACCGGATAAGGACAGCAGATTTCCTTCTCCTAAAGGACATTAGCGAACCAGATGAGTTTTTACAACAATCAATTATGGTTTTATGGCACCATTTCTGAGATCAACTTTCAATTCCATATTTTACTAATTCAATTTAAATTCCACCAGCTGCCATGGTGGGATTTGAACCTGTGCCCCCAGAATATTAGCCTGGGCCTCTGGATTACTAGCCCAGTGACCTTACCAGCACACCACTCTCTCCCCCTGTGCAATGATGGCACATGGCCAAGTACACATACACACGTGCACACAGGCAGAGAGAGATGTGCAGACTGATGGATTCTGGCTGTACTCCAAGACTTGATTTGTACCTGGAGAGGTTCAGGGCTGGGGAGGAAAGAGAATGGGAAATCGAGAAACTTCAAAAGTTTGGTCCCTGTGTTGGCCATTCTCTGTGCATGAGCCTCAAAAGTGAGTGTTCTTGGGTTATTTGGCCAGGTGTCCCTCCACATCTTACACACAAACAAGGAGCAAGAGTAGGCCATTCGGCCCCTCGAGCCTACTGCACCATTTAAGATCATGGCTGATCTGATAGTAACCTCAAATCTGCATCATGCCTACCACGGATAACCTATTGCCCCCTTGCTTACCAAGAATCTATCCACCTCTGCTTTAAAAACATTCAAAGACTCTGCTTCTACTGCCTTTTCAGGAAGAGTGTTTCAAAGACTCTCAACCATTGGAGAATTTTGTCTGGGCTCCATTTTAAATGGGCGACCCTTTATTTTTAAACAGTGACTCCTAGCTCTAGATTTTCTCACAAGAGGAAACATCCTCTTCATATCCATCCTGTCAAAACCCCCTCAGGGTCTTTTATGTTTCAGTCAAATCGCCTCTTGCTCTTCTAAACTCCAGCAGATACAAGCCTAGCCTGTCCAACTTCTCCTCGTAAGACAACCTGCCCATTCCAAGCATTAGTCTGATAAACCTTCTCTAAACTGCTTCCAACATGCTTACATTTTTCCTTAAATAAGGTGACCAATACTGTACACAGAATCACAGAAATTTAACAGCACAGAAGGAGGCCATTCAGCCCATTGTGTCTGTACTGGCTCTCCAAATGAGCATTATGACCTAGTGCCATTGCCCTGCCTTTTCCCCATAACCCTGCACATTGCTTCTGTTCAAATAATCATCTAATGCCCTCTTGAATGCCTCAATTGAACATGCCTCCACCACACTTCCAGGCAGTGCATTCCGACCCGAACTACTCGTAGTGTGAAAAAGTTTTTTCTCACGTCACATTTGCTGCTTTTGCAAATCACTTTAAATCTGTGCCCCCTCGTTCTTGATCCTTTATGAACGGGAACAGCTTCTCCCTATCTACTCTGTCCAGTCCCCTCATGATTTTTAACATCTCTATCAAATCTCCTCTCAGCCACCTCCTCTCCAAGGAGAACAGTCCCATCCTCTCCAATCTATCTTCGTAACTGAAGTTTCTCATCCCTGGAACCATTCTTGTAAACCTCTTCTGCACTCTCTCCAATGTATTCACATCCATCCTATAATGTGGTGCCCAGAACTCTGTACAATACTCCAGCTAAGGTCTAATGAGTGTCTTATATAAATTCAGCATAACCTCCTTGCTCTTGTACTCTATGCCCCTATTAACAAAGCCCAGGATACTAAATGCTTTATTAACTTCTCTCTCTACCTGTCCTGCCACCTTCAATGATCTATGCACATATGCACCCAGGTCTTTCTGCTCCTGCACCCCCTTGAAAATTTCACCCCTTATTTTATATTGTCTGACCATGTTCTTCCTAACTAAATGCATCACCTCACGCACCTCCACACTGAACTTCGTCTGCCACCTATCTGCCCACTCCAACAACTTGTCTCTGCCCTTTTTTGAAGTCCCTTCAAAACCACTTTAAAAGCACTTTTATACAATGTACCAATAAAAGTCTGAGGTCAATAATAGGGAAGCCCTAAATCTGAACAAGTCCAGTACTCCAGATGTGGTCTCTCTAGTGCTCTGTATAAATGAAGCATAACCTCCCTGCTTTTGTATTCCATTCCCTTTGCAATAAATGATAAAATTCTTGCTGTACTTACATACTAGCCTTTTGTGATTCATGCACTAGGACACCCAGATCACTCTGCAATCTCTCACCATTTAGATAATGCTTCTCATTTATTCTTGCTGCTAAAATGGACATTTTCACATTTTCACACATTATACTCCATTTGCAAGATCTCTGCCCATTCACTTAACCTGTCTATATCTTTTTGTAGCCTCCTTATGTCCTCTTCACAACTTACTTTCCTGCCTTCTTCACTTGAAGTGGCAGTGCACTTTCCAGCAGGGTTCACTGGGTAATGGTCAGCAGCATAAACCCACGTGCTTGGCAACAGAGGGCAGGGGTCAGTATTGGCAATCCCCTGAGCTATCTGTTGCAGATTAATAAAAGACTTGGTGCATGCAACAAAGGATGAGTCACTTCCTGCCACACACTCGGCTTGATCTGAAACGTGTTGTAACTGCTTTTGACTCAGCTGATCCTGGCCAGATTTCAACCTGTGAAGGGCAGCATTTAACTCTGGTCAGTCTTGGAACCTGTTGATTGGCCCTGTTCAATTGTTGGAGACTGGATAACTTTTTTTGTCCCAAAAAATAGCCCTCATTTTCCCCCTGCCCTGCACCCCCCACATCCCCCAACAACAACATCACCCAATAAACAAAAACCACTATTGTGCTGAACCCATATTCCCATCAGAGTATAAAATGATCCTGCTGCTATCATTTTTAATGCACAGGCATTCTGCAGCACGGTTCTAACTCCTCCTTTAAGTTTGACAGTGAACAGGAGGGTATGCGGACTGTGAAATGTGCTATTTGACTGTGGAAAGTGCATGCCAATTACACAGCCTGGCCAACAGCACCATTAGTTGCACTAGGCAGGAATGTGCTGGGAATAGAAAACAGTGAAAGCTCTAGATTGAAACCAGGATCATAATGCTGACTGCTTGTGGGAGGGGAGGGATGGTGAGGCCTAATTCTCCTGTTTATTACGAAATGAAACCATGCCTGCTGGTTCCCAGTGAATAAAGGATTAAAGATTAGTGAAAAGGAAATGTAGACAGGCTAGATGGTGGATGAGGGGGCGATTCTTTAAACATAGCCCCTCCTTCAATGTCTCTGCAACTTTATTTAATTTTCCAACCAGTTTGGATTTGTCTCGAAGCAGCTTATTATCCCAAACCATTCCCCAGCTTTCAAAACGCTTATTGATCGGAGGCCAGTGAGCTTCCGAATGCTAATGAGTTCTGGAGATGAAGCTTAAAAACTTGATGCCAGGTGTTTGCTCAGGGGGTAGTAATCATGCCTCTGAGTCGGAGGGTTGCGAGTTCAAGTCCCACTCCAGGGTCCCATAATTCAGACTGACAGTCCCAGCTGAGGGATGAGATGTTGAACCAAGGCCCCATCTGCCCCCACAAGTGGATGCAACAGATCTCATGGTGCTTTGTAGAAGAAGAATAGGAGGTTTCTCAGGTGTCCTGGATAATATTTATCCCTTGGCCAACATCTGATATTTTGTCTCTTTTCAGCCCATGCTGTGAGAATTTGCTGCTTTTCCCTACATTACAGCAGTGACTACACTGTAAAGAAAGAACTTGCATTTATATAGTGCCTTTCCTGACCATGGGATGTCCCAAAGCATTTTACAGCCAATGAAGTACTTTTTTTGTGGTGTAGTACTTCCATTGCTGTTGACAAGTTTCAAATGACCAGAGGACTGACTTGACCCCGGTGGGATCTGTGGAGAGAATCTGGGCATTTTTAGAATGAGTGTAAAGAAGCCGGGTACAAAGAAGGTAGAACTGTCATGCTTGTGTTAACTGTTAAAGCACACACTCTATATACAGTGTGATGTCTGGCCCAACTTCTCGATTGACCCTGATCTAACTGAATGGCAGAACAGACATGAATGGCCTTATCCTGTTCCTGAACACTCTACAAAAGCTGAATGCGGTCAGCACTTAGTATGACTGTCCACTGGGACCATTCTGCATTCAAATGGAAATCTGGGCAGGATTAGGGTATGGTTGTACTCCCAGTATGAGAAAGAGGCTTGAGGAAGATTCCTTGAACAGTCAGTATGGCCAGCATTTTCAGTGTGTGGAGGGGGCTCTGGGGAGATTCTTGTTAGATTTCCTGCCTTGATCAAATTCTCAATAGTGTATTTAATGGATAACACTAAGTTTTAATTGTCGCCTATATTTTTTTTTAAAATGGCTTGCGGATTTGAATAATCACAGCTCAGATACTTCACTGGTTAGAGGGAAAATAAGCTACCTCAATGTCACATCAGAAACAATTCAGTCATGAAGAATATTGGGCATTTGCATAACAGACACATCATGGGTGAAAATGTAAAATAAAACTTTCTGTACAGTCTTACTGTATGCTGCCACGTCACGCATTGTGTTTTATTCTTAAGCCATTTGTTTGTGAATCCAGTGTTACATATGGAAAAAGACAACAACCATTCCTTATGTTTGGGGTTGGTCCCTGTCAATCCATTAGGACACCATTGCCGTGGATTGGCACATGCCAGTGGTGGAACACTTAAGCAGTTGTGTGACTTTTGTTTTGTCCTGACACATCTCGTAGCAGGATGGAATGAAACTGTTTGGCATCTGAGTTGGGTTGAGGGCTGAAAGCCAGGAGAGTGGATTCATTCCATTCCCAGGCCTGGAAATGCCACACAAGTGCCAGGCAATGACCATCTCCAACAAGAGAGAAATTAACCATCGCCCCTTGACATTCAGTAATATTGCCATCACTGAATCTCCCACCATCAACATCCTGGGGGTTATCGTTGACCAGAAACTGAACTGGACTAGCCATATAAATACCGTGGCTACAAGAGCAGGTCAGAGGCTAGAAATCCTTGATGATTAACTCACCTCCTGACTCCCCAAAGCCTGTCCACCATCTACAAGGCACAAGTCAGGAGTGTGATGGAATATTCCCCACTTGCCTGGATGAGTGTAGCTCCCACAACACAAGAAGCTTGACACAATCCAGAACAAAGCAGCCCGCTTGATTGACACAACCACAAACCTTCACCCCCCCCACCACCGACACAATGGCACTGTGTACAAGATGCACTGCAGGAATTCAGCAAGGCTCCTTAGACAGCACCTTCCAAATCCACGACCACTCCCACCTAGAAGGACAAGGGCAGCAGATAGATGGGAACATCACCACCTGGAAGTTCCCCTTCAAGTCACTCACCATCCTGACTTGGAAATATATCACCGTTCCTTCACTGTCACTGGGTCAAAATCCTGCAACTCCCTTCCTAACAGCACTGCAGAGGTTCAAGAAGGCAGCTCACCACCACCACCTTCTCAAGGGCAGCTAGGGATAGGCAATAAATGCTGGCCCAGCCAGCGAAGCCCACATCCTGTAAATGAATTAAAAAAATTGGTGTCTTGCTGTTAATGACTGAATTGTTTTTGAAGTTGGTGGACTGATGCACACTCGATTAGTGATGGGAGTGAGTTTTATTCAGCACAGGGTAGCCTGCAGCTAGAGAAATTAGTGGGGTGATTTACTCGAGGGTTTTACCATCTACTCAATTTCCTTTTTTCCCTTGGGAAAAGGGGCCTAACATCTCTTTGGTTAAGAGGACAGGGTACAGTCTCCTGATCATCTGACATCTTCAATCCTCTGCTTTCATCACCTTATCATTTCCACCTTACTCGTTCCTGGCAGTTACATGAACCTAGTATACTAGGGGCTGCTACTCATTCTGTTTTCGATTGGGCAGCCTGGGTATCGAGAAATTTCAAAGTTGTAAACTGTGTGGCAAAATTCATTATCCATTTAAAACAAAAATTCATTTACTTTCCAGGCAGCGATGCAGGAGTTCGTTTGAGGGAACTATCCCATAATACTCAGAAATGGAGCAAAAACTTATTTGTAGAGCACTTTTAACATGGTCAAACATCCCAAGGTGCTTCCCAAGAGTGTTATGCTAAGCCACATATTAAGGCCGATGATCAACAACTTAAGTCGAAGTAGGTTTTAAGGACTCTCTTAAAGGAAGAAAGAGCAGTTGCTTGGTAGAGGGATTCCAGAGCTCAAAGCCTTTGCAGCTGAAGACACAGCACCAATGGTAGTGATCAACATCAGGAATGCTGAAGAGGCCAGAATTTGAGAAGTGCAGATAATTGGCAGTTTTAGAGCTGGGGGAGATTCGAGGTGCGAAAGAGTGAGGCCATGGAGCGATTTGGAAACAAAGATTAGAATTCTCCTGGTTAAGGAATATAGAAATGTGAGCACGGAGGTGATAGGTGAATGAGACTTGGCACAATTAAGGACACAGGCAGCAGAGTTTTGGATGGCCTCAAGTTTATGGAGGGTGAAGGTACTGGACACTGCAAAGGCTGTGAGCCCCCGACAATATTCTGACAATAGTACAGAAGAATTGTGCTCCAGAACTTGCCGCGCCCCTAGCTAAGCTATTCCAGTACAGCTACAATACTGGCACCTACCAGTCAAAGTGGAAAATTGCCCAGGTATGTCCTATGCACACAAAGCAGGACAAATCCAACCTGGCCAATTACAGCCCTATCAGTCTATTCTCGATCTTCAGTAAAGTGATGGAAGGGTTCATCAGCAGTGCCATCAAGCGGCACTTGCTTAACAACCTGCTCACTAATGCCCAATTTGGGTTCCGCCAGGGTCACTGGGCTTCTGACCTCATCACAGCCTTGGTTCAAGCATGAACAAAAGAGCTGAACTCCAAATGTGAGGTGAGAGGGACTGCACTTATCATCGAGGCAGCATTTGACAGAGTGTGGCATCAAGGAGCCCTAGCAAAACTGGAGCTGATGGGAATCGGGGAAAACTCTCCATTGGTCAGAGTCAGAACGGCTAAACAGGTTAGGCCTTTATTCATTAAAGTTTAGAAGAATGAAGGGTGATCTTATTGAAATGTACAAGATTCTGAGGGGGCTTGACAGGGTAGATGTTGAGATGTTTCCACTGGTGGGGTAATCTCAAACTAGGGGACATAGTTACTGAATAAGGGGGCACTCATTTGAAACAGATGCGAAGGAATTTCTTCTGAGGGCAGTGAATGTATGGAATTCTCTACCACAGAGTTGTGGAGGCTAGATCACTGAAAGTATTTAAAGAGGAGGTAGATAGCTTTTTGAAATATTGGGGGGGTTGAGGGGTATGAGGAGCTGGCATGAAAGAGGAGTTGAGGCCTGGGGCAGATCAGCAATGATATTGAATGGCAGGGCAAGCTTGAGGGACTGAATGGCCTACTCCTATTATGTAAACCTAGCACAAAGGAAGATGGTTGTGGTTGTTGGAGGTCAATCATCTCAGCTCCAGGACATCACTGCAGGAGTTCCTCAGGATAGTGTCCTAGACACAACCAACTACAGCTGCTTCATCAATGACCTTCCTTCCATCATAAGATCAGAAGTGGAGATGTTTCCTGATGTTCACCATTTCAACTCCTCTGATACTGAAGCAGTCCATGTCCAAATGCAGCAAGACCTGGACAATATCCAAGCTTGGGCTGACAGGTGGCAAGTAACATTTGTGCCACACAAGTGCCAGGCAATGACCATCTCCAACAAGAGAGAAACTAACCATCACCTCTTAACCTTTCAAAGGCATTACTATCGCAAAACTGAACTGGACTAGCCATATAAATACTGTGGCTATAGCAGGAGGTCAGAGGTTCAGAATCCTGTGGTGAATAACACCCCCTGACTCCCCAAAGCCTGTCTGCCATCTACAAGGCAGAAGTCAGGAGTGTGATGGAATACTCTCCACTTGCCTGGATGAGTGCAGCTCCAGCAGCACAAGAAGCTTGACACCATCCAGGACAAAGCAACCTGCTTGATTGGCACCCCATCCACAAACATTCACTCCCTCACACACTGTGCTACTGTGCATCAGTGGTGATCATCTACAAGATGCGCTGCAGAAACTCACCAAGGCTCCTTAGGCAGCACCTTCCAAACCCACGACCGCTACCATCAAGAAGGACAAGGGCAGCAGACACATGGGAACAGCACCACCTGGAAGTTCCCCTCCCAGCCACTTGCCATCCTGACTTGGAAAAATATTGCCGTTCCTTCACCCTCACTGGGTCAAAATCCTGGAACTCCCTAACAGCACTGTGGGTGTGCCTACACCACATGGACTGCAGTGGTTCAAGAAGGCAGCTCACCACCACCACCTTGAAGGCAATTAGGAATGGGCAATAAATGCTGGCCCAGGCAACAATGCTTCCCATGAATGAAATTTTTTAAAATGGGAGGCTGGCCAGGAGTACATATGAACAGTCTAGTCTAGAGTTAACAAAGCAGTAGATGAGGGTTTCGGCAGCAGATAAGCTGAGGTAGGGGCAGAATCATTTGATATCATGGAGGTGCGAATAGGCAGTCTCAGTAATTGCATAGATAAGTGGTCAGAAACTGATCTCTAGATCAAATACCTCCAGGTTAAGGCTACGATAAGTCTGGTTAGCCAAAGACATTTGCTAGTTAGAGAACAGCTTGTGACAGGGACAGAAGACAATGGTCTTCCCAATATTTAATTGGAAGAAATTTCTGCTCATACAGCACTGGATGTCAAACAAACCCTCTGATAATTTAGAAACTGTAGCATGCTTGTGTGAAGTGGTGGTGAGCTGGAGCTGGGTGTAGTCAGTTTACAGGCAGGAACTTGTGCTGTGCTTTTGAATGATGTCAACAAGGGACAACACGTAGAAGGGACATCTTGAGGGACATCAGAGATTAGTAACTTTATAACCCAGCATGCTGAGATAGAGTTAACATTTATAATAGATTTGTAAGAATAGGAAGCGATCCCCAGCACAGAGAACCTGTCCTATTTCTTCTTTCCCTAGGTACTGTGGTATATTGCCCTCAAATGTCTTCCCATGCCTTTGGCAGAATGTCCTATGGAACCTTGAGTTCTAAATCCAGACTGACACTCCAGTGCTGTACTGAGGGCATTGAATCGCAATTTGAGCAGTGCTAAACAGGGGCCCTGCCTATCAGATGTGGTGCTAAACAGGGGCCCTGCCTATCCTATCAGGTGAACTATGCCATTGGTTTGAAGAATGGGTGAGTTCCCCCCAGGTGTCCTAACTAGTTATTCCTTGGCCAACGCCTAAAATGGATCATCTGGTCATTTTGTCTCAATCCTGTTTGTGGGACCTTGCTGTACACAAATTGGCAGTCGTGCTTCCTACTTTACAGCAGTAACCATTAAAAAATACATGCTCGTAGGTCAAGCAGCACCTATGAACGTAAAAGAAACTTTTAACATTTAGCCCTCTGATCTTTCATCAGAAATGTGTTGTATATTGGAGGGCACTGTTATTTTTATGATTCTAGCTGCTGAAACAAATGTAGCTGTGGCGCCCAGATGTGGGTTTATGAATGTTGCACTTCTCCCAAAAGAAACTAGACGTTGTGTTAGAGAAAATTCCAGGCTCCATACCAAGCCTGGGATGTTCCATCCAATTAAATCACAGCCTCCAGCCAGGAACTTCCTCTGATTCAGCCCAGCCCTGCACACCTGTCAGCCCTTCTGATCTTAATGTGGAAATCTATTCTAGTGGCCAACTTTGTTCTCACTGTTCAGTCTGATTCAATCTGCCAGGCTTCCTGAGCACTTATACCAATGGTATCCACACAGGACAGTGCATTCAGTCCTAAGTTAATGCCACATCGAGGAAGATAACTGCCCTCAAATATACAATATGATGACAGCTTGGATTTGTAAAGTACCCTGATGTATTCCCAGAACCGCTGCAAGATTTTCAGTCAATGAATTGCTTTCTAAGATGTCCACACTTTTTCCATCTTGGCCAAATGTGTAAGTTTTATATAAAATTTATAATATAGTAAGTGTACTTTGTGCGTATATTTACTTGACAACACCTAATGTCATTCAGTGCCTAAGGAAGTAAAACAGGAACAACAATCAAAAGATGCTCACATTCTACATTTTATCTTGCCATTTTGCCAACAAAACCACAAAAAGCTTAAAGTTTGCATGCACAAGACCAACAACTGTGTTTATTACTTTTTTCCACTAACCAAAAAAGTAATTTTCTACATCTGGTTTCCCAATGGGCCACATGTGGTTCATGGTTAACTTACTGGATAACACTGGTGTAACAGAATCGTTCTTCTCCCCTTCTTCCCCCTCCCCACTTCCTTACCCATCTTAATTGTAGTTTTGCTATTTGAGTCACATGCCAATCGCCAGTGGACGGGTGGGTGGCTATACACTTTGATCTGCATGAAGAGCTTCTGCAAAGGGTCATTGAGATTTCTTTCACCCCCTTTCCCACATCCCATGCTGTACCATTGGCCTCTTAGCACTTCCCTTTGATGGCCAATCTGGGCATCCTTGGGCCTATAGTCACCAGCAATACCTCACCTCGTACTTGAACCAGCCAGTCTACCCACCACATGGGCTGGTCTGGTAGTCTGACTCTTGCACTGATATTAAAGGGGTTTCAAAGAAATTTTGTGGTAGAGCTTGGCTTGGATTTCATTTGTTTTGTTAGTGTCTCAGTGGTTGGATAATACATACTGTGAGGAGAACATTGGATGAGTTATTAGAGAGTTATTATCACAGTCTTTGTGTACTAACTATGCCATCTGAGTTGTATGCAGATTGTAAAATTGAACTTCTGACTCTCAAGACCAAATTGTTCATTTAAAATGATCAACAGTTGTCCCCATACCAATTCTTGTAGAGCTCCACTTCCCACTTTTTGCCAGTCTGAATAACTGCCTTCAAACTCTAACATTGCATTGTCTGTTTTGTACCCAGCTTGCTATCCATTCTGCTACTTGTTCTCTGAATACACGTGTCTTGACTTAACCAGGAGTTTACTATGCAATAACTCACTGAAGGCCTTTCTTTAAAAAAATACAATATATTATTGTATGTCCAAGGGCCCAAACACTCCTTTCAAGTGAAGCAGCATTTCACTTGCACTTCCCTCAATTTAGTCTACTGCATTCGTTGCTCCCAATGCGGTTCCCTCTACACTGAAGAGACCAAACGCAGACTGGGTGACCGCTTTGCAGAACACCTTCGGTCTGTCCGCAAGCATGACCCAGACCTCCCTGTCGCTTGCCATTTCAACACACCACACTGCTCTCATGCCCACATGTCCATCCTTGGCCTGCTGCATTGTTCCAGTGAAGCTCAACGCAAACTGGAGGAACAGTACCTCATCTTCCAACTAGGCACTTTACAGCCTTCCGGACTGAATATTGAGTTCAACAATTTTAGATCATGAACTCTCTCCTCCATCCCCACCCCCTTTCCAATTTCCCCCCCCCCCCCCCCCCCCCTTTTTTTCCCAATAATTTATAGAGATTTTTCTTTTCCCACCTATTTCCATTATTTTTAAATGTATTTCCATCCATTGTTTTATCTCTACCTTTTAGCCTATTTCTATCCCTTCCCTTCACCCCGCCCCACTCCCACTAGGGCTATCTGTACCTTGCTTGTCCTGCTTTCTACCCTTAATTAGCACATTCCTTAGATAATATCACCACCTTCAACACCTCCTTTGTCCTTTTGTCAATGACATCTTTTGGTTATCTCCATCTATCACTGGCCCTCTATCCAGCTCTACCACCCACCCACCCCCCCACAAACCAGCTTATATTTCACCTCTTTTCTATTTTTACTTAGTTCTGTTGAAGAGTCATACGGACTCGAAACGTTAACTGTGTTCCTCTCCGCAGATGCTGCCAGACCTGCTGAGTTTTTCCAGGTATTTTTATTTTTGTTTTGGATTTCCAGCATCCACAGTTTTTTGCTTTTATACAATATATTATGTCTATTACAACACCTTCGTCTACTGTTGTGGTTGGTGAAGCAGGATTTTTCCTTTGAAATCCAAGCTTCTTTACTATATTTTCAGTTTCTAGTTCTTCTATTGCATCTTTGTTTAAGGATCCCTAATTATTCTATAGTTACCTGGACTTGTCCGACCTACCTTTTAGGAATTCGAATAGCTGACATATATATATTCAGGCAATAGTGTCCCTATCTCTGTCATAACTTCTAATTTTCAGGGGTTTTCCTCTGATTAGATTATCAATTTTCTCCCCCTTTTCATTTTAAATGACTTCATACCCTTTTTGATCTCCTCTAATGTCAGGTCTGTGATGGATAGTCCTGGTAAATACTGAGGCAAATTAATTGTTTAATATTTCATTACCTGTGAGTTTACTGTGTGTATCTTAGTCGTCCAGTTCCTATTCTTATTTTTCATTTGCTTTTTGTGTGCCTGTAGAATACTTTATTTCCTTTTATATTTCTTGATATAATTTTGTAATTTGTTTTTGTCTTCCTGATTGCATATACAGGATATATGCACAGATACAGGCTACTTGGCCTAACCAATCCATGTCGCTGTTTCTGCTTCACTCATGCCTCCGGCTATCTTTCCTCCTCTAAATCTATCATTGTAACCCTTCAGACTCATATGCTTTTTAGCTTCCCCTTAAATGTATCTATACTATTGGCTTCAAACGCTTCCTGTGGTAGCAAACTCCACATTCTCACCATTCTGAGTAAGGAAGTTGCTTGTTTTTTGACATCTTTCCTAACTGTTTCATATGCCCTTTTGTCACCCTCTCCTTCGAATATGTACTTTTAGTGTGTGCCTTTTTCTTTGGTTGAAGGAAAAAAAGAGTAACCATTGAAACTAAAGTGTGTCATCACTGGCTACTTTCATCTTGCAAACACTACCTAAGGAGATATTTGGGACAGGTGACCAAAAGCTTGGTCAAAGGGGTTGGTTTTAAGGAGTGTTTTAAATGGGAGAGGCCAAGGGGTTTTAGGGGGGACTTCCAGAGCTTGGGTCCAAAGGCAGCTGAAGACATGACTGCTAATGGAAGGGCCAAAAAAGTGAGGGATATGCAAGAGACCAGAATTGGAGAAGCACAGAGGTCTTCTGGGGTTTTAAACTGGAAATGATTGCAAGGGTAGGGAGGGGTGAGGTTATGGAGGTATTTAAACATGCAGGTGAGACTTTTAAATTTGAGGCTTGCTGGTAAAGGAACCAGTGTAGGTCAGGAATCAAAGTGGTGGAATATAGGATACAGGCAGCAGGAATTTGGATGAGTTTTCTTTTCAGTTGCTGGGTTTATGGCAAAGAATAGTTTCAGACCCAAAGAACATTTTTTTCATTTTGCCAGAAACCCCAATGTGGGGTGATCTTCCCAGACAAATGAGTCTCTCCCTTTAGCCTGACCTCCCCAGTGTGAAGTTTCACTGTTGGTTTAAAGGACCAAAGGTGTCCAGATTGGTCACTGCAAGGATATACTGAGATGAGGTAGGGAACTGCCCCATGATAAACCCCAACAAAACTCCTCTTCCTTTTCAATTTCAAACCATTGGGTGACTGGAAGGTTCCAACTTGCCACCATGTTCAGACTTCAATTCAAGCAAGGAAATGTTTTGCAAGGGTTTTGTCTGAACAAGGGTTTGAGTGCATTTCACATCTGACCATCAGCATCCAGCCCCTGAGCATGGAGCTGTGTGGTAATGTTTGCTGCCATATGTGTGCAGGGCAGGATGTCACTGAGCACCTCGTAACTCCTCCTCAAAACGTTGACCAGATCAGAAATAATCACTTCGTTATTTGGGGTGAACTTTTTGTTCTGATAAATGAGTATCAATCTTGGAGAGTCTTCCATTTCCTCATTTTGAGTGTCAGCATCAAATGTTCCTAGTTCAAATGTAGCAAATCTGGATACTGGCTAGAGCTCCCCCTGTACACTGTCCCACCAAACACTCAGGGTAGATACAGAGTAAAAGTATGTGGCCCCCATTTCCATTAATTTGTAATGGCCTTGGACAGCTTCTTAGATACTTGAGTTGTCTTATGGGTAATGTCCATTATTTATACAAAAGGCCCATTACATTTGCCACACAGGCTCCCAGAATGCTGTAATAAAGGCAAAATACTGCAGATGCTGGAAATCTGAAATAAAAACAAAATGCTGGAAAACTTCGGGTCTGGCAACATCTGTGGAGAGAGAAACTGTGTTAGCGTTTCGAGTCCATATGACTCTTCCGAGCTCTGAAGAAGTCTTGAAACATTAACTGTTTTTCTCTCTCCACAGATACTGCCAGACCTGCTGAGTTTTGACAGCATTTTCTGTTTTTATCCCAGAATGCTATGCTGGCTAACCAGATTGGGGCACATTTGTTGCTGGGACAGCTCTAGGTTATTTGGGGATTTACATCCCCATCCCTGTGGTGTTTTTCTGGTATCTACCTATCCCTCAATCGTTGTCTTTTCTACTGGTTTCATTTCCATGTTTTGTAACAAGAGCTTTGCTGAGTTTGAAATGGAACTTTTGCAATATAAGTGGTTAACTAAGGAAATGGGTCAGTGGTTAAGAAGTCACAAACTAATCACATGAATGGATTATCTTGTCTTTACTCCTTAGTCTATGTATCGTTAACCACAGGGACATGAGACAAATTTTCAAGGCCGATTTTTGTTGGATTAGGGTATTGCGGGGAGGGAAAAGGCAGGAAAATAAGAGTGGGTTACAGATCAGCCATGATCAAATTGATTGGTGGAACAGGCTCGAGGGGATGAGCGGCCTTCTCCTGTTCCTATGAGACGTTTCAACATAATTTTGCTTAGGTTGGGGTCTCCTAATGATGGCCCATGGCTCTGTTTGACCTCTGAATCCTGACAGGCCTTGCATTCCAGTCATTGCTGGGCTTCAATCATTGGAGCAGGTTCACCTGAGCAGAGGTAGGGCCCAAGTGGGACAGTGGTTGGGGGTGGGGGCTCAGGCTGAAAGGTGACCCCTCTAGTAAGAGGGTTACAAGCTGTTTTCAGGTTTCTTCAGTAAAGAACACCATCTCCCTCCGCCCCCTCCTGCCCTGTACCCATCCCACCACCCTCACCAGTGTGACTGACTCTTAATCTGCCCTTGAACCAGGCCATTCAGTTGAAGGCCATTCACTACCGCCTTCTAAAGGCAATTTTGGATGTGCACTCATCACTGGCTTTTCCAGCGTCAGTGAAGTTGACAACTCTGGCTAGACATAAAACCTCCAGGAATAATCACAAGATCTCCAACTGCCTGCCATTGGTCACCATCACATCCATCTGCATAGCGTAAAGCCTTCCCATGGCCAATCAAAGTGAATGAACTCTTTACCTGATTGGATGATTGATTGTCAGTCAAACAATCCCCCATTTCTTTTCCATTTCCCAATGTTTGTTTATTGGTTATATAAGAAAAGTGTTTAAAAAAAAAATATACTTTTTTTCTGAAATGTCTGTTTTTTTTTCTCCTGGGTTTTACTTCCAGCAGCATCTTACACGTTAATTGTGGAGTCCCCAGGATAATCCTGGAGAGTCCGCAATCTTAAGTGATGACTGCATCCTAAAAAATCAATTACAAAAATGTAATTTGGAGCAGAATTGACTGAGGCCTGGGGCAAATGTCTCCCATCCAGGAAGATGGAGTTGTCATAGCCTTAAAGAAAATGGTATATATTTTTTTTTAAAAAATTATCTTTTAGCTGTTGGGAAAGAAGCCAGTCTAAAGTGAAGTTTAAACTTTCCCCACAACCAGTGACACAATTTAATCTTCCTGTCTAAATCTAGCCTGTTTGGGTCTATTTTTTGCAGAGCATCTCCATGGTGATGGTTGCTATCGGTTTGTATGCCAGAGTCATGAAGCATGCAGGTGAGTGATATCATTTTATAGTTTCATTTCTCCACTGTTTATGAAGCTACAGGAGGGATGGCAGAATTGTGGAGATGGGGAGAGTGGGGACAGGGTTAAAGTGGGGGGGGAAGAGGGAGGGGTTTTGGGGTTATAAGGCAGTGAATATTGATTTGGGTGAGGAGGAGGACAGAGGATGTGTGGGTGGGGTTGGGATGGTGGATGGATTGGAGTGGAGGGTTCAGGGGTTATGCAGCTGTGGGGTGACAAGTTTGCCATATTTTTCAGAGGCTGCCATGGCCTGCCTTGCAGTGGACCCTGCCATCCTCCTCATCGTGGTGGGCGCACTGATGTTCCTGATCACATTCTGTGGCTGTATAGGATCGCTGCGTGAGAACATCTGCCTGCTGCAGACAGTGAGTGACACACAAAATGGGGGGAACCCAGCTGTGATGTAATACTCTAATGCACAGCCTATGCGTATGGTGGAAGCAGATTCAATCGTGGCTTTCAAAAGGAAATTAGATAATTATCTGAAGATAAAATTAGCAGGGCTGCTGGGAAAGGGTGGGGGAAGTGATGGGTAAATATTCTATGATTCTACTCTAAGCTATTGGCTCTGGGCAATTTAGGCAGGTATTGATTTGTGGAGCTGTGGAGGGCCTGGCCTGCTGTGATGGTCAATCTTCATTTCAGTTCTACCTTCCTGTCTACCACTCAGCACCACTTGTTGGAACATTAACATTGCTCCCCTGCCTGTCTCTGTGCTCCAACTTGCATTCTACCATTCTGTGACTGATTTTTGATTTGTTGTGATTTGATTTTCCAGTTCTCTATCTGCCTGACGCTGATTTTTTTGCTACAGTTGGTCGCCGGAGTTCTAGGCTTTGTCTTTTCAGATAAGGTATGATTGTATTTCCTTTAATTGAAAATAATGTAGAGGGCCCACTGGACAAAAGGGTGGTTGGGGGGGGAACGTGGTGGTGAGGGTTGGTCCATAGGGCAAAGGGTGGGGGTGGTCCATGGGGCAAGGGGGAGTGTGGGGAGGCTTAGCCTGTGGGACAGACACCAGTAAGGTGGAGCAGACTGAAGGGAACGGTGAGATAAATGAGGACATTTATGGTGACACCAATTTAGGATTTAAAAGACTGGACATGGTGGGAGAAATGCAAGAAGTGAGGAGTGCGATGGTGCTGGGGAATGGGTGATGAGTCCTCTGGTGGAGGTGGGGAGGATTGGATGGTTGCATATGGAGCTTGAGGAATATAAGGGGAAAGTGTTTCATGCTGAATCAATGCAAAGCTCCATATTTGCTTCTAATTTTAACATAGATGAGATATGTGTATCCCTGGTTTCAAGAGCATTGGCATTGGGCAGTTCATTCATTGATGGCATAGCTCTGTGTTCATGGCAAGTAATGGAGCGAAAGCAGCATTTGACTTGTTTAAGATCCCAACTGTGTGAATGGTCAGCTGAAGGCAGAGCAAGATTTTGGAATTGTCACCACTGTTTTCAGAAAAGAGAGACCTGAAGATATAAAATCAGCAAAACTGAAGATGTTTGACAACACTGGTGTCTCATATTCTTAATATGCATTGATTTCATGGTCTGGTGCAGACTGCCTGATCTGTAACCTCAACTGCAACCTGTGCTCCCAGAGCAGCTACATATCTGCAGGTCACATCCAGGCATCCTTTCAATGGTGTCAACCTTGTAAGAATTCTGAACTCCCCTGACTCAACATTTACAGATTTTGGAGAATATAATTTTTTTTATTCTCAGATTGTGGGTGTTGCTAGCAAGGCTGACATTTATTGCCCATGTTTAGTTGCCCTGAGAAGCTGGTGGGTGTCTCTTCCTTGAACTACTGCAGTTCTTATGTTTTTTTAATTGCAGTGATTTGGATGCATTTGAATATCTTGCTTGGCCACTTCACAGGACAGTTAGGAGTCAAACCATGCTGGTGTTGGACTGGAGTCACATAGACCATACCGAGCAAGGCCAGCAGGTTTCCTTTCCTGAAGGATATTAAGTGAAGCAATTGAGTTTTTCTAGCAATTGAACAGTTTCATGGTCACTTTTTTTAGTGGTTGCAAGTTTTTATTCAGATTTTTAAACTGAACTCAAATTCTTGAACAGTGTGATTTGAGCTTTCATTCTCTGGGTTACTAGTCCAGTAACACATCTGCTTACCCTCTTTGCTAATGTGTTCAATACTGTGGTCTGGGGAAAATTAATAAACAGTGAACTTATTCAGTCATCCTTCTTGTATTCCTGTTACATAGGGGCATGTCTTAAAAACTGGGAATCCCCTGTTTTTTATTGGGCTAGTGCTCACAGCAGTTGTGCAGCCCACAGCCTGGTTACTGAATATTCTGTACACCAGTTCCCTGTTAGCTAGCTGAGATGTACTGAGGATTGTTATCATACATGTGTTGAAATTGGTTGTTTTACTTCTCCATTCTAACAAAAAATCTTGATAAATGCTCACATGGCGAAACATCACATTGCATATCTGTTTCCGTGCTGAAAATTCCAATTCGGCCCATATAGTCTATACTGGCATGTATGCTCCTTGGAGCCTCCTGATGCCTTCTTCATATAAATAAGTTTTGCATATTTTTCAATTTCTTTATCTCTCATACTTATCAAGCCTTAAATGTATCTCTGCTATTTTCTTCAACTACTCCCTGTAGTAGCAAGTTCCATATTTCAAGTTTCTCATGAATTCCCGACTGAATTTGTTATTGACTATCTTATTTCTGACTCCTAGATTTGGTTGTCTCCACAAGTGGACAGGACACATCATCTTTATTTCTACCTTTTCATAATTTTAAAGACCACTATCAAATGGTTCCTCGGGGTAATGTTCTAGGCCCAACCATCTTCAATGATCTTCCATCAAGGTCAGAAGTGGAGATGTTTTTGTTCAGCACCATCCGCGATGACTCAGATACTGAGGCAGTCCATGTTCAAATGTAGTAAGACCTGGTCATTGCCCGGCACTTGTGTGGCGTGAATATTACTTGCCCCTTGTCAGCCTAAGCTCGACACTGTCCAGGACAGAGCAGCCCGCTTGATTGGCACTCCATCCACAAACATTCACTCCCTCCACTGCCAACACACAGTGGCAGCACTGTGTGCCATCTACAAGGTGCACTGCAGGAACTCACCACTGCGTCCTTAGACAGCACCTTCCAAACTAAGGCACTTACTATCTAGAAGGACAAGGGCAGCAGATAGATGGGAATGCCACCACCTGGAAGTTCCTCTCCAAGCCACTCGCCATCCTGACTTGGAAGTATACCGCCGTTCCTTCACTATTGCTGGGCAAACATCCTGGAACTCCCTCCCTAACAGCACTGGGTGTGCCTACACCACATGGACTACAGCGGTTCAAGAAGGGAGCTCACCACTGCCTTCTCGAGGGCAATTAGGGATAGGCAATAAATGCTGGCCTAGCTAGTGACACCCACATCCCGTGAATGAATAAAAATTCACCCCTTTTTTTGAAAGAGGCTCCAGCCTGTTCAATCTTTTCCTGATCGTTTTTAACATCTCTGCTGGTATCATGCTTGTAAATCTTCCTTCCCCAGTGCTTCTCTATCTTTTATAATATGGAGACCAGAACTCTTCACAGTACTCTTAAGTGTAATACAACATTATTTTTGTTTGGGTAGGAGAAAAAAACAGGGAAATGTAGCCCAAAAATACTTGAAGGATTGTTCTCTTGAGAGCAGAGAAGGTTATGGTGAGGTTTAGTCGAGGTGCTCAAAATTAGGAAGGATTTCAGGGTTCTGCCAGAGCCACTCTGCTCCTGACCTTATTACAGCCTTGTTTCAAACATGGACAAAAGAGCTGAACTCCAGAGGTGAGGTAAGAGTGACTGCCCTTGACATCAAGGCAGCATTTGACCGAGTGTGGCATCAAGGAACCCCAGCAAAACTCAAGTCAATGGGAATCGTGGGAAAACTCTCCACTGATTGGAGTCATACCTAGCACAAAGGAAGATGGTTGTGGTTGTTGGAGGTCAAACACCTCAGCTCCAGGACATCACAGCAGGAGTTCCTCAGGGTAGTGTCCTAGGCCCAACCCATCTTCAGCTGCTTCATCAATGACCTTCCATCATAAAGGCAGAAGTGGGGATGTTTGCATAATGTTCAGCACCATTTATGACTCCTCAGATACTGAAGATGTCCATGTCCAAATGCAACAAGACCTGGACAATATCCAGGCTTGGGCTGACAAGTGGCAAGTAACATTCACGCCACACAAGTGCCAGGGAATGACCATATCCAACAGGAAAGAATCCAACCATCACCCTTTGATGTTCAGTGGCAATACCATCACTGTGTGCCCCAATGTCAACATCTTGGGGGTTACCATTGACCAGAAACTGAACTGGACTAGCCATATAAATACTGTGGCTGCAAGAGTAGGTCAGAGGCCAGGAATCGTGCAATGAGTAACTCACCACCTGACTCCCCAAAGCCTGTCCACCATCTACAAGGCACAAGTCAGGAGTGTAACAGAATATTTCCCACTTGCTTGATAAGTGCAGCTCCCAAAGCACTGAAGAAGCTGGACGCTGTCCAGGACAAAGCAGTCCGCTTGATTGGCACTCCCTCCACCACCGATGCACAGTAGCAGCAGTGTGTACCATCTACAAGATGCACTACAGGAATTCACCAAGGCTCCTTCGACAGCACCTTCCAAACCCACTACCACCTAGAAGGACAAGGGCAACAGGTAGATGGGAATACCACCAACTAGAAGTTCCCCTCCAAGTCACTCATCATCCTGACTTGGAAATATATCACAGTTCCTTCACTGTCGCTGGGTCAAAATCCTGGAACTCCCTAAGAGCAGTGAATGTACCTACACCACATGGACTGCAGTGGTTCAAGAAGGCAGTTCACCACCACCTTTTCGAGGGCAACTAGGGATAGGCAATAAATGCTGGCCCAGCCAGCGAAGCCCACATCCTGTAAATGAATTTTAAAAAAAAAAAACAACTTTTGATAAAAGTAAATAAGGAGAGACAGGAGGGTCAATAACTGGAGAACACAGATTTAAGATGATGGACAAAAGCACCAGAGAAGATAATAGTTTTTGCACATTGAGTTTTTTAAATTCTTTCCTGGGATGTGGGTATCACTGGCAAGGCTAGCATTTGTTACCCATTCCTAATTGTCCCTAGGAAGGTGGTGAGCTGCTGCCTTGAACTGTTGAGGTCCATCTGGTGCGGGTAAACCCACAGTGATATTAGCAAGGGAGATCCAGGATTTTGATCCTGTAATAGTGAAAGAACGGTGATAATAGTTCCGAGTCAGGAGGGTGTGTGGCTTGGAGAAGCGTTCCCATGCCTCTGCTGCCTTTGTCCTTCTAGGTGCTCAGAAGGAAAAATCAGCAGAACTTTGAGGTGACTGGTTCTTGTCTGAACTGAAGTTCCATTTAAGGTATACAAGATCAGTTTGGACCAGTACCAGTCGTTTCCCAAGATTTGCTGGTTTTTCCTTTTGGGTGGTAGTGGTAACAGGTTTTGAAGATCCTGTCGAAGGAGCCACGGTGACTTTGTAGTGCTTCTTGTATATGGTACACACTGCTACCACTGCATCGGTGGTGGAGGGAGTGAATTCTTAAGTTGGCGGATGGAATGCTGATCAAGTGGCCAGTGAGGGAGAAGTTGGGAGAATGGCACTAAGGGAATTGCTCATTCAGAGCCGGTGCAGTCACAATGGGCCAAATGGCGGCCGCCTGTGCAGTAACAATTGAGATTCTGTCCAGGTTCTAACTGGGATCTTGTATATCAGTTTTAATTGTATGGAGTTTCTGCTCCCTCTGGTGGCTCACTGTGTAAACACAAGGCTGTGGAATATGAATCTTTACAGATCTGACAGTCCAAAATTTATCTCTAGGTGGTGGAAGTGGTGGCCCATCTTGAGCCACTACAGTCTGTGCGCTAAAGGTAGCCTGCTCAATGCCTAATTGTAGCAGTTTTGATAACAGAGTAACTTTTTCTGCTAGGCCACTTCAGGAGCAGTTAAGAGTTGATCACATTGATATGGGACTGGAGTTACATGTAGGTCAAACTGGGTAAAGGTGGCATACTATGAACCAACAGCTTCACTGTCACTCCTACTGATACTAGCTTTCTATTTCCAAGGGCTTTTTTTAAACTAAATTCAAATTCCCAAACTCAGTTGAATTTGAACTGGCTTTCAAAGGATTAATAGTGCAGAAATATGATTCTCATATTCAGCAATCGCTGTGGAAAATTACTCCTGATGAGCAGTCATTGGGTTAGTTCCTGAAGTAGGGAAGTATTTGAAGTAGAAAAGAGTCCGATCATTTGAGGGGAGAGATACGCAGTTCCTGATGGGGAATAGCTGAAAACAGATGCAATGGTTCTGCCCATCAGTGTGAGAGGTTGTGGAGGGGCTCCTGTTATTGAACACATTTCCTCCCACAAATGCCAGTCCTACCAATAGAGCCAGATTGTTCATTATTTGGGTATGTAGGGAGAAGCCTGATTTGGTAAGTGGGAGCTATGGCTGCCTTTAATTGCCAAATGTTCTTTTGCCTCCAACATAGGCCCGATCAAAGGTCAGTGAGATCATCGACAGCGCAATAGTCCACTACCGCGATGACCTGGATCTCCAAAACCTCATTGACTATGGACAGAAGCAGGTAGTGTCACATGGTCACAAACTCTCTCCACTAAATAACCTGCCCAGTATCCTCATGCCCTCCCCATCTCCTTCAGATGCTTCCTCTTTCTACCTCCTCACTGTCTTGTTGATTTTTCACTTGCTAATTCTTGGGCTTTGCTTTCTCTCCCTCTCTCGCCCACTCCCTAGGCCTGTGAAATTTCATTGTTCCAAAGTTGCACAGAAAGCATTGATGTTCAAGTTAAGCAAGACCTGAAAAGAGAGTCACTAGTTGGAGGCGATCGAGCAATTTGAATGAGGACAGCATCGTTTACAATCGTTTTCTCAGCCTTTCAGCTTTAGGTTTTTGACTACAGAAATAATAATTGGAACGTAATGTAAGGATATGAATTTAGTGTTGAATGGGTTCTCTTCCTATTTCGTAATCACTATTAATTACTTATTTTGACATTCTCAGCCTCCTGGTAAAACAGAGGATTCAGTTTGGATTTATTTGTCCATATCTAGCTGTGTTCCACCTTTTAATATCTCTATCTACACACCCAAAGTCCTTCTGCTCCATGTAACATACACCCACTGAGGATCGGCACCTTCAGGGAAGGAGGCCGGGGAAATGTACTCACTACCCAACACTGGGAACAAAAGGCATTAACCTGTTTGCCTTTGTCTTTTCTCCCACTCTCAATTCTCTTTTGACCCGGCAGTTCAGCTGTTGTGGTGGAATCTCATATAAGGACTGGAGCCTCAACATGTACTTTAACTGCACACTGGAAAACCCCAGCCGGGAGCGCTGCTCCGTGCCCTATTCCTGCTGCCTGCGCTCTAAGGAGGTGAGTGACTGAGACGGGTGAATTTTGCAATAATATAGATGTGTAGACTGCCATGTTTAATGATTCAAACACATGGTCAAAAATAAAATCCTGCAGATGCTGGAAATCTGAAATAAAAAGAGAAAATGCTGGAAATAGTCAGCAAGTCAGTTAAAGAACACCAAGTTTATTAATGATTAAATGTTATATTTGCACCCAACACTGATTGTAAAGGATCCTTTCTACAGACTATACTCACAAGTCGGTTGCATTCAACCCTCCAGATTACTCCCTCCATCTCCCCACATCACAGTGCAATGGTTTTGCTTTAAACTTGTCTAAAAGGATATTACAGCACCTCGTCCCTGACCTGTACTCTTGGTCTTACATCTGGTATCATTATCTCAACATGCCAAAGGTTCCACAACAGAATCTCAAGGCGTTACAGAAACTATTGTGTCCATTTACTGTACAGGAAAGAATCACCATATAGGTGATTAAGCCCCAGCTGGGATATTGTGACCTATTCTGGGCCCAATACTTTAGGAAAGATGTGTAGGCCTTGGGTGAGGTTCAGAGGGAACTCTACTAGATTGGTGCCAGGGTTGCTTCGGTTATGTGGAGAGACTGGGGAAGTTGGGGTTATTCACCTTGGAACAGGGAAGGTTAAGGGGAGATTTGATACAGGAGATAAAAACCCTTCATGATTTTGATAGCATAAATAGGAAATTATTTCCAATACTAGAAGGGTTAGTAACCTGAAGACACAGTTGAGACAATTAGCAAAAGCACAAGAGGTGACATGAGGGGAAAAACTTTATGCATCGAATTATGGTGATCTGAAATACACTGCTTGAAAGGGTGATGGATGCAGATGCAATAACTTTCCAAAGGGAATTGTAGGGTTAAAATTTACAAGGCAGAAGTGTAGGGGAGGGGGACCATTGGATCACTAAAGAGCTGGTGCAGACACGGTGAGCTAAATGACCTCTTTGTGTACTGTATGTTCCTATGTATCCATGAGAAAATTATTCAATCTCTATTTTATGATCACACTTACAGCCTCTCAGTTTAGGTGCATGTATTACATATGGCACCTTTTGGAGCAATTGGAAAAACCTGTCCACAAAGTAGTCACAACTTCATCTGGCACAGCTTGTCTAACATGAGCAGTGTGTCCATCTGAACGGGGGTGGGTGGAGAAGGGAGTGAGCCAAAACAACCCCCTCCCCCTTGGCAGACTTGCTGCCCCTCACTGACCCCAGTGTCCTTCCAATGCAGAAAGTGATCAACACCATGTGCGGTCAGGGGATGCAGGACCTGGACTACTTGGCAGCAGAAGAATACATCTACACCAATGGGTGCATCGACAAGTTGGTCAACTGGATCCATAGCAACCTCTTCCTGTTGGGAGGGGTGGCCCTGGGCTTCGCAATCCCACAGGTCAGTGTCACATCCGCTTTATCCCCACCTACATAGGCCATTCATTTCATCAAGCCTGCTCCTTCATTCAGTTAGATCATGATTGATCTGTATCTCAACTTACTTTACCCATCTTGGCTCTGTATCTTAATTAATCTTGCCTATCAAAAACCTATTAATCTGTGTTCAATTGAACCCGATCCCCGTCTCAATGAGTCTGTGGGAGAGGATTTCAAATTTCCAGTACCCTTTTGAGTGAAAAAGTGCTCCCTGAATGGCCTAGCTCGGATTTTAAGGCCCCTTTGTTCTGAATTTCCTCACCAGAGAAAATAGTCTCTCTCTATTGACCCTGTCAACTCATTTAATCACAAACATCTGAATTGGATCAGCCCTTAATCTTCTATACTCAATGAACTAGTATAGTCTATGCAACCTCTTAATTTAACCCTTTTAGCCTCAGTATTCTTATCTGCTCTCTACTTCTAATCCTGCATGAACCCCTTGCTTGGGACCTCAATCCTCTTTCCAAATCCTCCTTGCCCCCATCCCCCCACCCTGTACATTCACCTGTGAGCCTCGATGGTGAGCACTGGTGCAGGATTCAGCTGGGAAGTGGGGAGGAAGAAGTGTGACTGAATCTGCAAACCAGTCACTCAGACAATTGGGAGAAGGGACCCTGGCTTATTCGTTCAGCGTTCTTTCTGTTCCGTTGCCCTGGGTGCGGAGGCCTCCTGACAGCTGGTCCCCAGCCAGTGCTAGTACTAGATGTGCTATTTGTAAGGCAGTGATGCTTTATGCAGTGGAATAGCACCTAGTGAACCAGCACCAGGGTGGAGCTATGAACACCAGTGGAATTGCACAATGTTAGCACTTTCCAGAAGAGTTAAAGTTGAAAAGGCCTCCGATAATGGGGGTGCTTGGTGGGGTGGGGGGCGGGGTGCATTTGGTGTCTGTTTTAAAGGAGCTGTGTCATGGGGTGGGGGGGGGGCAAAGCAGGACACTCACTCCAGTTCTGCAGCAGTGATGTCGTGTGTGCAGGATGAGGAGGCAATTTCCCCTCTCACCTCCGTGAGGAATTGACCAATGATGGAGATTCACGTGACACGGTCAGCTTCCAAAGAACTGGTGTTACGTGGGAAATTTGTTAGCTAATTTGTGCACGGCTAGGGGTCTCAAACAGCAAAGTGATAATGACCTGATAATCAGTTTAGGACTTGGTTGAGGGATAAATATTGGCCAGGCATTGGCCAATATTGGCACTAGGGAGAACACTCTTTCTTTGAAATAATGTAATGGGATCTTTTACATTCTCCTGAGAAATTGAGGCCACGACTGCACTAATGTGTTATCTGAATGCAGTAGTTCAGACAGTACAGCACTCCCTTGGTGTTGGCTCATTTGTGCTCAAGTCAATGGAACGGGCTTGGAACCCATGATCTTCTGTTACCCACAATTTCGCTACTGTAAATGAGATGATACAAAAAGGATGTGGGTGAGAAATGAGCAAATGTACAAATCTTAGTTATGGGGCATTGCTCCTTTAAGCCTGTGTGGGTGTCTCTTCACTTGTTTGTTTTGCTTCTCTCCTTGGCTGCCATCTCCAGTTGGTGGGAATTCTTCTCTCCCAGATCCTCATCAACCAGATCAAAGATCAGATTGAACTCCAGAAGTACAACAGCCAGCACAGAGCAGACCCATGGTACTGACCCCTGCCTGCTACACAACACCACCTCCACCCCAACACCACAGCTATTCACATACTGGAGGAGGCACACTGTTCCCCTGGAGCTCTTTTACAAGTTGCTGGTGTGAAGACCAATCGAATTCTGAAGCCTTTTGTTTGTTTGCTCAGGAAGGACTGCAGCCCATCGGGATTGTCAGAGTGCCACTCCTTCATTCTTGGTTCATTATACGCATTGTGATCACAGGATGAAAAGGCCCACAGGAGCTGTGTTTTAAATTTAATCTCTCATCTAGCCCATCAACTTCAAGTTTAACTAATCTATTTGTTTTATAAATATCTATAGTTGGGGGTCCTGTTATGGCTGTCATGTACTGGTGTATAGAACAATGTCCCACATACATCATTGGTACTGGCCTGATCTCTCTCCCCTTCTCATTGTGGTCGTGCACTTGTCTTTTAAGGGATTTGTTCATCTGTTCCTGGTAAACTCTGCTAATCTGTGCCTATGTTGCTTTTTGTGAAGCTCTCTGTGCCCCTATTGCTGTCTTTACTTTGTTCCTGTATGTTACTGTTAATCTGTCAATTTTTTGTTGATGTTTTACTGTGCCTCTTTGTCTCTCTCGGAAGGACAATCTGGGGTGAATTTGGTAACTCCCAAATGTTTACCTGTCGGAGGGCGTTCAAAACCAAGTGCTTCCTGGGTCAATTGCCTAAATCTAGCTCTAAGTGGGGGGAAGTACTTTCTGACTTATGGTGTTAGCGTATTGAAAAGGATGTTATGATTGGAAAAGCCACATTACTGTATGTGCATACTTGGGGGGAGGGGGTAAATGTTGTCTACCTGTTAATTTAATTTTTTTGCTAAATTAAATATTTTTGTCTTTTAATAAAATATATAATCTATCTGCCTGTGTTGGGCTATTTTAAATGTTTTTTGGTTAATTTGTGTCGTACAAATAATGCACTGTGCTAGAGGCTGTTCCAGCAGATGGTGCAGTGACACTGAGTTAGTTCGGTAATATGCTCAATTTCTCAGACAGATTGTATCGTTACAGCTGCAGTTCCCTGAGATGCACATTCCTAACCTCAGGTGTACCATTTCTAGCTAGGGAGGGAGGAGATCAAAACCTGAACTCAAAGCTCTGCTGTGATGGTACTACAGATGAATAGCCTGCCAACATTTCAATGTTTGGATATTCATCATAAAGGTATCAAAAGGTTGGCCAGCATCAGGAATATTTTTTTAAAAGCCTATCACCTTTTAAAGAGAAGAGAGGGAAAGCATGGGGTGGGAAGCTTGGGTGGGGGAATGGAGTTGCTGCTGATATCCAGCTGCAACCTGAAAACAGTCCCCCTTCAAATGAGGAAGTACTGGGCAACCACATTGGCTTTAAGTATTGTGAACAGTGAGGAGGATAGTGTAGACTTCAGTTTGGATGGACAGGCAAGTGGCAGATGAAATTAACGCAGAGAAGTGTGAAGTGATTCATTTTGGTAGGAAGAATGCAGAGACAATATAGAATAAATTGCACAATATTAAAGGGGGGTGCAGGAGCAGAGGGACCTGGGTGTATATGTGCCTAAATCATTGAAGTTGGTAGGACAGGTTGAGGGAGCAGTTAATAAAGCCTACAATGCTATATGCTTTATTAATAGGGGCATTGTACAAAAGTGAGGAAGTTATGTTAAACTTGTATAGAACAATAGTTGGGCCTCCATCTGGAATATTGTTTCCAGTCTGGGCACCACACCTTAGGAAGAATGAAGACATTAGAGAGAGTGCAGAAAAGATTCTCAAATGGCCCCAGGGATGAGGAACTTCAGTTACGCAGATAAATTGGAGAAGTTGGGACGACTCCTAGAGAAGGGAAGGTTGAGAGGAGATTTGATAGAGGTATACACTATCATGAGGGGTCTGGACAGAGTAGATAGGGGAAAACCTATTTCCATTGGCGGAAGAATTGAGAACGAAGGGGCACAGACCTAAGGTAATTGGCAAAAGAATGGTTACATGAGGAAAAACTTTCACGCAGTGGGTGGTTAGGATCTGGAATGCAATGCCTGAGAGCACGGTGGGGCCCAGTTCAATCTAGGCATTCAAGAGGAACTGGATTATTATCTGAAAAGGGAGAAGGTGGGGGAATGGCACTAGGTGACTTGCTCTTTCGGAGAGCCAGTGCAGACATGCTGGGCCAAATGGCTGCCTCCTGCATTGTAACCATTCTGTGATTGTGATGGATTGATCAGAGGTTGAGGTTAATCTGCACCTTGCGGCAGAAAGCTTGCAGGCCATGGAGATAACTACCGATTAGGGGAGCCATTCGGCTCATCTTTGTCCCCCATTCAGTCCCTGCAGTCTTCCCATTGGAACATCCAGCACCTTCCTTCAATAATTTGAGGGCTTAGGCGTTCCACTCCCATCATTGCTTTCCTGAAACCAGTACTAGCTGTTTCCGAAATGGGGGTGATGGCAAGAATGATTGGATTGATCACAATTAAAGCAAACAAGGCTGGGAGTCAAAGATCACAAAGGTTTGTTTCCCTTGCCCCTTTCAAAATAACTTATTGTTTATCTGCTGGCATTCCTTCATCCGTGACACATTGTTCAGGGCTCCACAAAATATTCCAAACAAGTTCTTGTTTAAATCTGTCTGTTCACGATTGATACCACAGGAGATGAACTGGCAATTAAATATAAAATGAGCCTGTATGTCTGTGCAAGGCTTCATGAGCTGTGTTCTCTCAGGATGGAGGGCCTGTGTGTGTGGTCCTAAAAGACTTGCCAACAAGAGGCACTCCCAGCAGCCTGCTGCACTGCTCAGTTTTCATGTCAGACTGAGCTCAGCTTCCTGCCCTTGTGTTTTTTTAATTGTTCCCCTGCCCCACCCACTTCTGCCCTTTTACTGAAGGCTCAGATTCTTGGAGGAGGTTGAGGGGAGGAACCATTTCACAGTATAACCTGTCGTGAGGGGCCTTGACAGCAGCAGGGAGATTCTCTGCTGTGACAGTCCCAGCTTTGGGCCTCCCACACCACCCCCCCACAAACTCGTGCTGCCTCCCTAACAAGTGTGTTGGAATTGCCACACTGCGAATCTCCTGTTATGTATCAAGCCAATCAGCTGTGGGGGTCATCACCCAATCTCAGTCACCCATGTGCTTTCCAGTGTTGATGGGTAGGAGCTTGTGGGCTTCCCCTCTTCTCCCCACCCTTACCCACAGTGGGGTGTTCTGAGGCATACTGTGTTTGCCCCATTCTCCAGCCCAGTGAGATCAGTCTACTCCATGCAGAGCTGTCGTGGAACCATGGGAGAGGCTGCTCTGCTGTATATCTGATCCACACCCAGTACTTTAATGCTTTGATCCACCGAGTAATTAGGGAAGACCATCAAGCTTGTTTTGACTGGCATTGTATCATTTAAGAGGCTGTTTCACAGTTAGTGGGTGAATCTTGCTTGGCCAAGGAATGTTTCTAAAACCTTTATAAACGCTTGTTTGGGCTCCGCTGGAGTATCACACTTCAGAAGCAATAGCAAGGGCTTAGAGTGGGTGCAGAGGAGATTTATTAGATTGGCATCAGGGGTGCAGAGCTAGAAGCTAGTGAAACTGGGGTTGTTCTCCTTAGAAAACAGAAGGTTAAGGGGAGATTTTATAGACGTGTTCAAAATCATGAAGGGAGCTGGAGAGTTCATAGAAACTGATTCCATTTGTAGGAGGATCAGTAACCTTAAGGCACAGATTTAAGATAATTGGCAAAAGAACCAGGAGAGAGATGAGAATTATTTTATCTGATGAAGTGTTAAGATCTGGAATGAAAAGGAGGCAAATTAAAGTATAACTCTCAGAAGGGGCATGGAAACATTTACAGGGCTATTGGAGTGGGACATTGAATAGCTCTTTCACAGAGCTGCCACAGGAAAGATGGGTCAATGACCAACATCCATATGTTGTCAGTTTTCAGCACCAGCTCTGCCAACCAGTTGAATTTTCCCCAAAGAGTCACCCCATTTCCCCAGCCCAAAGACCACCCCCTCCTTCAGTGAGAAAGAAGGAACTTTCATTTATATAACATCTTTCACAACCTAAGGACATTCCAATGAGCTTTACTTTTGGAAGTGTAGTCACTGTTGTAATGGAGAAATTGTGACAGCCAATTTGCACACAGCAAGCTCCCATAAACACCCATGATGATAACCAGATAATCTGTTGTAGTAAGCTTAGTTGAGTGATAAATGTTGGTCAGGACCCCAGGGTAATTTTCCTGCTCTTTGAAATTGTCATGGAAGCTTTTATGTATACCTGACAGGACAGACAGGGCCTCAGTTTAACATCTCATGTAAAGTACAGTATCTTCGACAGTATAGCACAACCACAGTACTGCACTGGGAGTGTCAACTTGGATTTTGTGCTCGTCTCTCTGGAGTGGGACTTGAACCCATGACTTTGGGATTTGGAGGCAAAAGTACAAACCACTGAGATGAAGCTGAGTGAGGTCAGAGTTGCTTCTGCACCACCTTCAAAGCAGTGATACAATATCCCAGGCATTCTAACTCGTGAATTGATTATCAGAGAGACAATTTCTGGGTAAAATTATGCCTCTAAGAGGGCTGCAAAATCTTGGGACTCTGCTGTGTGCTATTGCTGAAAGGTGAGATGTATGAACTTAATTGCAGCTTATTAAGATATGCTTTCATCTGTGATCAGTAATCATTTGGCACACAAGTTGCAAATTGTAACACAAATGCAAACTGGTAAGTAGCAAATTTATGCCTTTTTGTAAATTTGTTTTCTGAGTAGCTTCACAAAGGGTTGTATTGTAGGGTGGCCGAGTTGTGCTATTAATGATAGAGTTGATCTGCAGACCCTTCTTGGGTGGAAACATTAAGTTTATTTACAATATACTCAGCAGCAACATGTACTTTCAACTCCAACTCTATCTGACTGCTGAGGTAGCCTGTGCTACTCTCCTATTGGTTACTACAGATCATGTGATCTTACCTAACACGTATTATTCTTAAAGATACATTACACACTAAATAAAACCATAATTACTACAGGTTGACTCAAGTTCATTTGCTAAAATTTAGCAAAGACGGGAAAGTGGTGGCGGCTGCACATGAGGCCCTAGGAAAATTGAGTGTGAGTGTATGGGCCAGCAGCGTAAGAGTGTAAGCGATCTCAGTGGTAGTGGCAGCTCTTGAAGTCAATCAGTGTTGTGAGGGGGGAAGGTGCTCTAGGTCAGTGCTGTCAGCTGTTAATGGATTATTCAGCTGTCCAGCTCAGGAAGGCCCTAGACTCTTGCATGTCTGTGCTCAGTTTGCTGGGTCTTGTTGGGAGCCCCAGTTGCCTTTGTTGTCCAATGAGGTAATAACACAAAGTCAGGCACAGCTTCTGCTCCTGAATTGCTATCTAGTGATCTCGGAAATGCACACAGGTACGGGACTGTGTGTGGATCTTGGGTGAAAACAAGATCGGGCTCATCTCTGATGCAGTTCCTGGTTAAACTGCTGACCGACGGGCACTTGGCTGTGATACCAGTTGAACTGTTACCCCGGCAAGTGGTGATCCTAAAATTGGAGGGGAGGGGAGTGGTGGAGGGGAGGGAGTGGTAAAGGGAACTGGATAAGCACTTAAAAAGGGAAAAAAATTACAGGGCAGTGCAACTAATCGTATAGCCCTATCAAAGAGCCAGCACAGGTACAATAGGCCAAATGGCCTCCTTCCATGTCGCATCATTCCATTATGGCAGGAGGGTGGATCTTTAACGTGGGCTGAGATAACAGTTTTTATAAAGCATTTTCAAATGTGGTAATATAGTTTTTGTAAAGAGCTCTGACTTGTTCAAGATTAAATAAGCCACTGAGGTTTATAAACCAACTAATCTATACTAGTTTATTTTTGGAAAAAAATGGCAGCTGTTGAATTTTATTCCCAATCTCTTGATTTTCAAGAGTTTGAGACAGTGGGGATGGCATGAGTGATACTGGGTTATTTTTAGGAGCTGGCTTTGACAAGCCAGCTTACCCTCGGTGGGGAGGAAGTGCATAAGTGGAACTATGTAAATAATGTATGAGGCTGCAGCTCCGGCTTATTAAGGACTGTTCAAGAGAAGTTGCAGTGGAGATTTGCTGTGTGGCAGAGTGTAGCAGGTGAGTAAGTCTGGCTAAGGTTAATTACTGTAGGCGCATAATGACGCATTTAGTGTTTAAGTTTGAAATGTGTGGGCCAATTGCGTTTTACTTTAATGACTTAATTATCTTCCACAGTTCTGGCCTCCATATTACAGAAATGGTACTGGAGAAAATGCAAAAATGATTTACAAGGATGATATGAGAACTGAGAGATTAGAACTATCAGGGAGGACTGAACAGATTGGGGTTGTTTGCTACAGAAAAGAGAAGGCTGAGGAGTGACCTGATATCTTTAATATTATCAAAGGGGTTCAACAGGGAGGATGTGGAGATGATGTTTCCAATGATGGGGGAGATGAAAATTAGGGGCCAGAAATATAAGATAGTCACTAATAAATCCAGCAGGGTGTTTAGGAGAAATGTCTTTCCCCAGAGAATGGTAAGAATGTGGAACTCGGGACCACCAGGAATAGTTGAGGTGAATAACACAGATGCATTTAAGGGAAAACTAGATGAACACATGAAGAAGAAAGGAATAGAAGGATATGTTGATTAGTTAGATGAAGTAATGTGGGGAGGAGGCTCATATGGAGCATAAACACTGACATGGACTTATTGGCCAAATGGGCTCCTTCTATACAGTAAATTCGATGTATTTCTACTTGCGTCTTCCTCCTCAAGGTATTGAGCTCCCTTTGGAATTTGAGTGCTACAAACACTGGCAAACCTCCAATACTTCACATATTCCTCAACGTATTGACTTTAACCGGAAGAATCAGCATGTTTCTACATGCTTCAGTATTCACTGAAGAAGGGTCATATGGACTCGAAACATCAACTCTGTTTCTCTTTCCACAGATGCTGTCAGGACCTGTGGAGCTTTTTCAGCATTTTCTGTTTTTGTTTTAGAGTCAGCATGTTGGTTGATCATGGCAGCTAGGGTGTACACTCCTATTAAGCCTCACCTGAGGACTACACATACGTCTTGAGGAAGGCATGGAGCAGGAAGCTCTTGATTAGCCATCAGCTGTTGGAATACTTGTTGATTTCATTGCTACCCTAACTGGGGAGGACGAGGGTAAAATTCCCCTTGGGTGACAGCACAGAAGGGCATCTAGTTTTGTGCCCACTTTGTGACATTGTGAAGGTGAATTTCACCCCCACTGAGACCTATTGCAGCACACCCTTCTTCTGGTATTGGGTAACTAAGTGCAGACCATGGATTGACCCCAGGGTCTTCCTAATCCCTACATGGCACAGCACCAGGCAGGATGGCACATTTACTCCCTGCTTACTCTTCTCCATTTTATTGTTTGCTCTCCTTCCACGCCTTTCAGGTGTGTTTGGACCAAGGTGCCACTTCCTAAAGTGAGAGGATAGACAACCCACTCGAGTTGTCTGTGCTGCGTAGAGGGAGGAGACTGTAGGCCACAACTACCTTCACATGTAATTGGCCTTCTCTTGTGTGGCATTTTTCAGGGTTTTCATGGTTCTAGCTGCAGCACCCGGTGCTGTATTGCAACCTCCTGCTCACTTTCCTTCTGTTTCATTAGTTTGTATTGTTTGAGTAGTGAAAGATTGCCAGTGTGGACAACTGTGAACACGTCACCAAGTTCCCCTCCCCTGTATACACGATATTAAATCTGCCCCCCCCCAGCATCTGCTGATATTCTGTCGGGTATAATATGATTTTGTGCTACTTCCTACTGATAGAGTCTGAGGATATGCTGCTCTACAACAATCTGGGCCTATCAACAATGTGTGACAGGGGAGTGCGACTGGGAGGCTGTGGCTGGGAGAATGCGTTAGGAAATGTGACGGGCAAATGTTACATTGTAATTGTGACACAGGAAATGTGAGATTTTTGACATATATGAATGTTTCCTTTTTTCTCCCTCATGTTGCTAACTTACCAGGGTACAGTTCCCAGGTATTGGTGGGCCTCTGGTGTTACTGGATAATCTTTTTGTCCCTAAGTAAAAGCAAAATACTGCGGATGCTGGGAATCTGAAATAAGAACAGAAAATGTTGGACAAACTCAGCAGGTCTGGTAGCATCTGTGGAGAGAGAAACAGAGTTAACATTTCAAGTCCATATGACCCTTCAGTGTTTTTCGAGTATTTTCTGTTTTATTTATAATCTTCATACCCTTCTCTGCTGACAGTCTTTTTCCTATGTTTCATTTCTGATGTTTTTTTAATATAAAATTGGTGATCGAAAACACAATTCTCAGATCAACGCTGTGTAGGACACAACAGTGTGGGGCAGTTTACTGAGGGACACTATGCTGTGGGACATTGCACTGCAGGACACTATATTGAGAGACACAGTACCATAGGGCACTGTACCCTGGGGCACTAGTGACCAGATAATAAATGGATTCTAAAGACAAGCTGGTGGAGGTGGCATCATAGGAAGCTAGACCTATCATCACTCACTGCCCTGGCAAGGAACACTTGATAGTGGGCAGGAGCAAGAGCTTGAATTCCTACAGCGGCCAGCACAGCCTCAGGACTTCCCAAGGTGTTTACAGCCAGTTCAGTACTTTTTGAAACAAAAACAAAAATTGCTGGAAAAACTCAGCAGGTCTGACAGCATCTGTGGAGAGAAAGACAGAGTTAATCTTTCAAGTCCATATGACTTCTTTAGAACTGAATTCCAGTATCTGCAGTATTCCAGCATCTGCAGTATTTTGCTTTTATCGCAGTACTTTTTGGTCTGTAGTCAATGTAGGACATGCAGCAGCCAATTTTCTACAACAGCAATGTGATAATGACCACATAATATGTTTTTGTGATGTTGATTGAGGGATGGTATATTGGCCAGGACACCGAGGAGAACACCCCTGCTCTTCCAAGTACTTGTAGAGCCATGGGATCTTTTAATCTCTATCTGAGCCTGGATTTGAGGTCTCACCTGAGAAGATAGGATCCCCTTCCCTGACCCTGAGCTCCCAGGGCTGGTTATGCAGTCCTTTTGGCTCTTGCAGACCTTTAAGGACACAGTTTGATAGACTCCTTTCAAGGTGGGGCGGGGGAGGGGAGAGGATGGAAACATGTTGACAATTGCGCTCAGGAGCCAGGGAGGTGAAGTGAGTTGAAGCTTCTAAAATGAGGTCGGGGAATCTCAGTTGATGCAGAGTTAAATGTTTGTAAATTGAGGGGGCTGAAATTAAACTTAGCCTAAGTTTGCTATGCTTAACGGTTTGTTTGGTGTGGGGGTTTATCGTTTCAACTGTATGAAAAGGCAGGCGGGGGCCGGAAAAGGGGCACTCACTGGATTTAGCTTTTGCCAGTGTGGTTTTGGATAGTGATTGGCTGGGTGGGTTCGGCTTAAACTTACTATGTACCTCCCACTCCCTATCATCAATAAAAACAGCTGGTGATGAGCCACGCTCGCACACAAAGTGAGTGTAAAAACACTTTTTATTTGAATGGACTTGTGAAGGATAGTGAATTGGTGATCCAAAATCGAGCATCGGGAGAGGTTACAAGGAGGGAAGCGAGAGTAGGGGAAAAAAAAACTCGACTGGGTATCAAATTACAATCCCTTTTTCTCTCTGTCACTTCTCCTGCATGTAAAAATGGGAGTCGGGAGGCAAATTCTTTGAGATCACGCACGTTCTTGGTATAAATCAAACCGTTTGCATTCCCACCCCCCACCCCCGTGGCTTTGTGTTGTGACAGTGTTTAAGGAAAAAAAAATGCCTCACTGAGTTTGGAGAGGGAATGGGGGAATGGTCAGATCACAGTTTGCAGCCAGCGGAGTTTGCAATGAGTTGAAACTGACGCGATGGCATTCGCTGCAAGTTGGGAAACGGACACATTTTGAGGGGCAAACTAGAGGCAGAGGAAGGGACCAGTAGCTAATCGAATGAAGTTTTGGGAAGTTTTGAGTGGAAAGGGGGCCACGACCAATTCCCCGGTTTCAGAGAGACAAGCAGCGAAGTAAGTCGGGGGGGAGTGAAGGGGGGAGGATTTCGTTAACTTTGTAACTGGAAGTCTGGAAGAACCAAGATGTCTACCGGCTGGCAGTCTTTTGTTAAAGCGGCTGCAGGCTCCTTGCTTTTACTCTGGACCTTCCTGCAGCAGAGCGGCACCAACCACACGTTTGCCCACGACCGCTGCAAGAAAGTGTCCGACTGCGAGCCCTTGAGATACAACACATGCATGGGCTCGGTTCTGCCTTACACCCACACCTCGCTCGCCCTGGCCGAAGATTCCAGCACCCAAGAGGAGGCTCACAACAATCTGGTCCTGTGGTCAGGTACTGCATTCAAACCCTTTGCATTAAAAGAAATGTGCTTTCCTGGATATTTATATCATCATAAAATCAAACTAGAGAATCTTTACAGCGTCAGAAGTGCCTCCCTTCCCCCTCCTCCCCCCTTTATTTTGCATCATTTTGCTGGAATGCAAAACTTCGGGAAAACCGAATGTGCTTCTAGCAAGATGGTCTCATGAGGGAAAGAGCTGGGTGGATTGTAGTTGTACTTTTTAGTCAGCGTGTGATGGCTTGCGCTGTGCAATAGTACTAAAGCCAGGGGTAGAATTGGAGACCCTATCAGTCACAGTAAAGTCCTGAGTACTCGCCCGACCACCTCTCCATTCACCTCATCCCCCGCCCCCCCGACTTCCTTCACCCCACCATTGGTGACAGTGCCTTCAGCTGCCTAGGCCCCAAATTGTCTCCCTAAATCTCTCTTCCTTTAAGACTCTCCTTAATATCTACCTCTTTTACCACGCTTTTGGCCAGCTGCCCTAATATCTCTTTATGTGTCAAATCTATGTTTAATTACGCTCTCATGAAGTGCCTTGGAGTGTTACTATGCTAAAGACCCTGTAAAAATTAAGGCTGAAGGAAGCAGCCTCACACTAACTTCAGTTCAAGTCTTAGGGCAATATAATTCCAATCTTAAGTACATATTGGGTTGCCACCTCTTGCCAAGTCCAAAGCATGGGTGGAGGACTGTTGGATCCTGGTTGCCAGTTTGTTGGGACTTATGGATCCGGGTTGCACACTTATTTTGGGATGGCCGAGTTGGTACAATAGACAGAGTAGATCAGCAGATAATTCTTAGGTGGAACATACTCTGTTTATTTACAAAGGAATTCAGCAACTACACTTATGTGCTTTCAACTCAAACCCTGTCTCTACACTACAGTCTCTAACTATAGACTACTGAGGTAGCCTGCGCTGCTCCTCTATTGGATACTAAGATCATGTGATCTTCCATTATAACCTTCTTAAAGGTATATTACACATCAGATTACCACATCTCTTCCCCTTTACTCAGAAACACATTTTACAGTTACAATTACAATTTTCTCAAAATATCAAATTATTTGCACAGATAAGTAATTTACAAATTCAGTCATTCTGGGGGGTTTCTGGGTGTGTAGAGCATCTCAGCTCTATAGCTTTAGATGCTTTGTCAGGAACCTCCTTTTCTGGAGTTTTCTTCGGTGGGCACCAGCAAATCTGTTTCCTCAACACTTGCAGGTACAGCTGACCCTTCAGACACATCTGCACTCGGTTGAGTTCTCTCAACAGGAAACATTGGCTCAGTTGTAAACATTGGCTCAGTTGTGAACATTGGTGGAATAATTTCTTGGTGAATGGTTTCTCTCTCTCCCTTATATGATCCACATGTCTCCGTATGACCCAGTCTTCCACATTCACATGGTAAGAAAAAGGTCCAATAGCTGCACTTATTTCACCCAATAACCACTTTGGTCCTCCTCCAAAATTCTTCACATATACCGTCTCTCCTACAGTAAACTTCCTGTCACAACTATGCCAGTCATGTCTAGTTTTCTGACTTCCCTGACTCCTTTCCACCTCCACCTCCGCCTCTCCACCCGCCCCCCACCACCACCACCCCCAAACCACCAAATTTGGCGTTATTAAGATCAACCTCGTCCTGAGATGACGTTTCATCAGTAATTCCACAGGTGTGACACCTGTTGTATGAGGGGTGGTCCTATAATGGAAAAGAAAGCGTGCTAGCTTGGTTACTATGGAATCTCCAGTTAATTTCTTCATGCCAGCCTTGAATGTTTGAACCGCTCTTTCGGCCAGTCCATTCAATGAAGGGTGGTACAGTGAAGTTTTTACATGAGTGATACCGTTGCGGCTGATAAACCGTTGAAATTCAATACTCGTCGATGCCGTGCTGTTACCAGATATTACCACTTTTGGTAGTCCTTGAATGGCAAAACTTTGACACAGCTTCTCAAAGGTAGCAGAAGACGTTGGTGACTTCACCTCATATATGTCCATCCATTTTGAGTGGGCATCAACTATGAGCAGAAACATTGTTCCCATGAAAGGTCTCACATAGTCAATGTGTAATTGTACCCATGGCCTTCCTGGCCACTCCCAAGGGTGTAATGGATCTGATGAAGGTAGCTTTTGCACTTGCTGACACTGCATACAATTCTTCAGTAAGCTCTCTATTTCTCCATTCATCCCAGGCCACCATAGACAGCTGCATGCTATGGCCTTCATTCAGGAAATTCCTGGTTGTGCACTATGTAGTTCAATTAACAATGGCTTTCTTTCTTTTGGAGGAACAATCACTCGTGCTCCCCACAATAAGATACCAACCTGGCTGGTTATTCCATGTCTTCTGTTAAAATACGGTTTTATTTCATCAGATACCTGCTCTTGTGACCAACCAACTTATTCTCATACTTTGGATAAGACTGGGTGTCAAGTTGTCCAGTCTCTGATCTGTCTAGCACATACCGGTGATGAATTAAAGAAATTCAACAACAAAACAAGTTCTTGAGGAATTGGGACATCCTCATCTTTTTCTTGTAAGGACAAACGGCTAAGTGCATCAGTGTTTGCAATTTGACTTCCAGGACTGTGGATGAAAGTATACTCATACGCTGCCAGGATCAACACCCATCTTTATATTCTTGCTGAGGCTATTGGTGGTATAGCTTTGTTCTTGCTGAACAATCCTAGCAATGGCTTGTGGTCTGAAATGATAGTAAAATAGCCGTGTACATACTGGTGAAATTTCTTGACGCTAAAGATGATTGACAGGCTGCCTTTTTCGATCTGTGAGTATCCCTTTTCTGCTGTGGTGAGCGTTCTTGATGCATATACTATTGACCTCTCTGTGCCATCATCCATTCTGCTCCCACTCCATAGGGAGGTGCATCACATGCCAACACCAATTCTTTCCTCTGATTGTAATGTAGTAATAGATTGGACCAGTGCAATGATTTTTTTACCTTTATGAAAGCTTCTTCCTGTGGTATTTGCCAAGACCAACGTTGGTTTTTCTTGAGTAGGTATTACAGAGCTTCCAGTTCTGTAGACAAATTGGGTAAGAAACGCCCATAGTAATTGATCATCCCAAAGAATGATTTGAGCTCAGAGGTGTTCTTTGGCACAGGTGCCTCTCTTATGGCTCTCACTTTTTCCTCAACTGGGTGGAGGCCCTGTGAATCTACCCTGTGACCCAAAGAGATTACCTTCTTTGCTTGGAACGTGCACTTTTTTTTTTAAACGCACTTTTCAAGTACGTTTAAAAAATGTAAGACACATTTTTAAAATTCTTCTAAGTTGCCAAATGTTCCTTTTCAGTGAGTCCAGTCACCACAGCATCATTTAAATAAACTACAACATGGGGCAGTCCCTGCAGTAAACTCTTCATTGTTCCCTGGAATATGGCGCAAGCTGAGGAGACGTCGAAGGGCAAACGGGTATATTGGTACAAAACTTCGTATGTATTAATTATAACACATTCCCGGGAGGTCTTCTCTAACTCTAATTATTGATAAGCATGACTCATATCAAGCTTCATGTAGGTGGTTCCACCTGCCAGCTTAGCATATAGGTCTTCAATTTTTGGTGTGGGGTGTCTATCCAGCTTAATAAACTTTATTAACTGTCAATTTGTAGTCTCCACAAATTTGAACGCTTTGGTCGGTTTTAGGAACGGGGACTAATGGTGCTTCCCAATCTGAGAACTGTACAGGTTGTATAACTCCCAGTATCTCGAATCTGTCCAGTTCGGTATCGGCCTTTTCCCGCAATACATAAGGTACTGATCTTGCCTTTATGAATCGGGGGGGTCGCCTCTGGGTCCACATGAATTTTTGCTTGCAGCCCCTGGATCTTCCCAAGTTCGTCCTTGAAGACTGAGGCATATTTTTGTAATAACTCTGGTAACCCATTTGCTCTCAGCTGAAAAATTTCAGCCCATTCTAACTTTAGCCAGTTTCATTCAAGGAAGCTTGGCCCCTCGCCTGCTACCACCATCAAGGGTGGTTTTACCGATTGGCTTCCGTAATGGACAGTAACTCTGCTTATGCCTTTGACTTGGATGTCTTCTCCCATAATTCAGATATTTGAAGGTGTGTTCACCAATCACTGTAGTGGAAGCTCCTGTATTCACTTCCATAGAAGATATGATGGGACATGAAAGAGTTGGTCTTTGTCATAGACAGGATATGGAAACATAGCTCAAGGTGAAATCCAAAACAATACAATATACTTTTTTAGTGTCCTTGTTTGGTTCAGTATGAAACAATGGCCAGGGAAGGGGTCGTGAGGATATGGAGTTTGTGCGGGGGTGGGTGCAGGAGCAATATTTTTGAACATCCCAATGTTTAACTGGATGAAATTGCAGCTTATCCAGGATTGAATGCCAGAGAACCAGTCTTAGCAACATGGAAGCAGTGGAGGGATGGAGAGAGGTAGTGGTGAGGTAGAACTGGGCGTTGCCGCATACATGTGGAACCTGATGCTATGTTTTTGGATGATATTACTGAGGGGTAATATGTAAGTGAGGAAGAAGGGACCAAGGATAGAAAGATTTGCATTTGTAAAGCACTATTCACCATCTCAAGACGTCCCAAAGCGTTTTACAGTCAATGAAGTCATTTTGAAATGTAGTCACTGTTCCAATGTAGGAAATATGGCAGCCAATTTGTGCGCACCAAGGTTCCAGAAACTACAGTGTGATAATAACCTGTTGTACTGATGTTCATTGAGGGCTAAATATTGGCCAGAATATATGACTAGGGAGAACTCCTCTGCTCTTGTTGCAAATAGTGTCATGGCATTTTTTTCTGTCCACTGAGAGAGTAGTTAGGGCCTCAGTTTAACTTCTGATCTGAAAGGCAATCTGCTATGTCATTACACTTGTGACTCCCATCTGGAATTGTCGTTCACCACTTTAGTGACCTCCTCAAAAAATTCAACTAGTTTAGTCAGACATGATTTGCCCTTCACAAATTCATGATAACACATTTTGATCAGATCTTACTTGTTCAAGTGCTTAGTCACTCTGTCCCTGACAATAGATTCCAATAATTTTTCCATAAGTAAAGACTATACAACACAGAAAGGGGCCATTTAAGCCCAACTACTCTGTGATGGTGTTAATATTCCACATGCATCTCCTCCCATTCCATCAACCTCATCTCAACCTTTCAGCATATCTTTCTGTTCCCTTTTCTCTCATGTACTCATCTAGTGGATGCATTGGTAGTCATCTTCTGAGATTTTATAGACTCTGGAACAGTTCCTACAGATTGGAGGGTAGCTAATGTAATCCCACTATTTAAAAAGGGAGGCAAAGAGAAAACAGGGAATTATAGACCAGTCAGCCTGACATCGGTAGTGGGGGAAACTCTAGAGTCCATTATAAAAGATTTAATAGCTGAGCACTTGGAAAACAGTGATAGAATCAGACAGAGTCAGCATGGATTTACGAAAGGGAAATCATGCTTGACAAATCTACTGGAATTTTTTGACGATGTAACGAGTAGAGATGATGAGGGGGAGCCAGTGGATGTGGTTTATTTGGACTTTCAGAAGGCTTTCGACAAAGTCCCACATAAGAGATTAGCGTGTAAAATTAAAGAGCATGGGATTGGGAGTAGTGTATTGAGATGGATAGAAGACTGTTTGGCAGACAGGAAATAAAGAGTAGGAATACACGGGTCTTTTTCCGAATGGCAGGCAGTGACTAGTGGGGTACCACAGGTGCTGGGACCCCAGCTATTCACAATATATATTAATGATTTAGATGAGGGAACTAAATGTAATATCTTCAAATTTGCAGATGACACAAAGCTGGGTGGGAGGGTGAGCTGTGAGGAGGATGCAGAGATGCTTCAGTGTGATTTGGACAAGCTGAGTGAGTGGGAAAATGCATGGCAGATGCAGTATAATGTGGATAAATGTGAGATTACCACTTTGGTAGCAAAAACAGGAAGGCAGATTATTTAATCTGAATGGCTATAAATCGAGAGAGGGGAATGTGCAACGAGACCTGGGTGTACTCGTACACCAGTCGCTGAAGGCAAGCATGCAGGTGCAGCAGGCAGTAAAGAAGGCAAATGGTATGTTGGCCTTCATAGCCAGAGGATTTGAATACAGGAGCAGGGATGTTTTGCTGCAATTATACAGGGCCTTGGTGAGACCACACCTGGAATATTGTGTGCAGTTTTGGTCTCCTTATCTGAGGAAGGATGTTCTTGCTATAGAGGGAGTGCAGCGAAGGTTTTCCCGACTTATTCCTGGGATGGCGGGACTGATATATGAGGAGAGATTGAGTCGGTTAGGATTACATTCTCTGGAGTTCAGAAGAATGAGGGGGGATCTCATAGAAACCTATAAGATTCTAACAGGACCAGACAGGGTAGATGCAGGATGTTCCCAATGGTGGGAGAGTGCAGAACCAGTCTGAGGATACGGGGTAGACCATTTAGCACTGAGATGAGGAGAAATTTCTTCATCCAGAGAGTGGTGAGCCTGTGGAATTCGCTACCACAGAAAGTAGTTGAGGCCAAAACATTGTATGTTTTCAAGAAGGATTTAGATATTGCTCTTGGGGTGAAAGGGATCAAAGGGTATGGGGTGAAAGGGATCAAAGGGTATGGGGAGAAAGTGGGAGCAGGCTACTGAGTTGGATGATCAGCCATGGTTATGATGAATGGCGGAGCAGGCTTGAAGGGCCGAACGGCCTACTCCTGCTCCTATTTTCTATGTTTCTAGTTTCCTTTTGAAAGTGGTGTTAAACTGAAGGTCAGTAATTTTCCTGGTTTCTTCCACCTTCTCTTCTAAAACAAAGGAGTGACATTTGCAATTTTCCAATCTAAAGGCACAATTCACAAAATTAGAGAGCTTTGTAAAATGATGACTAATGCATTTTTTTAATAGCCTAGGGTGGAAACCATATGGATCCGAAGATTTGTCTTATCTGAAGTCTTATTATTTTCTTCATGGGTCACTTTATAGATCAGGTCAGAACTTTCAAGATGGTGAATAATGTTAACAGCATCTCTAGACACAACTGATGCAAGGAAAACGGCAATAATTCCTTTTTTTTCATAACATAATGAACATGCCAAATTTCTGAGTACACAAAACTTGGAGAGAAGGTGTTGCTCTGAAAAGCTTCCATACAAATTCCCTAAATAACGTGAGAAGCTGGATAAACTTCCAGTTCCTGTGATCTTGCATTGGTGTTTATAAAATATCTTCCCAGATACTTTTAGTATGGGTCTCATTCATCTTCCCTTTTCCTCCTGTCTTCTTTTCCAGGGTTGCGGAATGCTCCGGGCTGTTGGAGTGTGATTCAACAACTTCTGTGTGCCGTCTACATGCCAAAATGTGAAAATGGCAAAGTGGAACTGCCTGGTCAGGTCATGTGTCAGATCACTAGAAGCCCCTGTGCCATTGTGGAGCGGGAGAGAGGCTGGCCTGACTTCCTGAAATGTTCAATTGACCGCTTTCCTGAAGGATGCCTGGTGAGTTTGGTGAACATTGGCCAAAGCAAAAAATAATCCATACACAGGTTGTGTTCCACCACACCCTGAAGACATTGAATTCCGTGCTGGTGCCCCACTTCCTCCAGTACCTCAACCAAGTGGCTGCTCTTCATGTGTGAGCCATGAGACTTGTGTGAGTGTCAACAGAGCATTCTATCTCAGGAAATGGGTGGGTGGGGGTAGCAATACCCATTGAAGCCTGATCCCATCCGCACGCAGGCACACTCTCTTTCTCCAGTAGGAGTCATTGGAAGTCTTAGAGGTTGGACTGACGCTGAGTTGGGCTGTTGCGACAAATCTTGATAACAGGTTGTCAAGCTGCCATCTTGCCCACAGAGTTGGTATGAGAACACCAATCGGAGTGCCAGCTGTCTAGAAATAGAGAGTTGGAAGGGTGAGGTGGAAATATCCACAAAGGAATAAAGTTAAATTAACTTTTTATTTTAAATTCTCTCCTCCTTTCAGAATGAAGTTCAGAATATCAAGTTTAACAGCTCTGGTCGCTGTGAATCCCCTCTTGTGCGCACGGAGAATCCCAAGAGCTGGTATGAGGATGTGGAGGGATGTGGAATCCAGTGTCAGAACCCACTCTTCACAGACACTGAGCATGATGCCATGCACGTCTATATTGCCATCTTTGGTTCCATTGCCATTCTCTGCACGTTCTTCACGTTGGTAAGCAACGCCCTGGCTGGCCTTTAATTGGAAATAACCACCAAAGCAGCCTGAGCCCATTGACACCTTGCTACACAAAAGAAGAATAATGACATTGAAGTAAACAACAGCTTTGGAGGTTTAATTTTTTTTTCCCCTCCCGATGAAGATTGGGTCGTAGCCAATGGAGCCTGATAATGTTGCTGGGAAGTTTGGTCCATTTTGAGAGTGACCTGCCTGGTGGAAAAGTAGGTCCTAGGATAAGGAGTCCAGTAAGGAAGCTGCCTATATTCCTTTCAGGGAGCCCAGAGCCACCTCCTCGCCCAGCAAAATAACTGTTAATAAAGTTTGCCATTTTTGATGCCCTTGGGCTGCACTGTCAGGTAAAACTGGACAGAGCCTACATGGCGCATGTGCTGCCCATGTCCTAAGATGGCAGTCGCAATCCTACTTGTGTCCTCAATTTGCAAAACTAAATATCTGACTATCCAAAACTGATGGGCGCTCTATATGCCCACCAGGATGCCCATTTCATGATGGGGTCAGCAAGTGTGGTTTTCGGGATGCTACCAGGCAAAGGCGCTGGGAATCTCCCCTGCGATGTGTTTCACAGTGGGGCAGGGGAGAGAGATTAATTGACTTCTCCAGCTTTGCCTGTACGTTAACAGTTGGGCTCATTTCAAAATCGAATTATAATCTTAGAAAAGAGATTATATTCAGCCTACTGAGTCCTACCATATGAAATGTAAAACACAGTGATTCCAAGGCAGAAATCCTAAATCAGAGTTCAAATAACTATAATTTGTGATGTCATCTGGACCCCTCATATCAATTCTTCTATTTATAAACCACCCAAATCCTTCAGTAAGATTGCAGCCCGTAGCACTCTCTGGGTTATCTCTTCCATATAAAAATCCATCCAAACCCCTTGATTGGATTTCAGTCTGTAACTCACTCCCAGGCATCTATTCTTCAGAATTAAAAACAGAAAATGCTGGAAATACTCAGTTATGAAAGGTCGTCGATCTGAAACATCAACTCTGTTTCTCTCTCCCAGATGCTGCCTGACCTCCTGAGTATTTCCAACAGCTTCTGTTTTTAATTTGGATTTTTAGCATCCACAGTATTTTACTTCTATATGTGTTATTCAGGATAGATTTGTTAAGTGCTCATTTACAGTGGGGCTGTGCTGAAGTTTCTCCAAGTAAGCCTGAACTAGAAGAGCTTGGTGCTGGTGCCCCACTTGAGTTCACTCCAGTCTGTACATCACTGTGTGTATTGGTATTGAACAGGACAGTGTGACATGTTTGTGTTTTGAGCACATGGTATATTGGCCATAAGAGTTCAAAATATTGGAGAATTTTGACTCGGATCCTAATTGGAAGGTACCCATAGTGCATGATTACTCATTACTTGGCACAACTTGGAATGATGTTGATAGTTCCATTTCTTACCCCTGCCATTCTTATTATTCTATGGGAATGTATTGTTGGGGTTAGAAGCTAAGGTATATTATTAAGGTAGAGTAGGAGCTTCACTCTCTATCTAACCATTATTATATCCAACATGAATGGTCCACCCTGACATTCAAAGAGGGTTCAGTTCCCAACACCAGCATTCTCTCACTTTGATGTCAATGAAGTAGTACTGTTGTTTTTCCACTTGACGTCACTAGCGTACTTCTTTGCAAAGCCTGTTGGCACCCTGTTGAAGGGCCTTGTGTTGTTTGGAGCTTTGTTCTGAGCCTAGCTTCTGTCATTTTATATTTAATTGAGCACACCCTTATTTGTTTGTTTCTTTGTTTTTTAGGCCACATTCGTTGCTGACTGGAAGAACTCTAACCGTTACCCCGCTGTCATCTTGTTTTATGTAAATGCCTGTTTCTTCATTGGAAGCATTGGCTGGCTCGCGCAGTTCATGGATGGCGCACGGAAGGAGATTGTATGCAAGGCAGACGGGACCATGCGACTTGGAGAGCCAACGTACGTTCATCTTATGTTGAGTTTTTTCTTGTGTGTTGCACTCTCCTGGAGGTCTTTCTGTGGTTTCCTCATTAGCATTTTGCCTCCACGTTCCCATCATAAAGGGTGGAATCTGTAGTAGAACTGAGAGATTATAAGTGTCAAAGGACGAGGTTCTATTCCCTAGAAAAGATGAAGCTGAAGGGTGACCTATTGAGGTTTTTAGGATTACGAAACGGTTTGATAGGGTAAACATAGAGAAGATGTTTCCACATGTCAGACTAAGTCTAAGACTAGGGGCCATGTATGTAAGATAGTCACTAATAAATCTAACAGGAAATTCAAGAGAAACGTCTTTCCTCAGAAAGTGGTTAGAACATGGAACTCACTACCACAAGGATTAGTTGAGGCAAATAGCATTGATGCATTTAAAGGGAAGCTAGATAAACATGAGGGAGAAAGGGATGAAAGGTTACACTGATAGGGTTAGATGAAGTTGGGTGGGAGGAAGTTCATGTGGAGTACATACTCTGGCGTAGATGAGTTGGGCCGAATGGCGTGTTTCTATGCTGAAAATGCTATGGGATTCTACTGCAAACCAATAAGTGGTTGACCATGTAGTCATCTGCAAGCTTAGCATCTAAAGGGTTATATTGTAAAAGAGATGTCTGCTCCTTAAAGGTTGTAAGTGAAGATGAGAATAGAAAGGTTGCTGCTCAGTGTCTATGATAATATTTAGGACCTCTGGAGGAGATGTGCACTGTTGAGAGTAAGAGTGTTAGCAATTGATGGACTCAGACAAACACAAAATCCATAAACAGATGGCTCCAGCCATTCATTCCATATGAAAGGAAATCTTCTGATGCCCGGACTGAAGCAATCCCATTGTTCGTGGCCTTTAGTTCTCACTGGGTGGAGAGGCAGTCACAATGGGAGTGATATCGCAGCAGAACTGACACACAATGAGTGTCCCAAATGCATAAAAAGGTTATGGCTTGTGTACAGGATTGCCAACTCTGGTTGGATGTATTCCTGGAGATTTCATCACATGATTGCCAACCTCAACAAGCCCTGCATAGCCAGCTTCTTTCCAATATTCCTATTATAAAAAAATGTCCAAAGAATATGAAAAAAAATATTTGTTTTTTATTGTTGCTATTATTTGCCTCCTGGGTTCCTCATGGCAGTGACCAGGAAATTAATCTTCAATTCCTATAGAGCAATCCTGGAGGGTTGGCAACCCATTTCTGTAACAAAAGTGACATATTTGTGTTAGTGGTAGTTTGGTAGTGGTTCCTGATGTTCTGGCCCATAGTTATCCCTCAATCAAATCAGGAAAAAAAGGTTATCTGGTCATTATCATATTGGGTGCCTTATTTCCTACATTAAAACAGTGACTATACTTCAAAAGTACTTCATTGGCTTTAAAGTACTTTAGTACATTCCGATGTTTTGGTCTAGATAAATGCAAGTCTTTTTTCCTGTAACTCAGTCACAATACATAAGGGATATTTTATTGGTAACTAGCTACATTCAGAACTAGTGTCCCGGCCTAATGTCATACAAATGTCATAAGTAACTTGGTTTGATTGTTCTTATTGGTTTGAGGATGTGAAACCCAAGCCATGTAATTCACGCACAAACGGCTGAGTCATTTGTTCAGTTATATGCACAATTGGTAGCTAGTTTTCAATTTAGTTGAAGGTTATTCAAACTCACAAAGAAAGTCAATGGTTCGGATCTTCCACGGAGCGGCAGTCATCATCGAATTGCCACGAAGTTTTCCACACCTTGACGCTGCTCCGCATTTCTTGCCAGATCTTCCAAGCCCAGCTTCTCCAGAAAATGTGGAGTGCAGTGTCCCTTGGAGAGCTCCATCACAGCACAGTAGTGTCAGGGGGCAGACAAGACATGCACCCATTTACAGCACTAGCTGCTGTATGGCAAGTTTAAATGTCCGTGTGAATGGTGAGTGAATGAGTGATTGTATGAATGTTAGTGAACAGGTGAGTCACTGAGTGGATGAATGAGTGAATGGATAGGGTGCTAGAGTGGGTGAGGCAAGTGCGTAAATGGGGAGGATGGCAGTTTGCTGGATAACTCTTGAGGTAAGTACCATGGAACTGTCCGAAGTCTCCAACTTTGCAGGGGAATTGCCCATCAGAAGCTCAAACTTCCCAGGCAATTCCCATGGGATTCAGCATGTTGGGACTTCTGCAGGGTCCTGATGCGCATTCTTGGGTCATACATCTGGTCGCTGACGATCTGGAGACTGGAAGATCTGGGCCATTGTAACTTTTTCAGGAATATTTATATGCTGGACCATTTCGTTTGGGAGGGAGAAGGATTTGAAAGGAAACTGGTCAGGTTGGGTAGTCTTGCAATTGGTAAGGATATAAGAAAAGAACAACAGTTTATAAAATTAAGAATATAAGCACAAAGGGTCATACCTGCAAGTTCCCCAAGTTCCTGACTTGGAACTATATCGCTGATCCTTCACTGTCGCTGGGTCAAAATCCTGGAACTCCCTCCCTAACAGCAATGTGGATGTACTTACACCACACATAAACCTCAGAGGTTCAAGAGGGTTGCTAACCAACACCTTCTCAAGGGCAGTTAGGCCTAGCCAGCAACATCCACATCCAATGAAAAGAATTTTTTAAAACTTACAAATTCTCCAGCTGTTGCCCCTCGTGTTGGTTGAGATCGGGATAGCTCAGCACAGTCTGGGAATCAAACCTGGTCTGTACAGGGGTCAGTAAGACACCAGGCATCAGGAGAATGTCCCCCACCATAGGTATGGGAAACACTGTTCCTCTGAACCAGATGGTCATGGCTTCAAGTCCCACTCCAGAGGCTTGAGCACAAAATGTAGGCTGACACACCCAATGCAGTACTGAGGGAACGCTGCACTATCAGAGGTACTGTCTTTCTGTTGAGATATTAAAATGAGGCCCCATTTACCCTCTTGGGTGAATGTAAAAGATCCCAAAGGACTATTTCGAAGAAGAGCAGGGAGTCCTCCCAGGTGTCCTAGCCTACCTGATGCTCTAGCCTTTTATCCTTAACCAACATCTTTTTCAATAAAATAGGTTATCAGGTTATTATCACATTGCTGTTTGTGGGAGCTCATTATTTGCAAAATTGGCTACTGCATTTCCTATTTCATAACAGTGACTATACTTCAAATGTATTTCATTAGTTGTAAAGTGTTTTGGGACACCCTGAGTCTTGAAGAGAGCTATATAAATGCAATTTCTCTTTTCTTTATACTTTTTAAAACATACACTATTGGTTTGAAGTGATTTCATTTAAGTACATTGCAGATTCCTGGATCCATGAGTCCAGACAGTGGCTGTGTACAGATTAGAAAAATCTCACTGAAAGCTGCTATTTCTCTGACAGGTCCAATGAAACACTCTCTTGTGTTATAATATTCGTTATTGTCTACTACTCTCTCATGTCTGGAGTGATCTGGTTTGTGATGTTGACCTACGCCTGGCACATGTCATTCAAGGCTCTCGGCACCACCTATCAGCCTCTCTCTGGCAAGACATCCTACTTCCACCTTGTCACCTGGTCGATCCCATTTATACTGACAGTCGCCATATTGGCTTTGGCTCAGGTAATCCATGCATCCTGTTGTGCTGTCCAGAAACTGGGAGGGTTCGGTGGGATGGGCAAGAATACAATAGTGACTGGGATCTGGGATGGAAAATGTGAAGGAGCCCCTGTTTTTTTATTTTGGGAGGAGGATACTGGGAATAGTAATGAGGGTTAGGGAGGTGATGGGGATTGAAATAAGATTAGGAAGACACATCAGATTTTAAATGGTGGCCGAGGGGAGAATTGTGTCAAATTCATGACTGGGGTCAATAGATGATTAGTTCAAGGTGAGGATGCTCTAGAGTTACTGACTAAAATTCCGAGTGAGGATCTATTCCTAGTATGTGAAATATAAAAAGCTCCCTTTGTGCTTAGTATTTTGTTCTTGTTCAACATGTATCATAGTTACGCTGAACCTTAACTTTTACATGATCCATGTCTTCTGGTGAAATGCTCCCATTGGGATGGTTATGCACTATGATTATTTTGTTCCATAGGTGGATGGAGACTCTGTGAGTGGGATCTGCTTTGTTGGATATAAGAATTATCACTTCCGGGCAGGGTTTGTCCTGGCTCCAATCGGACTGGTTCTGCTGGTTGGTGGCTATTTCCTTATAAGAGGTATGTAGCATTGACTTGTTATGTGTGAATGACAATGTCAGACTCTGCAGTACCAGTCTGTGATACTTTTGTGTGCTTTATTCAATGTGATTTGGACAGGCACAGTGCAGCAGCAATCACTGCAGTCTCTGTTCACAGCCAGATCTCACTCTTTCAATCAGTTCCCAGTGTTGGTTTGTGGTGACTGTCCTTTTGATTATCATCCTTCTCCATCGAGGGAGAGTTCCAACACTCTGGCAAAATTAGAATGAGCCATGACCATGTGTGCATTTGTCCTTATAATCACCAGGTATATGACTCCTCAATGCACTGAATCCTAGAGGAGCAGGGCAAGGATTCACTTTGGGCAGTTTTCCACATGGTACAGTGTCAGCCTCTTCCCTCAGCCTTACCTCTTCTGGCTGCCTTTCCCCCTCAAGTTGTAACAGAACTGCAGCATGTACATATGTCCATCTGACTCATCCAAAACCATTGACTTATGGCCAAGCATACCTTTCTTGTGGAGTGATGAAAAAAAGAAGTGCTTTCATTTTATAATGTGCCTTTTGCAGCTTCTGGATGTTGCATTGTGCTTTACAGCCAAAGAAACACATTTGAGCAATGAAGTTACTGTTGCAATGCAGCGAGAAGTTTCACCCAGTCTGCGACAGTAAGATCCTACAAGCAGGAATGAGATAATAGCCTGATAATCTGCTTTAGTAATGTTAATCCTAAGAAAATTTGGAAATCACAGTCAGAGATACAAAAGGATGCTTTGGATATGAGCTGGGGAAAAAATATCACCCTCGTGCACTGGTGATGAATTTGAGATTGAATAAATCTGTTGGGGAACTTTACTCTGCTATACCTAACCTAGGAACAGGAGAGGCCATTCAGTTCCTTCATCTTGTTCCTCTATTTGATTAGATCATGACTGATCTGTATCTTATCTTCATTTACCTGCCTTGGCTGCATAACCCTTACCTAACAAAAATCTTCCAATCTCAGCCTTGAAAACTTCAACCCTTGTCGGCAGTCAGTTGGAGGAGAGAGTTCCAGTTTTCTACTACTTGCTGCTGATATTGCTATGGGGTTTCTGAAATGGGAAAAGTTCCATTCCCCAACAAAAGAATAAAATACCTGACCCTTCACTTTAACCTGTTTCTTCCCCTTCCCTTTCGTGTTACTCAGTCCTATGAAGGAGTTCTTCCCTCCCAGTTTCCATATCTGGCAAAGTATTTAAAGTCTTTCATTAATCAGTCTTTTTTCATTACATTTAGGAGCAGGAAGAGGCCATTCAGGGCCTTGAGCCTGCTCTGCTATCCACTTAGATTGTGGCTGATCTATATCTTAACTCCATCTACCTGCCTTGGTTCCATAACGCTTAATACTCTTGCTTAACAAAAATCTATGAAACCCGGTTTTTGAAATTTTCAATTGATCTCCCAGGCTCAACAGCCATTTTGGGGGAAGAAAGTACTCTTTGAATATGCTGCTTTAATATTTTTGTTTTTAATTTCCAGTTTCTAGTAATTGTAGTTTCTTTTATTTTTAAGTTCTCATTTCAGTTGCCTGTTGTTTCTTTTACAGGTGTCATGACCCTGTTTTCAATTAAAAGTAACCACCCTGGGCTCCTGAGTGAAAAAGCAGCCAGTAAAATCAATGAAACAATGCTGCGTCTTGGTAAGGGCCTGGCACAACAAGGACTCACCTCTTCATGTTCAAATACAACTTCAATTCTCTGCTGTGTAACTTGAGAGATTGGCTGTTCAGGATGTGACAATAAGTTTGTCAACTCTCCAGGAATTGAAGATTAATCTCCAGCACAATGCTGGGAGCAAAACTGGGGGTGGGGGAACCATCAGGCAGTAAAATAAAATGTTTTTTTTTCATTTCTTAATTGTAAAAGTGTTGGAAAAGGAGAGAAAGGTTACCTGACAATCTATGACTGATTGATCAAATTAGTTCATGGAGAGTTTATTCGCTTTCCAGTCATCCATGGAGGATGGACCAATGGCAGGGTTGTGGGGGTGAGAGGACATATGATGAAACTGCCAGCAATACATCCAACCAGAGTTGGAAACCCTACGTGATTACCATGAGGCAATTAGGCGGGGATGTTGCTTGACGACTATTTGGTTGCCATTTTATTTGGAGTGGCATGAATGCATGTTTATAGAATTTTTCCACAGAAGTTGAATAGAAGCCATGCTTAGGAGTGCATTTTTGGCATAATTTTCCTACCTTTTCATTTGTACAGTTTAGACCCAGAGTAAGGTTGCCAATCTTCCAGGATTGTCCGTCAGCCTCCAGGACTTAAAGACTGATCTCCCAGGCTTCCAGCAGCCCTAGAGCGAAAATATATATAAGGACACGAAAAGAACGTGTGTTTAAAAAATAATCTTTAGACACTTTTGCTTATTAGTTATGAACTTTTTTGAAACATATTTCTGTGTAATCACCTGCACTATACATTTATTCCATATGGGGATTATAATGTGCTAAAGAGAAGGTGCCTCAATTCCCCACTCACCTTTGTTTTCCCTATTCATGTTTTGGAATTTTACAGAGGAGATAATTTGAGGTCAATCCCCATTCTAAAATTAATGAAAACCGTGTCAAAGCTCTTTTATCATCTTCTGCTTTTCAGACTACACAATTGTAGGTGTAGGAAAGCAGTATGGGGTGACTGTAACTCTATGCATGGAAGAAATTGTACTTCATTACCATGGAATTAGGATCAGAAGCTCATATCTTGTCTGTATGCACGTGTGTGTGCATGTGTGTGGCGTTTTAATGGCTCGAGTATTATTTTTCAGGCATTTTCGGATTCCTGGCATTTGGTTTTGTCTTCATCACATTTGGCTGCCATTTTTATGACTTCTTTAACCAGGCTGACTGGGAGAGGAGTTTCCGCGACTATGTTCTGTAAGTGACGCTGCCTCTTTCAGTTCTTCTCAGGCTCTGAAGTAGAACTCTTTAGATTTTGGGCTATTCATTCAGTTAAGCTACAACACTGGCATCTACCCAGCAATGTGGAAAATTGCCCAGCTATGTCCTGTGCACATGAAGCAGGACAAATTCAACCCGGCCAATTACTGCCCCATCTGTCTACTGTCCATCATCAGTTAAGTGATGGAAGGGGTCATCAACAGTGCTATCAAGCGGCACTTACTTAGCAATAACCTGCTCACTGATGCTCAGTTTGGGTTCCGCCAAGGTCACTCAGCTCCTGACCCCATTACAGCCTTGGTTCAAACATGGACAAAAGAGCTGAACTCCAGAGGTGAGGTCAGAGTGACTGCCCTTGACATCAAGGCAGCATTTGACCAAGTGTGGCATCAAGGAGCCCTAGCAAAACTGGAGTCAATGGGAATGAGGGGGGAAAACTCTCCATTGGTTAGAGTCATACCTAGCACAAAGAAAGATGGTTGTGGTTGTTAGAGGTCAATCATCTCAGTTATAGGCCAACACTGGAGTTCCTCAGGGTAGTGTCCTAGGCCCAACCATCTGCAGTTGCTTCATCAATGACCTTCCTTCCATCATAAGGTCAGAAGTGGGGATGTTCGCTGATGATTGCACAATGTTCAGCAGCATTTGCGTCTCCTCAGCTACTGAAGCAGGCCATGTCCGAATGCAGCAAGACCGGGACAATATCCAGGCTTTGGCTGACAAGTGGCAAGTAACATTCGTGCCACATAATTGCCAGGCAATGACCATTTCCAACAAGAGAGAATCTAACCATCGCCCCTTGACATTCAATGCCATTACCATTGCTGAATCCCCCACTGTCAACATCTTGGGGTTAGCATTAACCAGAAACTGAACTGGGTTAGCTATGTAAATACTGTGGCTACAAGAGCAGCTTCGAGGCTAGGAATCCTGTGTTGAGTAACTCACCTGACTCCACAAAGCCTGTCCATCATTGACAAGACACAAGTCTGGAGTGTGATGGAATACTCTCCACTTGCCTGGATGAGTGCAGCTCCAACAACACTCAAGCTGGACACCATCCAGGACAAAGCAGCCTGCTTGATTTGCGGCCCATCCACAAACATTCACTCCCTCCACCACCAATGCATAGTGCAGCAGTGTGTACAAGATGCACCGCAGGAACTCACCAAGGCTCTTTAGACAGCACTTTCCAACCCACGACCGCTGTGCAATAGCATTTTATTGACTGGAAAGTGCTTTGGGATGTACTGAGGTCATGAAAAGAGCTCTATAAATGCAAATTCTACTTTTTATGTTCAACATTAATTTTCACCCTCGCACAAGGAAGTCACCATGATGAATAGGATGGTATGTGACAGGAATCAGGAATGAGTTATAGTTTGGTTTATTGCCAGGTATGGATGCACTGAGACCCATTGGTTATACTGGTTCTTAGTTAGTGTATGAATTTGATTGTTTGAATTTTTTTCTTGTATATTTGATTGCGGGGTGTGTGTGTGTGTATGTGTGTGTGTGTGTGGATTTGTTGCCATTTTTGACCAACTTGCACATTGTAAGTGTCTTTAAACAGAGTCTTTGTATTTGATTGACTTTGCATTTCATCCATCAGGTGTGAGGCCAATGTCTCCATTGCTGAACAAACCAACACTCCCATCCCCGAATGTAGCATCAAGAATCGCCCCAGCCTCCTAGTGGAAAAGATAAACATATTTGCCATGTTTGGGACAGGCATCGCAATGAGTACCTGGGTCTGGACCAAAGCTACAATTTTGATCTGGAAAAGGACGTGGTTCAGGTATCAGAAGTCACTCTGGGATCATGGGCTAATGGAAATGTTAGAATTGCCATGACCAAAATGTATTTTCTGTGTAGTGTTTCTGGTACTTCACCCCTCATCCCGTCTTCAAGGTCACAAACCACCTCTTATGCATAGGCTTGCCATAGTCATGCAACCTCTGTCATCCTTATTAAGGCTTGAGGGCAGAAGTGGTTTGATCCTCCACATGGAACACTGCTCTTCATTTTCAACCATTTCAGTGATATCACTGGGCTCTGGCCTCACTGGCTTAATAAGCAGCTAACCTGTATTCTGAGGCAGGAGGAGTAATAACCAAAGTACATAGATTTTACAATTGGTGAAAGAACTGAGATTCGGGTATTAAGACTTTTCACACAGTGAGCTGCTACAATCTGAAATCCAATATTTTAAAGGATGATGGAAACAGATTTGATTAAAAACTTTCAAAAGGAAATTGGGTGTATACTTGATGCATAATGTGCAGGGAAAATTGGGGGAGTGGGGAAAACTGGATAGTTCTTTCAAAGAGCTGACACAGGCACAATGAGCAGAATGGCCTCCTCCTCCAATAAGTGAACTAGGATGCAACCTGCTTTCAGTATTCCCCATAAATGCCCTCTGTCACTAGGAAGCCTTTAATAGTAGGTAAGCCTAACCTTTATAACCTTGTGTGTCATTCATTGCTCAGTTGGTAGCACTCTTGCTTCTGAATCACAAACTGCTAGGTTCAAGTCCCACTCCAGGGCATAAGCACAAATTCAAGGCTGACACTCCAGTGCAGTACTGAGGGAGTACAGCACTATTAAAAATGCTGTCTTTCAGATGAGACATTAAACTGAGCCCCCATCTGCCTGTATGAATGGATGTAAAAGATCCCGTGGCACTCTTGAATAAGAGCAGGGGAGTTATTCCCCGGTGTCCTGGCTAATATTTATCCCTCAATAAATATCACAGAAACAGATTATCTGGTCATTATCCCATTGTGTTTCTGGGACCTTGCTGTGTGGAAATTGGCTGCCGCATTTCCTACAGTACAACAGTGACTACAGTTCAAAAGTTCTTCACTGGCTGTAAAGCACTTTGAAATGTGTGCAGGTCGTGAAAAGTGCTCTATAAATGCAAGTCTTTCTTTGCGAGGTATAGAAGCAGGAGTAGAGATCATCCTGTCCCTCTAGTCTGTTCAGCCACTTGATCATGGTTGATCGGTATCCTAACCCCAGCTACCTGCCTTGGCTCTGTAACTCTTGCTACCTTTGCCTAACAAAAAATAATCAAGTTGACGTTTTGAGTCCTCATGACCCTTCAACAGAACTGAGTAATATTAGGAGAGGGGTGAAATATAAGCTGGTTTAAGGTGGGGGGGTGGGGGGAGAGAAGTTGGGGGTTGGGGGGGGGGGGGGAGGGTGGAGGGGTGGGAACAACCACACACACACACACACACACACACCCCCCCCCCCCCCCCCCACTTCTCTCCCCCCAACCTTAAACCAGCTTATATTTCACCCCTCTCCTAATATTACTCAGTTCTGTTGAAGGGTCATGAGGACTCGAAACGTAAACTTTTTTGTTCTCCACCGATGCTGCCAGACCTGCTGAGTTTTTCCAGGTAATTGTTTTTGTTTTGGATTTCCAGCATCCGCAGTTTTTTGTTTTTATTATTATTATTTAAAAAAATAATCAATCTCTGTTTTAAAATTTGCATTGCCTCCCAGTCTCAACAGGTTCCAAATTTTCACTATCCTTTATGTGAAACTCTCTTTCGAGTTATCAACAGTCACAGATTGCAACTCGTTCGAGTACAATCACAGTTCTTGGTTTCCGGGAGTGGGACATGAACCCACAACCCTCTGATTCAAAGGCGAGGGTGCTATGAACTGAGCCACAGCTGACACCTCAATCCCTTATGTGAAGAAGTTTTTCCTGCCATCACCCCTAAACAGCCTAGCTCTAATTTCAAGGTTACGCCCCTTTGTTCTGGACTCTCCCACCAGAGGGAGTTGTTCATCTCTAGCTACCCTATCAACTCTTTAATCATCTTAATTGCCTCAATTAAATCTCCCCTTGATCTCCTACACTTGTGGGCATATAAGCCTAGTCTGTGCAACCTTTTCTTTTTAACCCTTTAAGCCCTTTTGCAAAATGGAAAATTCCTTCCATTCACTTTTCAGCTTTCTGCAGCAGGCTGTCTGAGATCAGGATCTCAGTAATCTCAGTGGATGGCTGAATGTACACACCTATTGGCATGGCACATTGTATTACAGTTCCAAAGCTCCATGTCATTAACCAGCCAAGAGTCAATGATCTGAATAGATGCATTGTTTTTAATGCAATTGTTTATTGTAATATTTAATGCTGTACAATCAGGGCACTCTGTTCTTAATATTTCATGTCAATCATGGGGATGTATGTGGAATATTCAGCAGTTTGCTGATGGCACATGGAGATTTTTTTTTACAATATTATTGAGAAACCCTGTGTAAAAGCGTTGATGCCCATAGTGCAGCATGTCACCAAGATTGAAAGAAATTTAAAACATAGTGATTAGGTGATGTCGAGCTTCAATTTTAAAGATTCTTTGAATGGTAGGAGATTGGGAAGTCTTAAGGAAGTAGGGAATTCCATGTAACTGTGATCCAGGGTTTACTGATTTAGATGAATGGCAACTGCCAGTTAATGAGAAAGCTAGGTTGATGCAAAGAATAATAAATGTGCTCACAGTGAGGGACGTAGCATTAAATATAATGACGAATTAGAGGGCGTGCCTGTTCATGAAACATTAAAGTCATCATTGTGCATGACTGTAGTTGCCTAGGCACATAAAGTATTAGAATAGATCCATGGACGGGATACCTATAGCAGCATTTGAGATGCTCTGTGTAGGTTGGTGAAACCACACATGTGTTATCATGACTAGACTTTGCCAAAGAATGGAATTAAACACAATGAGAAAGGTCTCTGACCATGAATCAATTAAGAAAGGGGAGAAATGTGAGTTCAATTTATTCCTATTAACAAACATATTGGAGGAGATAGGCTCCAGTGAATCAATAAGGTACACACGGAGAAATACTTAGATCTGATTTTAACCTAACCTATCCAGCAAGAACCAGGCATCTTGGTGTCAGGGACCCATTTTATACCCGGCCAGATTTTATACTCTATTGAGTTCATCCCTCTGTCCCTTCCCCATTCCCACAGAATGAGTTAGGTTAAAATCGAGGCTGTTGTGTAGAATCAGGGGCTCTGACAACAAATCTAACAAACTATGTGCCTGATGTAACATGGTTATTAACGCCCTCACATTGGAACTTTCCCCAGTGTGGGAAACTCCCACTCATTTGAAATGTTTTGTGCAGAGTTGAAGATAGGGGGCCTGGTCCAGAGCTAGTGGACAATTGGTTTGATTTATGGCGTGGTTTAGACTTGGACTTAAATGGGTGGACCAAGATATGATATCATGAACCAATAACAAGTATTGGTAACAGTTAGTCCAATATAGCCAGTGATGCTCTCAGCTGGTGATTAAAAACCCAACAAGGTAATGGTTATTAAAGCACATGAAGTGTCTGGGCAGTCATCAGACTTCAGAGTGGTCTTGCAGTTTCCATAGTGACAGTACTGGTAGCTCAATCTAAATTTAGATCCCCAAAGGCAATTTAAAACAAGTTATATCACTGGTAGGAGAGCCAGGAATCTTCTGCCTGTGCCCCCGCCTCTTCCCTGTCCCCTCCACCCACCCCCCTCCAACCCGCTGACCCCACAACATTCCTCTCTGCACCTCGCCCCAGCTGTTCAACGGAAGCTGAATGTCTTCTATATTTTCAGAATTATTGGTCGAAGCGACGATGAGCCAAAGCGAATTAAGAAGAGTAGAATGATTGCCAAAGCTTTTTCAAAGCGAAAAGAGTTGCTGAAAAATCCAGACAAAGAGCTATCATTCAGTATGCAGACTGTGTCTCACGAAGGGCCAGTGGGTGAGTTACCTATTGTCAAGGGGTTTCATTCAGTATGTGGATTGTATATGTTTGAGTACTTGTTGAAATAAAAACAGAGAATGCTGGAAGTACTCAGCAGGTTAGGCAGCAGCTGTGGAGAAAGAAACAAGAGTTAATAATCCAAGTCGATGACCCTTCATCAGAACTGGGAAAAGATAGAAACGTAACAAATTTTAAGCAAGTGAAAGGGGTGGGAGGGAGAGGAGAACAAAAGATAAAAAAAGTTAAAAGGGGATTGCAATGGGACCAAGTAAAGGAATAAAAGATGAGGTCTAAAGAAGGTGTAAAAATGGGAATAGCAGAATCATTACAGCAGCTGGTGTCTGATAAAATGGAAGCAGTTGTTATGATCTGAAATTAATGAACTCAGTGTTGAAACTGGAAAGTTGTAAAGAGCCTAACTGAAAGATGAGATGCCATTCCTCGAGCTTCCATGCACTTCAATGGGCTGTGAAAGACAGAGGTCAGAGTAGAAGTGGGATGGAGAATTAAAACAATAAGTGACCAGAAGCTCAGGTCTGAACAGAGGTGTTCAGCAAAGCAGTTTCACCAATCTGGAGGAGACTGCGTGGTAAGCAGCGAATACAGTATACTAAATTGAAAGTAGTACAAGTAAATCACTGTTTCATCTGGAAGGAGTGTTTAGGGTCCCGGATGATGGGAAGGGAGGAAGTATAAGGGGCATTTCTTGTTGAAACTAAGTCCGTGTTACAAAAAATAACATAAGAAATAGGAGGAGTATATCATTCAGCCCTTAGAGCCTGCTCTGCCATTCAGTGTGATCATGACTGATCTTCTACCTTAACACCATTTTCCTGCATTATCCCTGTATCCCTTGATGTTTTTAATATGTAGAAATCTATCGATCTCAGTCTTGAACATACTCAATGACTGAGCCACCACAGCCCTCTGGGGTAGAGAATTCCAAAGGTTCACCACCCTCTGGAGTGAAGAAATTCCTCCTCATCTCTGTCCTAAATGGCCTGCCCTTATTCTGAGACTGTCCCCCATTGTTCTAGACTTCCTAGCCAAGGGAAACATGCTTCCTGCATCTACTCTGTCGAGCCCTGTGAGAATTTTGTATGTTTGAATGAGATCATCTCTCATTATTCTAAATAAAGAAAAAAGTCTCAGTCTATTTAATCTTTCCTCATCGGACAATCCCTCCATCTCAGGAATTAATTTAGTGAACCTTCGTTGCATTCCCTCTATGGCAAGTATATCTTTCCTTAGGTATGGAGACTGCTCCAGGTGCGGTCTCACCAAGGCTCTATATAATTGTAGTAAGATATCTTTATTCCAAGACTCAAATCTTCTTGTAATAAAGGCCAACACACCATTTTCCTTCTTAATTGCTTGCTGTACTCACGTTAGCTTTCAGTGACCCGTGAACAAGGACACTCAAGCCCCTATGAAGTTCAACACTTCCCAGCCTCTCTCCATTTAAGAAATACTCTATTTCTGTTTTTTCCATCAAAATGGATAACCTCCCATCTCTCCACATTGTATCCCATCTGCCAATTTTTTTGCCCACTCGCTTAGCCTCTCCAAATCCCTTTGGAGTGTCTTTGCATCCTCCTCACAACTCACATTTCCACCTAGCTTTGTGTCATCTGCAAACTTGGAGATATTACATTTAATCCCCACATCCAAATCATTGACATAGATTGTGAATAGCTGGGGCCCAAGCACAGAGCCTTGCAGTACCCCACTAGTCACAGCCTGCCAACCTGAAAATTACCCATTTATTCCTACTCTCTGTTTACTGTCCATTAACCACTTCTCAATCTATGACAGTAAATTACCCCAGTCCCATTTGCTCTGGTTTTGTTTCCTAACCTCTTGTGTGGGACCTTATCAAAAGCTTTCTGAAAATCTAAATATACCACATCCACCTCATCTATTCTGCTAGTTACATCCCCAAAACACTCCCAGCAGGTTTGTTAAACATGATTTCCCTTTCTTGAATCCATGCTGACTGCCCAATCCTACCATTATTTTCTAAGTGTCCTATTATCACAGCCTTTATTATAGATTCCAGCATTTTCCCTACTACTGATGTCAGGCTAACAGGTCTGCAGTTCCCCGTTTTCTCTCTCCCTCCTTTCTTAAATAGTGGGATTACATTTGCCACCTTAAATGTTTCCTGGTCCCAGCTGAAAAATCAATTATTGTGATTAGGGAGGCCAAGAATTAATCAGTTGCTAGGAGTTTTTAATAAGGAGATTAGACTGTATATAATTTACTGATAAAACAAGTGAATGAGTCACAGATCCTACACTACAGGCTGGAACAGGTTAACCTGGCTAAGTGCCTATCCTTTGATTTAATGATTTTGAATTCCACTGCCTAGATTTTTCTCTGATTACTCTTCTGTGAAACACCAAGGGACATTTTACTGCTACATCAATCTACCTACCTCTACTCCAACCACTGCCCTCCCCCAAAATCTGTCTCACTAACCCTATGTATGGTCGTATGGACTTCCCCTGCAATCTGTCTCCCCATTCCCACTCTACAGAAATCTGCTTTCCCACCCTCTTGTAATCTGCCCCCTCAAGCCCAACTCTCAACAATCTGCCTCTCCACCCCTGAAAATCTGCCTCTCCCTTCCACCCCCCAGGCAACCTGCTTCCTAATCCTCTAACCAGCAGCATAGGGTGAGGCCGTGTTAGGATTTGAACACATGGATGAGAACCTAAAAACCTTTCTAGTGTGTATGGCTCACAGACAGTGACTTACATCTGTGGCATTAGAATAGATGAAAAGAGACATCATTTTAATTAAACAAGTTACAAGACACCTGATTCTGTGCATTAGTTGTATAATCACAAGAAGACAAATGGTATAGGGGGAGAGAGGCTTTACTTGAAATACCTGTTGGAGGAAGGAAAGGGAAGAAAGGAAGAAAAGAGAAATCAATATCTGAAAATCATCCTGCGTTTTCAGCTGGAATCAACTTTGAGCTGAATGAACCATCTGCTGACCTTTCATCTGCCTGGGCTCAACACGTAACAAAGATGGTGGCCAGAAGAGGAGCCATTTTACCTCAGGACATTTCCATCACTCCAGTAGGGACACCAGGTGAGATAAACAATTGGTCTGCCAATAAATCAGTGTAATTTTTTTGCCCTGTGTAATTTCAAGGCAGTTGGATCCTTCAACTGTAGTGTTTAGCCTATGGCAAATGGGGGTGGTGGGGCAGAAGTGGGGCGAGAGTGATTTATTCACCCTTCCTTCCCTCCCTCGACACCCACCTAGAGCTGGGTTCTCAATCTCAGCTTGGGCACCAAGAACCTCCTTGCAACAACAGTTCAAATGTCTGCCCAGAAGTCAGCTGATGCCTTGAGTTAGTATGGTCATCTGTTTTGAGACAGACTAATGTATCTATATAAACTGTGTACCCATATCAACGGTAACACCCAGAGCAAACCTTACTCTTTTGGCCACCTCCTTATTAATAAGGTAGTGGGTTAGAGAGTCCCAATTACCTATCATATAAGTCTTGGATCTACTGGCCTCCATGAAGGAGCTGTTTAATTGCAATATTCTATTTCAGTTCATTTGATGAATTAAAATTCCCACACAGCGTTTGCCACAATATACAGATTTCATGCTTTTTCCAAAAGCTAGGGACCATCTTACTTTAAGTGGGCTATGTTGCTTGAAGCGCTCGAAACTGAGATATAGTGAGAGTTTTGGAAATCCTGTCTGACTCTATTTTGACTCATTTCAGTGCCACCGGAGGAGAATAAGAGGAATCTCTGGATCATTGAAGCCGAGATTCCCCCAGAACTCCAGAAGAAAGCCGGGAAGAAGAAGAAGAAAAAGAGGAAAAAAGGCATTAGACCTCTGGGGCCTACGGAGGAGATGCACGACATGGGCTACTGCACAGAGAGAGCATCCAGCACTGTCCCGCACTTACCCAAGTTGCCTGGGCAAAAAAACTTGGTGTCTAAAGCTGTGGAATCAGCTGACATTCAGGATAATTTACCAGGCACTCTCTTGGAGTCCGGAATCAACCCTGTATCAAACAATGGGAGGTTTCTCAGAGGAACACTCAGCAACTCCTCAGGGTACAGGTGGAATGCACCTCTGAATTTGATTGCAAACCCTCTCTCAAATGATGATGTCCTGCCGGATGAGCTGGGATTTTCCCAAGGAGATCGATTCCGGCCTCTGCAGAGACCATATAATCACCCATTCCCCCATTCCTCGGCCAATATGGAGCTTGGAAGACTCCCTGTAATTAATATCCCCCATGTACCACGATCCCAGGGCAGAAGGACTGCTATTGCGCCTGTACATTCCAGAACAAATCTAGTGGATGCAGAGTTAATGGATGCCAGCTCTGATTTTTGAACCTTGGGCCAATATTGGTTTTGTTTAAGGCATCATCTACATGAGAAGTAGCACATCCAACTGCTACGAGGGACTTTGGTAAATATCTGCTACAGTTCAAATGAGTTCATGGAAACCATGGGAAGTATTTTACCAAACTCTGATGAATATAAATGGCTAGCAACTGCAAGTAACTTTATGTTCAAATGGATTCATGGAAACTGTAGGAAGTGCTTTACTACCCTTCTGAGGGATTGCAGCATCCCCTGATATTAGGACCCATTTCTTGAGAAGAGGCCTTCCATTTAATGCCCAAGGCCATCTAGAACATCAGTAATAAACCATCCTAAAGGTCCAATTTGGTAAAGTTATTGAAGATTTTTTTGGACCTGAGGCTTAGTGAATTGGTCAGGAATAGGAATGCAAGTAACTTCCATGTCTAGCCTTGCATTCTGCTAGACCAGAATTATTCATTTATCTTTGACAGAAGATTAGATGCATGTTGACCACGCCTAGCCTTCAGTTGGATTTTGTATACAACCAACAAGTTAAATCATTGAAGTTTACAGAAGGAGGCCATTTGGTCCATCATGCCTTCGCTGGCCCTTTCCTACAGCAATCTAATCCTACTAATCTTGTTCCAGCTTCAAATAATTATCCATTTTTTCTTTAAAAGATGCAACTCAGCTATTCCTATGATAAATCAATCCTCTTTGTAGAAGAAATTTCTCATTATCTCCTCCGAGTGAAAAATTAAAATTAATGATTCTTTGTCACTAACCCACCAACCAGTTGAATAACCATCGAACTACTCATTGGGCTGCTCGTTTTAATAACTTCACTCAATGCTACCGAGTTACACCTCCCAAATTTGTATCTGCTCCTAGCATCAATTAGAGTTCATGTGTTTTATTTTACAAAGATCTAACTTGTTATCCCCTGAATTTATATTCAAAAAGGAGAAAATTTTTAAGGTTAAGAACAGTCCATAAAAACATTTAAAAACAAACACAACAACTTTGGTCAAATTTAGGAAATAATGTGTCAGAGTTTGACCCAGGCAACTCTATACTCTGAAAGGGAAGGGAAATGTTAGTCATGACAAACTGAAAGTGACAAGGTGTTGACAAACTGAAAGTGACAAGGTGTTCCCAAACTGGTCTGAAGCTGAGATCAGCGGTTTATACAGTCCAAGATACTTGGGCACAAGCATACTACATAGTTGTGTCCACCTTAAATGAAGATCTGTTGTGGTGCTGTCTAGCTGTGTGACTGAACGTTGAAGATATCGCAAGTATTGTACAGTGTTCGCTGGATACAGACATTTGCTGTTGACCATCCTTGCTAGAATGGTAAAGTGAATAAGATCAGTCTTACTTTTTTCCTGCTCAAGTTGGTCACTCCATTATGAACTCCTGTTCTTTGCAACTCTATCCATGGCCATACTTTGCTTTCCTCCCCCAATCTCCTCTTCACTGCTTAAGATTCCCCACCTCTAATAGTGGACACTTTTAGCCCAAGTTACAAGTTTAAAACTGCCTGTACAGCATGCATTGTATATGCCCCCGAACCTGCTTAATCTGTGTTTTTAATGTGTTTTATTCAACTCGATTTTTCTATTATTCTACTGTCCATTTTCTCAATCCTCAACCTTTCGTAAACTGCAGGTCATCAAAAACTCTACTGCATGTATTTTATCCCACATTAAATCTTGCTCACCTAGGATTTACATACCTACATTAGCTCCTGGTCCCACAATATCTCAAATTTAAAATCCTCAACTTTGTCCTTAAATCTCTTGATGGCATCACCCCTCTATATCTCTGTAACCTCTACCAGTTCTATAACCCTCCCTAAACCTCTGAACTCCTCCACTTCTCTCTTTTCCCTTAATCCTTACAACCCGCCCCTTTGGCCAAGTTTTTAGTCACCCCCTCCTAATATCTCTTTCTTTGGCTTAATGTGTTTTTCTGTCTGCTTCTGCTTCTGTGAAGCACCTTGGGACATTTTACCTATGCTAAACATGCTATATGGCAGCAAATTGCTGTTAATACTGTCTCTTGCCATTGAGTTGGACTCAATGACATTGAAGGAGGGAGAAATTTAGAATTATCCTTCTATATCATCAGACTCACTTGCATATAGAGGCAGTACAAACACACCTGCAGTCTCTAGTCCAACCAATGTCAAGGCTTCATATCAAAAACCCAAAGGGTGGGATTTTCCAGCCCCGCCTGCCACTGGGATCATCCAGTCCCGCCAAAAGTGAATGGATTTTTGGCTGGGTTGCAGCATCCCCTGCGGCATGTCCCACCATGATGGGGCCAGAAAATGCCAGCCCAAGCATAAAAGAACAATCAATGTCACAGCAGCTTAGTCACGTGGTTTGCTGTCTTTGATTACCTTACATCCATGGTACCATACTCTTTGAAATGGTTCTGACCTAGTTATCCACTTGGCCTGCTTGCAGCCAATCATGTTGCCAGATCCGTCTCTTAACCGGGTCTCTGTGACTCTACAAGCACCTACCCCACAACAAGGCTTCAGGTCATATCCGTCCCATCCATCTTTGCATCACAGTAACAAACGGGCTAAAAGTGGCCTTTTGTGTTTTGCTGTGGTAAATGATCAGTAACTACAGCTGAAAAGGAAGATGGATGACACAGCACTGCAGGCTTCAGGAGATGAGTAGCAGAGTTACACTGAAAAAGGACAGAGAGAAAAGACAAAGTGTATTTCAAAGGCTGTTAAAACTACTTTTGTTACAAAAATGACTTGCGTAAATGATTTGTTTCATGAAGAACACTGCAGTGCGGTTTCTGTGGTTGTGTATTTGAATTTTTGTTTGCCAGATTATGTATCAGAATTGCAGTTAATTCTGAAAGAGGTGTATTGATAGAGAGCAATGATTTTAGTGTGAAGAAAAACACTTTGTATTATATACACAAAAACATAAGCAACATTTCTACAAGAACCAGAAGATGGTATTGGAAGTGTCCAGGTTGGCAGTACAAGATACTGAGTTACTGGGGAATAAAGTATCTGATTTGGGTCCCATTGTACAGCAAAAAATGAATGGTCAAGGTCTCTGAATTACATGCCCAGCACATAGCTATGCTACCCAGGAGCACAGTCGGAATTCTAGCATTTTAGTGGCTCCCAATGATTCTCTCCTCCTCCTCATTGGTGGCATGGGTACAGATCTCTCCACCTTTCCAATTACACTGGACTAATGTTGTTCAGACAATGTGCTTGTCTCAAATTCCTCCATTTGCTATTTTAACAGAGGTATCATTGATTTCAAATGGATTAAACACCCAAGTGCAGCAAAGGAATCGCATGATCACATTCAGAATTCATGTGCTAATGTCCCACCACCTGCTTAGAAAAAGTGTTATTGAAATTTTTTGCCCTATTCATTAGTTGTCAGTACTGAGGAAGGTCTGTATTTGCCCAGTGTCACCACTGACCATTCTCAAGGCAGGGTGGGAGGTGACAAATCCAGAATACAACCCTCAAGTCCTGCCCTAACCACTTCCTAAAATGCCATGGCATTTTCCTTCCCTGCTAGTGACAGTTTGTGCCACAGTATAACCGGGTCTACCTTGCCTAGCAACAAGGCGATTTGACCCCAAAACAATTCGAGAAATCCAACAAGTCAAAGTTCCTTAACTTGGATGTTATTACATAGCTCTGCCCCACACTCCTTTAGCTATCGCCCTGCTTCACTACCACACTCTGACTCTGGCCTGCTGTTATTATCAGTAAAGGCAGTGGAATAGCTTCATGGCACAAGCCAGCCCAGTGTGGCCTTCTCCGTGCAACATCCAGAGGTTTGCAGTCAGCATGTCAACCAGGGAAAAGATGGGCTTGATGTAAATTGGAAAGGAAGGGTGCCCAAGATGCCCATTAGTGCCCAACCAGGGCATGTGTGAACTTGCTGATTTTGACATTGAACAATTTAAATGCTGTCTCTAAACACAAGCTACGTTTGAACAGACAGAATCTGGAATCGCACCTCTGGCTGCTTATCTCTGTTTCAAGTACAAAGATTTTGCCCATAAGGGTGGGAAGGGAAATTTCTCAAGCTTGCTGTGCCAGTGAGAGGCTGGGTGGTTTTCAGAGTGTGGATCACAGTGCAAGGCCAGTGTGACTCCTGATCTTGCTCCACCTGCTCCTTGGACACTTAAAAGCATTCTGCAATTTTTATCCATTCTTTCTCTGCCTTACCTTCATTGCTCCAAAAGGTGAAGCATGGAGGGTTTGAACTTTCTTAGTCTGAAACATGAAGTGCAATCTATGAGCATCATGTTCAATTTGAACGATAGCGTAAAATGGGTGATAGCGATTTGGCAGCCAATTTTATGTTGCTCACTTTTATTTCCCAGTTGTTGCTGATTTGCTATACTATCGCACAAAGTCAAAATAACCCCCCTAGAGATTAACCTGTGTAAACCCCACAAACAACCAGCATATGGAGACCCTGTAAATCTTCCCCACCTTCTCCACCAAGTGATAGTCTGGTTCTGTAAAATGTTGAAGACTTGATATTTTTTTATAGAAATATAATGGTTATTTTTGTACCATATATAGCCATTTTAAACTTAATGTAATCAGTGTACATAGAGATCTGTAGAGTAGTTACATATTTTGCGGGGGAGGAGGGAAAGAAGGTCATTTTTAATACTACCTTAATTCCTTAGTATGACGTCCATTTGATATAATGTTTTCCACCTGATAATTTTACAATAAACATGCTTTTTTTTTAAACCAGCAGTTTATCAAATTGCTTTCATTAGAAGTTATTCTTCTAATTTTCTCTGTCTACTGAAGAAGCTCATTTCTGCTGGGCTATCTGTTCCATGGGCAACCCTGCCCTCCAACATGCACCCCTGCTCCCTTGCCTTGACAGTCCATCGCTGGCACACAAGTCCATTTGGAGAGTCTGAGAGTTCTACCACAAAGACATCATGGTCAAACCTCATCCTATACTTCTACCTGACACCTTGCTTTTGTGTTCTAGCAGGATTGACAGAATGAATGGTGAACACCAGGAACTGATTTCCTTCCCCACCATTTCACCCAGAACACAGGACAAAGGATTTGAGATCTTCCTGGTCTGTGTGCCACTCTCTGGTCTCCAATTAACCATCTAATGTGCAGTTTCTTACTACCTAACATATCCCTGGGCATCACTGCTCCTGTCCCTGTGACGATACAGGTTTCTCATTAAGCCCACAAGTTCATCAGTCTCTCAGTGTGTGGCTTTGTAGTATTTCTCACTGTGTTCTTATGATAGTGGTTGGTTTATTCTCCTGTTTTATGTCAGAATCTTGAGTCAGTGATTGTGTGGATTATTCAACTTGGCTGTTCAAGCCATGTCAACCTTGACTCACTTGGAGGTACACTTGCCTCCTGAATCAGAAAGTTGTGAGTTTCAAACCCCACTCCAAAGACTTGCATACATAATCAAGGCTCGCAAGTCCAAATGACACTAATAAAATGCTGCACTGTCAGAGCTGCTGTTTTTTTGGATGAGACATTAGGTTGAGATCTCACCTGCCCTCTCAAGATCTATTGATACTATTGGACAATGTGCAAATGTGTTCTCAAGATTTCCTAGCCAACATTTATCCTGTAACCAACATGTGAAACACTGGCCTAGATTTTCACCACGACAGAGAGCTTCTCTGTTGTGGCAAAAATGGTGGAAGAGGCCCATGTCCAGAAGTCCTGCCCCCAAACACAGCATCCACCATTTTTATGGGGGAAGGAATGCTGCCGGATTGGGATTCGCACATGCACACTTCGAGGACACAGCTGCCCATAGAAATCAGTAGCTGCCTCTCCTCGTGTAATTTTGGTGTAAGAGGTGTCTGAGAAACCCAACATGCACAGATTAGAGCTGGTAGGAGCAGGCCTGATCTTTGTGGATTTGTTTGGATAGCCAGGGTACCCATTTGAAGAGGTAAAGTATCTCTTCGGATATGGTCCTGGGACACCTTTGGGGGAGATAAGGAGCCCTTTTGGAGAGGTCTGGTGCCCTTTCGGATTACTAGAAGTAAGTATGAATGTGCTTTAAAAAGTGCATAAACTCATTGGAACTGTGAAGCTCATTGGAACCTTCAAAAACAACTGTCAAAAGTGTCGAGGAGCTGTCAAAGGGTGCCTGTCATTTCAGTTTGATTGATAGCTCCAAGTGGTTATGGACTCTTTGAAGTGGGACTATGAATTCCAAAGCTTGTTTTTATAAGGATTGTGCATTGAATGAAATGTTTGTTGTAAATGATAAGGTACTGCAAGGAATGTAAATGTAGTAAATGGGATTTTATGAATGAGAATTTTCTTTTAAATAAAGTCTGCAATAGACATTTGGAATTTCACTTAATCTCAGCATGGGTCCTGAGGTCTTCCCATGATGGATACTGGTGAGTTGGCATGGTAGGTATAAGGGCAAAGCGCGGTGGGTGGGGTCATGGGTTGGCATTAGTTGGCACCAAGTTGGCCTAGGGGCTATAAATGGGCATAGGTGTGCGCAGAGGGGCATAGGTGGGCATTGGGGCTCTAAAGCACCATTGGGGTGGGCAGAGGACATGAGGTGGCAAGGCATAGATGGGGCATGGGGGGGTGAAAGCTGGAGAGCTGTTTTCTGTTTTTTTAATTAAACTACAACACAGTGCCAGAGCACGAGGCAGGCCTTCTACCCAGCTCGCCTCCACACAGCATCCTCTGCACTCGTTCCAGGCCCGACTCCCAGGGAACCCCGGCACCCGAGAATGAAAATGTGATGTTTGGTCAGACAATTTTAGAAGTCGGGTTCGGAAGATTGGGAATTCTTCCAACTCTGCGTACCCGATGCACAGATGAAAATCTTCCATTCATCTCCTTGCTGTTTGTCAGACCTGGCTGTGCAAAAATTCTAACAGTGATTATGCTTCAAAAGTAGCAATGGGCAGTAAATGCTGGCCTAGCTATGAAAAAACAAATTTTAAAAAAGTACTTCATTGGATGTAAAGCCTAAATACATGTTTCCATTCTCTTTATAATAACACTATCTTTTGGATCGTCATCCACCAACTTCATTGAAATCTGCAGCATTCAACAGCTGTGGCATTTTCTTCGACAAAACACCTTAAACCCCATTAAGATATACCAACAACTAACCCACAATGTTATAATATGTTCTCAGGATATACAAGATGACCCAGCACGCCTCATCAAAATGTAATAGCAAGATTCGCCAAAATAACAGCAAACATTGAAAATATATCAGCAAAACCTCAACAAAAATACACCAACAAATCTCAATACACCTGCAAACTTCACCTGAAAAGCACCAGCAAAGCTTGACGTACACCAGCAAAGTTTATTGAAAATACTCCAACAAAGCTTACTGAAAACATACCTGTAAAATTCATCAAAATAGCAGCAAATCTCACTAAAATATGCCAGTAAACCTCACCAAAAACACACTGGCAAACCTCCCCAAAACAAAGGCAAACCTCACCAAAAGAAAACCAGCAAAATTCACCAAAATAACAGCAATCCTCATTAAGATAAACTCACCAGAATTATATCAGTAAGTTTGGCAAAATACAGTGGGTTTGAAAAGTGGCTTATTTTATAGAAGTACTGTGAGGAATAGCTTTAAAGTTATTTCTCCCAGGTGACTGCCTGAACTAATAACAGCAAAAATAAACTTTCCAGAAAAATTCCACAGTGACAATCCTGAAACACATTTGGCTAGGGACCGGGAGATGGTGCTGTTGTAAAATACAAATATGGGTAAAGAGGCTGCCGTTGCTAACCATGCACCATGGGATTCATGCATTATGAACGGTGAACTGGTCCATTGTGCTATAATTCTACAGAATCTGAAGTGAATAATCTTTGTGATTAAACAACACATGTTACCAACCTCAGCAAACCAGGGATCAAACCTGCAAAAAACGAAAAAGACTTGCATTTACATAAAACCTTTTGCAGCCCCAGGATTTTCTAAAGTGCTTTCTGAAGGATGTTCTAAAATACTTTCAAAGTGTAGACACTGTAGGAAATTTGGCAACCAAATTGCACACAACAAGCTCTCACAAACAGCAATGTGATAATAACAGCCTCCTCCGCCTGAATGAACTTGTTCTTACATTGAACAACTTCTTCAACTCCACTCACTTCCTCCTAATAAAAGGTGTTGCTATGGGAACTTATACAGGTCCTAGCAATCCTTGCCTTTTGGTAGAATAAATGGAATATTCTTTGTTCCAGTCTTACACAGGTCCCCTCCTGCACCTCTTTTATTTAATTTTTTTTATTCATTCACAGGATGTGGGTTTTGCTGGCTGGGCCAGCATTTATTGCCCATCCCTAATTGCCCTTGAGAAAGAGGTGATGAGCCACTTTGTTGAGAAGGAGTGGTTTACCAGGATATTTCAGAGGGAAATTAAGAGTCAACCACATTGCTGTGGATCTGGAGCCACATTGGCTAGACTGGGTAAGGATGACAAATTACCTTCTCTAAAGGACATTAGTGAAGCAGATGAGTTTTTTAATGACAATCCATTAGTTACATGGTCACCATTACTAATGTTAGCTTCCAGTTTATTTATTAAACTGAATTTAAACTCTCTAGACATCATCGTGGGATTTGAGCTCATGTCTTTGGATTTGTTGGTCCAAACCTCTGGATTACTAGCCCAGTTACTTAAACACTATGCTATTATTCCTATTCTGGCACATTGATGACTGTATCAGTGCTGTTTCCTGCTCTCATCCTGAAGTAGAAAATGTCATCAACTTTGTTTCAAATTTCCAACCCCCTCTTGCTTTTAGATTTCTGATTCTTCCCTTTCCTTCCTCAACTTCTCTATCTCCATTTCCAGGGATATGTTGTCCAACAATATCTGCTACAAGCTCACTGACTCCCATATCTACCTAGATTCCATGTGGGAAGAAGTATAAGGACTCTATTCCATTCTCCTAGTTTCTCAATCACATCATATTCTGATGTGATTCTAGTGCTTCCAATATGTCTTTCCTTTTCCTTAAGTGAGGATTTCCCCCACTGTGGTTGACAGGATATTTGACCATATCTGTTCCATTACCCACAATTCTGCTCTAACCCCTTCCCTCTCAGAATCACAATAGAGTTTCCCTTGTCCTCACCTTCCACTCCACCAGGCTCAATATTCAATAGATCATCTTCCACTATTTTCAGCAGCTCAACAATGATGCCATCAAACACATCTTTCCCTCCTCTCCCCTTTTAGCATTCCAAATGGATAGTTCCCCGCAAAACACCCTGATCCATTCATAAGAACATATGAAATAGGAGTAGACCATTTAGCCCCTCGTGCCTGCTCCACTATTCAATATGATCATGGCTGATCTTCAGCCTCAACTCCACTTTCCCACCCACACACCATACACCTCAATTCCCGGAGACCAAAAGTCTGTCTGTCTCATATCTCAGCTTTGAATATACTCAATGATAGAGCACCTGTAACCTTGTGGGGTAAACCATCCCAAAGATTCACAACCCGCTAAGTGAAGAAATTTCATCTCATCTCAGTCCTAAATCATCAACCCCTTATCCTGAGACTGTGCCTCATGTTCTAGATTCCCCATTCAGGGAAAATAATCTCTCAATGTCTACTCTGTCAAACCCCTTTGAATATTGCATGTTTTCATTACATTTCTTTCTTCTGAATTCCAGAGAATATGGGCCCAATTTACTCAGCCTCTCATCATAGAACAACCCTCTCATCCCAGGAACCAATCTAGTGAACTTCACTATACCGCTTCCAATTCTTCCAAATATTCTTACAACACCAACAACTCTCCATGCCACCTTCCAATGCAAACACAGATGATGCAATACTTGCCTTTTCACCTTCTCTATTCCCACCATCCAGGGCCCTAAGCATTCCTTTCAATTGAAGCAGTGATTTACATGTACTTCTTTCAATTTAGTGTATTGTAGATTGGATGATTGCATTGCTGGACGCCTCTGCTCAGTCCACTTATGTGACCCTGATCATTCACCTGTCATTTTAATTCTCTATTTCATTCCCACTTTGACCTTGGTCTCCTCTACTGTTCAATGGAAGCTCAAGGAATAGTACTTCATCATTCGATTAGGCACTAAACAGCCTTCAAGGCTCAAAATTGATTTCAACAATTTTTAGTACATTGATGATAACCACTGCTCCTATATTTTTTCTGGAGGGCAGCTGCTGGTAATTGTCATTTACATGTCCTCTAGCCCCATCGTTTGTTTCTTCACTTACCACCCTCCTTTTGTCACTTAATGACCCCTGCCCTCCCCGCACCTCTCCCTGCTTTTGTACTTGTTTGAGAGCTTTTACATCTCTAATATTTACCAAATTTGAGAAAAGGTAATTAACCTGAAACATACATTCTGTTTCCCTTTCCAAAGATGGTGCCTGGACTGCTAGGTATCTCTGAATTTTCTGTTTTTATTTCAGATTTCCAGCATCTGCAGTATTTTGCTTTTGTAGTGGCAATGCGATAATGACCAGATCATCTGAAATGTAGTGATGCTGATTGAGGGATAAATATTGGCCAGGACACTAAAGAGAACTCACTTGCTTTTCTTTGGAATAGTGTCATGGGATCTAGTACCTCACCCGAGAGGGCAGACAGGGTCTTGGCTTAACGTCTCATCCAAACGACAGTGTAGCACTCCCAGAATATTGCAGAGGAGTGTTGGTCTGGATTATCTGCTCAAATCCTCTGGAGTTAGACTTGAACCCAATAACTTCAGACATAGAGACAAGAGTGCTAATTACTAAACCCCAGGCTGACACGCAACCACAGATTAAAGTGACTTGACACATGGCAACCTTTTTTGAGGCAGCAAACATTAGTTTGTTTTCCTGACCATGAGTACAGGGACCTAATTTTATTAGTTGGATTTCGTTTCCAGCTCATTAGTGGTAGGGCAGTTGCCAGGGGAACATGCGTGCGGTGTGGGATTTTGTGAAGTATGTACTTGAAGGGAACACAGCATGTTCTCTGTTTGATTTGTTATACTGTAAAAGTCAAAGTTCACAGATGCCCCATGATATGAAATAATTCACAGGCAACTACTCAATCTTATAACATTTCTTGGGGTCAAATTTTACTGCTGTATAAATTTTAAGTCCTTTAAAAAAACAGATACTGTACATAAATATCTGGTCAGAAACTAATTTGAGCATATTGGAAACATTAATAGCTCTTGACCTGCTGTGATTATTGAAGGGTCAATGAATGGAGGAGGCTGGAAGGTTCGGGAAATATTCTGGAGTTAAATTTTATTACTGGGGAAAAACATGACTGACTGGAAATTAATATGAGTCAACGGGGCAGGTGGGTAGTGGAGGCGCAAGTGAGTATTTGATCATGTGGCTCTTGTGAGATGTAAAAGGGAGAGTGTCATGTGATCTCCCAGTTTGGGTATGCCAGTAATGTGCGGGAGTTACTTGATGTTCAGGTTTGATGGGAAGCTGGATTAATATCTACTGGGAATAGTTAAAGACTGAGATATTCACACGCTCCACAGGATACAACAGCCCCTTGTGCCATCTGGTGTTGGCTCCTGTCTGCAGAACAATGGACTGCAAGACTGAAGTTGTCTTGAGATGTGAGGGTGGATATTCTTAAATCTTGTTTGGGAATTGGAGTTTTACATAGAATGTTCTCTTAGGTTAGAATAGTTGAGGGGGAGTTGATAGGATTGAATCTACACTGTTCAGGAGCAGATTAGAGGGGCAGAATGGCTTCTTTACAGGATGAATGCAGGATAGTTACACAGTACATAACTTAATCCAGTTGAGAAAAGCACAAATGACAGCACAAACGTCAATGAACAGGCGTGCCTCTATTAATGAAACAGCTTGTGGGAGCTCCAAGTCCTTTGAATCTGTGGGTATTAACCTGGTGTGACAGTTGAAGAAAATGTGCCACAGATACAGATGGTCCAAACAAATAATGGAAGACCCAGGGTAAAGAGAGTGCCAAATTTATTGAGCAAAAGGGAATGTGATTCCAGACAGTATGACATGGGGGGAATTCTCTGTTGTGTTAAAATAGTGTTGTTGGCCAGTATCTTCAAGGTACAGGTAGACAGATTGTGTCTACTATGTCCTCAGCACCATTAAATTCAGGAAAACACCCATCAGTTGCTTCAGGTTTTTAAAAATTCTTATGTGGCTACTTCACCACAGCTCCGATGGCTCAGCAGGTAAATGCACTGCCAACTGTTTCACTGAGCCATGCAGACCAAGAGCCAGCTTCAATCTCCACTCTGCTGGCTTGAAGTTGGATGCCAGTAGTATTACTATAATTACTCTCATTGACCTTTAACTAAAGAGGAGGGGGAGGAGAGTCAACCAGGGTTCACATTGCTATCCAGGGATGCAAGCTGAAAAATATGTGCATGCATGAATACAAATGTGCATGATTATCCGCATGTGTGCATGTATGTGTGTGTTTAAGCGTGGGTGTATGGGCATGTGACTGGGCATGTATCTGTGTGTGTGCACATGCATTCACGTGGACATGTTTGTGTGTGCATGCATGCATTTGTGCACGTGAAAGTGTGCATTTGTGCATACACTTGTGTACATGTGAGGCCATTAAGTGCATCAACTTCAGTGTTGTCATGGTCAAATGTTGGCCCTCATGAGGGGCAATCGTAGAATCCCCTTTCCCATTGGGGAGGTGCTCCTGCAGAGAGTGTGGGATCAATGTTTGCCCATCTCTAACCCATGCTGGAAACAGAATTACCCCTACTGTTTACAGATACAGGAAGGCTGCAGTAATCTGAAGAAGTGAATCACTCTCATCAGAGAAAAAGATGAGACGATCTGAGGTTTTTAAAAAAGAGACTTGTTTTTGAAATAAAATGCATCAACCATTTAGAAAAACGTGCCTCTCCTTCAGAGGCTTAGCATTTTTTTTTAATTCATTCACAGGATGTGGGCTTTGCAGGCTGGGCCAGCATTTATTGCCCATCCCTGGTTGCCCTTGAGAAGGTGGTGGTGAGCTGCCTTCTTGAACCGCTGGAGCCCATGTGGTGTAGGTACATCCATAGTGCTGTTAGGAAGGGAGTTCCAGGATTTTGACCCAGCAACAGCGAAGGAACGCGATATATTTCCAAGTCAGGATGGTGAGTGACTTGGAGGGTAACTTCCAGGTGGGGGTGTTCCCATCTATCTGCTGCCCTTGTCCTTCGAGGTGGTAGTGGTCGTGGGCTTGGAAGGCGCTGTCTAAGCAGCCTTGGTGAATTCCTGCAGTGCATCTTGTAGATGGTACATACTGCTGCTAAAGTGCATCAGTGGTTGAAGCAGTGAATGTTTGTGGATGTGGTGCCAATCAAGCGGACTGCTTTGTCCTGGACGGTGTCTAGCTTCTTCAGTGTTGTAGGAGTTGCACTCATCCAGGCAAGTGGGGAGTATTCCATCACATTCCTGACTTGTGCCTTGTAGATGGTGGACAGGCTTTGAGGAGTCAGGAGGTGAGTTACTTGTTGCATGAATCCTAGCCTCTGACCCGCTCTTGTAGCCACAGTATTTATATGGCTAGTCCAGTTCAGTTTCTGGTCAATGTTAACTCCCAGGATGTTGATAGTGGGGGGTTCAGTGATGGTAATGCCATTCAAAATCAAGGGGCGATGGTTGGATTCTCTCCTGTTGGAGATGGTCATTGCCTGACACTTTTGTGACGCAAATGTTACTTGCCACTTGTCAGCCCAAGCTTGGGTATTGTCCAGGTCTTGGTGCATTTGGACATGAACTGCATCAATATCTGAGGAGTTGTGAATGATGCTGAACATTGTGCAAGCATCACTGAACATCCCCACTTCTGACCTTATGATGGAAGGAAGGTCATTGATGAAGCAGCTGAAGATGGTTGGGCCAAGGACACTACCCTGAGGAACTCCTGCAGTGATGTCCTGGAGTTGAGATGACTCACCTCTAACAACCACAACCATCTTTCTTTGTGCTAGGTATGACTCCAACCAGCGGAGAGTTTTCCCCTGATTCCCATTGACTCCAGTTTTGCTAGGGCTCCTTGATGCCACACTCCGTCAAATGCTGCCTGGTGTCAAGGGCAGTCACTCTTACCTCACCTCGGGAGTTCAGCTCTTTTGTCCATGTTTGAACCAAGGCTGTAATGAGGTCATGAATTGAGTGGCCCTGGTGGAACCCAAACTGGGCATCAGTGAGCAGGTTATTGCTAAGTAAGTCCCGCTTGATAGCACTGTTGATGACCCCTTCCATTACTTCACTGATGATTGAGAGTAGACTGATGGGGCAGTAATTGGCCAGGTTGAATTTGTTCTACTTTTTGTGTACAGGACATACCTGGGCAATTTTCCACATAGCCGGGTAGATGCCAGTGTTGTAGCTGTACTGGAACAGCTTGGCTAGGGGCGTGGCAAGTTCTGGAGCACAACTCTTCAGTACTATTGCCGGAATATTGTCAGGGCCTATAGCCTTTGCAGTATCCAGTGCCTTCAGCAGTTTCTTGATATCTCGTGGAGTGAATCAAATTGGCCGAAGACTGGCATCCGTGATGCATTGAACCTCCGGAGGAGGCCGAGATGTATCTTCCACTCAGCACTTCTGGCTGAAGATTGTTGCAAATGATTCAGCCTTATCTTTTGCACTGCTGTGCTGGGCTCCTTCATCATTGAGGATGGGGATATTTGCAGAGTCTGCTCCTCCAGTGAGTTGTTTAATTGTCCACTACCATTCACAACTGGATGTGGCAGGATTGCATAGCTTAGATCTGATCTCTTGGTTGTGGGATTGCTTAGCTCTGTCCATCACTTGTTGCTTATGCTGTTTGGCATGCAAATAGTCCTGTGTTATAGCTTCACCAGGTTGACACCTCATTTTTAGGTATGCCTGGTGCTGCTCCTGGCATGCCCTCCTGCACTCTTCATTGAACCAGGGTTGATTTCCTGGCTTGATGGTAATGACAGAGTGCGGGATATGCCGGGCTATGAGGTTACAGATTGTGTTTGAGTACAATTCTGCTGCTGCTGATGGCCCACAGCGCCTCATGGGTTTATGCATTTATGAAGTGGTATGCAATTAGACCCACTCCCCCACTCTTTCGCATATCCTTCCAATTTTTTTCTCCTTCAAGTATTTATCCAAATCGCTTTTGAAGGTTATTAATAAATCTTCATCCACCACCCTCTCAGATAGTGCATTCCAAATCCTAATCACTATTTAATGATGGTATTACAATAACATTTGCATTTATATATAGAATTGTATGATTCACCTAGCTTGGGCTAAATAGAAGAATCTCCAGTGTAACCCTCACAGCAAAAGTCAGTTTTGGGACTGGAAGTTACTCAACTGGGAAGTAAAAAGGAAGCAAGCCATCGGGAGCTGAGAATAACTTTGGACTAGTTCGTGGAGAATGAAGTGTCTACTTACGGGACATACTGAAGTATAACATAGAGGAAGATTTTTGGTCATGTTAAAAGCTAAATGGGGAATTTCTTGTCTGTAGTTGACAGTACAAGTTGCCTACTGAACAGTGTTTAGGCAATGTTGCTTTTAGTTTGTTTGTTGCAGTAAAAGTCTTGAAACTTAAAATACTGTTGTGTGTTCCTCTCACTCAGTCACTGGACATTCAAATATCTTTTTAAAAGTTATTAGATTCCATGGGGATTATAACAACACAAGGAAGACACTATCCCCCTTTTCCCTATAGCCCTGCAAATTCCACTTCAAGAACAAAATTTCAAAAGGGACATTGCCTACACTGCTGCAGGACTTTTGAAGCGTTAATCTAGTCTCAGTGCTGTAGCCCTGAAATGAGGTTTGAACCCAGACTTTCTGATTCAAAGGCAAGAGTACTACTGACTGAGCCAAGCCACACAATTAGCCTCACTGTTAACTGTGCCTCAGAAGTAGTGCTCTCACCTCTGAGTCAGAAGATTCCGAGTTCAATATTTATCTCTATACCAGCATCAATAGATTATCTGGACATTATTGCATTGCTGTTGAGACCTTGCTGTGTGTTAATTGGCTGCTGCTTTTCCTACTTTGCAAAAGTGACTACATTGCAAATGTGCTTAGTTGCCTGTAAAGCACTTTGGATGTCATGAGGCTATGAAAGGCAGTATATAAATGCAAGTTTTTTCAGTGGGTATGGGGGGGAGAGAATTAGCAAGGTTTTTTACTCATTTGTTTGTCTGTCTGTATGGATAAGGTTGGTGTTGAATACTTTGCCAACAACACTCATTGTCTGGGCTGACTCATTATGAATCACACAGAATCACAGTGCAGAAGAGGCCCTTCGGCCCATCGAGTCTGCACTGACACATCAGAAACACCTGACCTACCTACCTAATTCCATTTACCAGCACTTGGCCCATAGCCTTGAATGTTATGACATGCCAAGTGCTCATCCAGGTATTTTTTAAAGGATGTGAGGCAACCCGCCTCCACCAACCTCCCAGATAGTGCATTCCAGACCGTCACCACCCTCTGGGTAAAAAAGTTTTTCCTCGCATCCCCTCTAAACCTCCTTCCCGTCACCTTGAACTTATGTCCCCTTGTGACTGACCCTTCAATTAAGGGGAACAGCTGCTCCCTATCCACCCTGTCCATGCCCCTCATAATCTTGTACAGCTCGATCAGGTCACCCTTCAGTCTTCTCTGCTCCAAAGAAAACAACCTAAGTCTATCCAACCTCTCTTCATAACTTAAATGTTTCATCTCAGGCAACATCCTGGTGAATCTCCTCTGCACCCCCTCCAGTGCAATCACATCCTTCCTATAATGTGGCGACCAGAACTGCACACAGTGCTCCAGCTGTGGCCTCACCAAGGTTCTATACAACTCCAACATGACCTCCCTACTTTTGTAATCTATGCCTCGATTGATAAAGGCAAGTGTCCCATATGCCTTTTTCACCACCCCACTAACATGCCCCTCTGCCTTCAGAGATCTATGGACACACACGCCAAGGTCCCTTTGTTCCTCAGAACTTCCTAGTGTCATGCCGTTCATTGAATACTTCCTTGTCAAATGACTCCTTCCAAAATGTATCATCTCACACTTTTCAGGGTTAAATTCCATCTGCCATTTATCTGCCCATTTGACCATCCCGTCTATATCTTCCTGTAGCCCAAGACACTCAACCTCACAACCACCCGGCCAATCTTTGTGTCATCTGCAAACTTACTAATCCTACCTCCCGCATAGTCATCTATGTCGTTTATATAAATGACAAATAATAGGGGACCGAGCACAGATCCCTGTGGTACGCCACTGGACACTGGCTTCCAGCCACTAAAGCATCCTTCTGTCATCACCCTCTGCCTCCTACAACTAAGCCAATTTTGAATCCACCTTATCAAATTACCCTGTATCCCATGTGCATTTGCTTTCTTTATAAGTCTCCCATGTGGAACCTTTTCAAAGGCTTTGCTGAAATCCATATAAACTACATCAACTGCACTACCCTCATCTACACACCTGGTCACGTCCTCAAAAAATTCAATCAAATTTGTTAGGCATGACTTCCCTCTGACAAAGCCATGCTGAATATCCCTGGTCAAACCTTGCCTCTCCAAGTGGAGATAGATACTCTCCTTCAGAACTTTCTCTAATAGTTTCCCTATCACTGACGTGAGACTCACTGGCCTGTAGTTCCCTGGCTTATCTCTGCAACCCTTCTTAAATAGCGGAACCACATTAGCTGTTCTCCAGTCCTCTGGCACCTCCCCCGTGGCCAGAGAGGAATTAAAAATTTGGGTCAGAGCCCAGGTGATCTCCTCCCTTGCCTCCCTCAGCAGTCTGGGACACAAATCATCCGGACCTGGAGATTTGTCCACTTTTAAGCCTGCCAACACCTCCAATACCTTGTCACTCCCTATATCAATTTGCTTAAGAACCTCGCAGTCTCTCTCCCCGTGTTCGATACCTTCATCCTCATTCTCTTGGGTGAAGACGGATGTGAAGTATTCATTCAACACTCTAGCGTTGTCCTCTGGTTCCACCTGTAGATTGCCCCCTTGGTCCCTTATGGGCCCTACTCTTTCCCTGGTTATCCTCTTCCCATTGATATACTTATAGAATATCTTGGGATTTCCCCTACTTTTACCAGCCAGAGCTTTCTCATAGCCCCTCTTTGCTCTCCTAATTGCTTTCTTAAGCTCCACCCTGCACTTTCTATACTCCACTAATGCCTCCGCTGATTTGCTTCCCTTGTACCTGTTAAAGCCTTTCTTTTCCTTCTCATCGTAACCTGAATACCTCTGGTCATCCATGGTTCTCTGGGCTTATTACTCTTTCCCATCACCCTAGAGGGAACATGTTGAACCTGTACCCTCCCCATTTCCTTTTTGAACACCCCCCACTGTTCCTCTGTAGATTTCCCCACAAGTAACTGTTCCCAGTCTATCTTGGCCAGATCCTGCCTTATTTTACTAAAATCCACTCTCCCCCAATCCAAAACATTTTTTTGCAACTTGTCAATTTCTTTGTCCATAACAAAGTTAAACTGTACCATGTTGTGGTCGCTATCGCTAAAATGCTCACCCACCACCTCAGCCACCCGTCCAGCTTCATTCCCCAGAATTAGGTCCAGCACTGCGCCATCCCTTGTTGGAACCTCTACATATTGACCTAAAAAGTTCTCCTGCACACATTTCAAGAAATCCACTCCATCCAAGCCCTTAACACTATGTCTATCCCAATTAATGTTGGGAAAGTTGAAATCACCTAATATAAGTATCCTATTGTTATTGTTTTTACACACCTCCACAAATTGTGCACATATTTGCTCCTCAATTTCCCGCTGACTATCTGGGGGTCTATAATAAACACGTAACAATGTGGCTGCTCCTTTTTTATTCCTAAGCTCTATCCACAAAGCTTCATTTGATGCCCCCTCCAAGATACCATATCTCCTTACTGCAGTAATGATCAGATTTTCTACAAATTTGACTTCAGTAAGAGGTCACAGCCTTAAGGATGGAAGGAATGAAATGGGGAGAGGAAAACATAAGCTTTTAAAACAAAATATGCTCTACCTTTAAATATCCAGGACTATAGGAGTCACAACAAATGTACTGAAAGGTCATTTATGACACTGAGAGTTTTAAATGCTGCCAATATGCACACAATGCTTTGTAGAAAGGAACTGTCTGATCCAGTAATACAATACCAGGCACATCAAAGCTCTCTGCCAAAGTCCACTAGGGAGGCTTTATGCTGTTACTGCTTCAGGGGTGACTTGCTAAGGCCGATAAAAATCTGGTTCACAAAAGGAGTGTAAGGTATGGTTAACATGAACTCTGTTCTCTCTGCCAATAGTGCATGACCTGCTGATTGCTTGCAACATTTTCTGTTTTTATTTCCAATTTCCAACATCCACATTATTCCCAGAGCCAGTGCAACCACTAGACAAACTAAGCAGTCGCGTAAAGGGACATAGGAGTACGGGTGAACCATTCACCCCCTTGAGCCTGCTCCGCCATTCAATTAGATCATGACTGATTGTCTACCTCAATGCCATTTTCCCACGCTATCCCCAAATCCCTTGATGTCATTAGTATAAAGAAATCTATCGATCTCTGTCTTGAATATACTCATGACTGAATATCCACAGCCCTCTGAGGTAGAGAATTCCAAAGATTCGTTACCCTCTGAGTGAAGAAATTTCTCATCTCAGTCCTAAATGGTTTGCCCTTATTCTGAAACTGTGTCCCCAGGTTCTAGGCCCACAGCCGGGTGAATCATCTTTTCTGCATCTGCTCTGCCTGGCCTTTTAAGAATTTTTAAAGTTTCAATGAGATCATAGCTCATTCTTCTAAACACTGGAGAATACAGGCCCAGTCTCCTCAATCTCTCCTTGTAGGACAATCTCACCATCTCAGGAATTAGTCTGGTGAACTTCTGCTGCACTCCCTCTATGGCAAGTATATCCTCCCTTAGGCAAGGAGACCAAAACTGTACACAATACTCCAGGTGTGGTCTAACCAAGGTTCTATATAATCGAAGAAAGACATCTTTATTTCCATACTCAAATCTTCTTGTAATAATGGCCAATACACCATTTGCCTTCCTAATTGCTTGCTGTACCTGCATGTTAACTTTCAGTAACTTATGAACAAGGACATCAAGGTCCCCTTGGACATCAACACTTTCCAATCTCTTACCGTTTAATCATTAAAAAATACTCTGCACCCCTGTTCCTCCTACCAAAGTGGATAATCTCACACTTTTCCACATTATATATTCCATCTGCCATGTTCTTGCCCACTCACGAAGTCTGTCCAAATCCCCTTGAAACCTCTTTGCATCATCCTCACGACACACATTCCCACCTAGTCTTCTGTCATTCACAAACTTGGGAAATATTACATTTGGTCCCAACATCCAAATCATTGATATAGATTGTGAAAAGCTCAGGCCCAAGTACTGATCCTTGCAGCATCCTACTAGTCACAACCTGCCAACCTGAGAATGACCTGTTTATTCCTACTCTCTGTTTTCTGTCCATTAATCAATCCATGCCAATATATTAACCCCTATCCCATGTGCTCTAATTTTGTTTACTAACCTCCTGCATGGGACCTTATCGAAAGCCTTTTGAAAATCCAAGTACACCACTTACACTGGTTCTCCCTTATCTATCCTGCATGTAATATTCTTTAAAAACCCCAACAGGCTTGTCAAACATGATTTCCCTTTCATAAATCTATGTTGACTCTGCCCAGTTAGATCATTATTTTCTAAGTGGCCAGTTATTACATCCTTTTATAATAGATTCTAACATTTTCCCTATAACTTATGTCAAATCAACAGGTTTGTAGTTCCTGGTTTCTCTCTTCCTCCTTTCTTAAATAATGGTGTTGTATTTGCAACCTTCCAATCTGCAGGCACCATTCCAGAACTTATAGAAATTTGAAAGTTGACCACCACTGCATCCATTATCTCTACAGCCATCTCCTTCAACACTCTGGGATGCAGATCATTGGGTCCTGGGGAATTTATCAACTTTCTCCAGTACTACTTTTTTCTAATACTAATATTATACTAATACTAATTTCTTTCAGTTCCTCATTCCCGTTAGTCCCTTGGTTCTCTATTGTTTCTGGGAGGTTTTCTTTGTATCTTCCTCTGTGAAGACAGGTGCAAAGTAATTATTTAGCTTTTCTACCATTTCTCATTATAAATTCTCCTGTATCTGCCTCAAAGAAACTCAAAAAAATATACATTTGTTGCTTACCATGTATTAATTGTTTAAATATTGGCCATTGCCCGTGGCCTAATATACCTTTTAATGTGTTTTCCCGGTCCAACACAGCCAACTTGCCTCTTATATCTTCATAGTTTCCTTTGTTTATATTTAAAACCCTAGTTTTGGATTGAGCTACATTGTTTTCAAACTTAATGTAAAATTCTATCATGTTATGGTCACTCATCCCTAAAGGTTCTTTTACAACAGGATTATTAATTAGTCCTTTCTCACTGCCTAATACTAGATCTAAAATAGCCTGTTCCCTCGTTGGTTCCTCAACATGCTGTTCTAGAAAACCATCTTGTGCACATTGCTCCACAGCATTGGTGCTCATTAGATTTACCCAGTCTATATGTAGATTGAAATCACGCATGATTACTGTATTACCCTTGTTACATGCACCTTTAATTTCCTGATTATATCATGCCCCACATCTCCAATATTGTTTAGTAGCCTATAAACAACTCCTACTAATGCCTGCTGCTCCTTGCTGTTTCTTAGTTTTACCCAAACAGATTCTACATCTTGTTCTTCTGATCCAAGATCCTCTCTCACTAATGTATTAATCTCATCCCTTATAATCAGTGCTATCGTACCTCCTTTTCCTTTTTGCCTGTCCTTCCTAATGTCAAATATCCTTGAATATTCAGTTCCCAGCCTTGGTCACCCTGCAGCCACATCTCCGTAATGGCAATTAGATTATTTACATCTATTATTGCCATCACTTCACTTATCTTGTTGCAAATTCTGTGTGTATTCAGATAGAGGGCCTTTAATTCTGCCTTTTTAACATTATTCTGTATTTTGACTCTATTTAATGCTCGCATTTGTTTCTGCTGCCTTCTATTTTCACTTACTATTTTTCTACTTTCCATTACTTGCTTTGTTTATCTCCTATCTGAAGAACACCAAAATTTGGAGTACCGCAAAAAACTGCATTAACTATTCATGAAACTACATATGTAAACAAACAGGCTTCAGTTGTGGGAATGAAAGGTCCAGATCTACTGATGTACATCCACATATACTGACATATATATGTAGATTTCCATGTATTTATATTGCAATCTTTCACAAAATTTCATATATTCCTCATTCTGTTTATGCAACAGTTTTACAAATTTGTGCATGTACAAGACTGTTCCAAAACTGTGAACCAGTAAATATTATCAAAGAACGTAATTTAATCTTGTTCATTCTCATTCGTTCACTTTTCCAGAACCGCTTCATCCAATTCAGGGTCCTGTGGAGTCTGAGCCTATCCCGACAGGCAAAGGGCGCAAGGCAGGGTACACCCAGGAAGGGACACCAGTCCATCACAGGGCACACACTCACATACACACACACACACACACACACAGAGGGACAACTTACCATAGCCAATCCACCTAACCAGGACGTCTTTGGATGGTGGGAGGAAACCGGAGCACCTGGCAGAAATCCATGCAGACACGGTGAGAACATGCAAACTCCACACAGTCCAACCCATTCTATCAAAATGATTATTGATTGTATAACTTGTGCATAAAATCATTCAGTAATTGTTGCAGGAATGCATAGAATTACATCATATGAGCCTTATTACACATTATAATGTGCATTTATTCTAGTACATATCCCGCAAAAAGTTAGAAAATGAGAACGTACAACAATGATAAATGCAGAATTTTTATTCATACTAATGTAAAATATTCATTTTTGAAAGATAATTGTGGAGCGGGGTGGGGCACAAGGCTGAATGTTCACCTAGGGTGCCTAAAACGCTTGCACCGGCCCTGATTATTTTGCTTTTGCAGTATTAAAGGTGTCATCTTCATTGAGGTAGTGGATTTTGTGGTCAAAGATGAAGCAAGGGTGCTCACTGCTGACCTCAGTGAAATTTGCCCACAAAAATCTAGCTATGTCTGTGGCATGGTTTTCCCCTCTCTCAAAGGAAATTTAAATCTAGCGTCAAGTTGAGGTGACATCTTGGTGCATGGCAGTAATGATGTCTACAAGCAGGTAAGGAACAAATCACATTGAAGTAGTTACACACAGTAAACCAGGGAATTGAAATCACGAAACCCTTCACTTTCAATTGACATTTTCAGAAAGCAAAATAAAAGACCATGATTTTTAAAAATTCATTCATGGGATGTGGGCTTCGCTGGCTGGGCCAACATTTATTGCCCATCCCTAGTTGCCCTTGAGAAGGTGATGGTGAGCTGCCTTCTAGAACCGCTGCAGTCCACGTGGTATAGGTACACCCACTGTGCTGTTAGGAAGGGAGTTCCAGGATTTTGACCCAGTGACAGGGAAGAAATGGCAATATATTTCCAAGTTAGGATGGTGAGTGACTAGGAGGGGAACTTCCAGGGGGTGGTGTTCCCATCATCTGCTTCCCTTGTCCTTCTATATGGTAATGATTGTGGGTTTGGATGGTGCTGTCTCAAAAGCCTTGGTGAATTAGGATAGATACTAAAATAAAGATAAACAAACCTTTAAAAAAATGTTTTTTTAATTGTTTTTAAATATGTGGATTTTTTTATATTATGGAAAAATTTGACATTCCACAAATATAAGATTAGTTTTTCAAGAGCGGTAAGTATGTTTAGCAGTATTATAAAGTTAGAACACCATTAAAAACAGTTGCACTTCATTCAACAATGTGTAAATCACTTTTTCAACACTTTTTATGGCTAGACTAACAATGTGGAAGTGGAAGTTTTCATCAAATCACGATTGTAAAGGAGATTACAGAGAACCGCAACAGTACACCCTATGATGGAGCATAGACTCACTGACAGAAACTTATTGATCTCTGCATTATCCTGCACATGTGCAGACTCACAAAGTTGCTGTCAGTTTCAATGGGGTCATGATGGACAGCATTGTCAGTTTCACTGTCATCACTGCAGAAAAGTCTGGGCCAATATCAGCTGGTGAATTAGGCCATGCACTGATGACTCCCTCTTCTGTCAGAAAATGTGCCCACCAGGAATTTCTGGTTGGATGCTATAACTTTGGCGAAAACCCCATTTATACATTTATTACTGCTGCTCAGTGATCTTGCCCATGATTAGATCTTACACATAACTCCCATTGGAAGTGTGCACGTGTGTGAGAGATACTGGGTCTGTGATGTTCTACATGACATTTACCGTGCTCACAGAGATAGAACGGTAAGTTTGGTGAGGTACCAGAAGGCTGCTGGTGCCTATGAAATATCGCCTGACAACACTTACTGTCTTCAGAAAAGGAGAAATAGAGAATAAAACAATTTTCTGAGTCTTGAAGGGTTCTTCCTGAGTTTTGATTTTTAAAGGTATTGCATTATGATTGAATCTGGAATCTGTCAGGCTGGTATAGCTCAATAGCACATTACATGCTGCAATTGCCTACTGTTCTATAAATTGTCATTTTAGTTTGTACAAAAGCTTAATGCCTGAACTTCAATGAAAAAACTTAATCTCTAAAAGAGAACAGTACAGTCAAAGGCTAGTTCTCTATGACAGCTGTCAGAGTGTCTGGTATCAGCTGTGAGCAAAGTGGCTGCCAGATTTCCTATATTACAACAGTGGCTGCACTTCAAAAATATTTCCTTGGGTGTGAAGCACTTTGGAACATCCTGAGGCTGTGGAAGACTCTATATAACTATAGGTTATTTCTTTCCGGTAAAATGAACTTAGGCAGTTATCCACTCTGTTTTCCTGTGGTTGCAAGTAAAACACTATCCAACAGGGGTTTTAAATTAGCAACAATTATGCAGTAAAAACAGAAAATGTTGAAAGTACATAACATTGACAGTCAACAAGAGAAAGGCCAGATTGTGACATTTCGGGTGTGTGATGCTTCATCGGAACTGAAGACTGACACAGGACAGACATTTGGTAAGGTTGGAAAACACTGGAGAAACTGGAGAGAGACAATGTAGTGAAGTGAAAAATAAAAAAATCTGCTTAATAGAAAACTGTTAGATGATCTAAGGAATAATCAATTAGGTAATGGGCTGAGGCATTAAAAGAAAAGAATAATGTATTAATAATATAAACAGGCCAGCACCAGGGAAATTGGACCTCAATAGCACTGATAAAGATTCTGCGCCACAAACGTCAATACACCTCCCCTCTGTCTAAAGATCCTGTGTCATGTCATTTGAATCTAAGGCCAAGCTGATGAGATGAAAGTTATCAGTGGGGCAGAGAAAAACGTAACAAAAGAAAAACACAGCACACAGTGGACTTGTTTGAAGGCTGTAATCTTTCCTTAAGTTTCAGATGATGTTACAAAACCACCCATGTTTTGCTCTCTCGGGCTTTATTACTGTCATCAGAACCCCTCAATGAGGTAAGATGTGCTGTGTCAGCCTTGGCTCAGCGGATAGTACTCTTGCCTCTGAGTCAAAGAGTTGTGGATTAAAGCCTTACTCCAGAGTCTTGAGCACATAATCCAAGTTCTCACTCCAGTGCAGCACTGAGGGAGTGCTGCACTGTTGTGAGGTTTTATCTGCACAGTAGCAGCGTGAATTGGCTTCCTTAACCTGTTGCTCATTTTAAAAAATTCATTTGTGGGATCTGAGATACTTTGCCTTTCCTGGGTAATTTGATGCCAGGTACATAAGCCATACATCCCAGCACTGAGGGAGTGCTGCACTGTTGTGAGGTTTTATCTGCACAGTAGCAGTGTGAATTGGCTTCCTTAACCTGTTGCTCATTTTTAAAAATTCATTTGTGGGATCTGAGATACTTTGCCTTTCCTGGGTAATTTGATGCCAGGTACATAAGCCATACATCCCAGCAACTAGCTGATCGAAGTCAAACAGCATGTTTCTTCATTGTTTGTAATAGGCAGAGTATACACTGTACTCAGCCAGGCTGTGCTTGCAAAACCCAAAACAAAACGCCTACAGTCAGATGTGATTCTGCGACTGGGCAGCACTTGCAGGACAATCCCAACTGTGAAATAGCTACACTAATCACCAATTTAAGATAATGAGATGACCTCACAATGTGGCTCATTTACACTTGCTAGAAATCACATACATTCATATGCAGGGACTTGTTCTGAGCAAACAAAAGGAATATGTTAAAATCTTGCACCTTTTTAAAATTACCAAGAGGCTTGATGAGCCAAAAGTTTCCCATTGCTTTCGCCATGGCAACACTTCGACCAATCAGAGTCAACTTGCTAACCAATCAGCACCCTTTTCTCCTGTAGTATAAATTGTTGCGGTAGTTTGAAATCTGGCATCCTTATGTTTGCACTGATGAATGCAAAATTCAAAGCTTCGGCAACATGTCTCTCTTTTCAGTAATATTCATAATAGCATGCATGTCAAAAGTACTTCATTGGCTGCAAAGTGCTTTTGGAGGCCCTGAGCCCATGAATGGCTCTTTATAAATGCAAGTTATTTAAAATTATTCCTAGCAGCCCTTTAAAGCGTAACAATTGTAATTAATTATTGATTTTGTTTTTCGCAAATCAAACAGGCTCATCCACTCAATGTACAGTTACAGATTTTAGGTCGCTCATATCACCCGAATAACCCTAAAGCACTGACCAAGTAGCAAACAGAATTCAGCACTCTGCAGGATTGTGTGTGGAGGAGAGCAATGGAAAAGACTACAATTCCCATCGTGGCGCAAGCGATACGATACGCATGTATAAAGATATACTGAAGTGAATTCTGGGATGCGTAGTTTTTACACTCCTGTCTTTATATACTTCAGATGCAAAAGAACTACGCTACCCGAGAGTCTTTGCGACGCTGACATGTCAGTGAAGAGCATTGTGGGGCATATAGTCTTTCTGGCCCTGTTCAACACATGGAGTCAGCGGGAATAGAGGCGGAGAGAAACTACAAGGCATCAGCATGGGGGAAGGCTGCATTGTGGAGGGGCGGGGAAGGCTGCATTGTGGAGGGGCGGGGCATGCGCAGTGTGAGGTTTGCTGGTGCGGCGAGTGTGTGTGGAGACATTGGCAAAGCTGGAGTTTGAAAGCAACGGGCACAGTTGGAGAGAGCGAGAAGGCGCGGGGGGAAACAAAATAAAAAAATGTCGCTTCAGGTGGTCACAGCAAAGATGGCTGAGGTGGAACTGAAGGAGGCGGTGGTGGCCTTGGATAAGGTGAATGCTGAGGGCAACAGCGTTCAGACAAAAGACGGGGAGCCCACGGCGACAAGCTCAGCGGAAGAAGTCAAACAGCATCAGCTGCCGCTGCTCAACACCACCCCGAAGGACTCCAAGTCGGCGATGAAATGCATCGAGGCCGCACAGAACGGGGACACTTTCAGCGCGGACGGCACCGTCATGGAAGCACCGCGGACCGTGAAGAAGGTGAGAGGCACTGAGCCTGTTCGGCAAATCCTCCCTTAACCACCTACCTCACTCACTTCCTTGTGTTTGCCGGCTTTGAGTTTCGATATCTACGGTAATCGCGGGGGGGGGGGGTGGTGCGGGGTGGTGAATATGTTTTGTTAGGGACACGGAGATTGACTGTTGGCAAGGCTCTTGCCTCCGTGGCGGAAGGTTAACCGCCGGGATGGGTTGAATTGAACAAGTTCTCGGGCCCTCGCGCGCCAAAGGGGGCGGAGCTTTTGGGGAATGCGTGGCGATGACATCACAGGTATCAATCCGCCTCTTATCGGAATGATACAACACCGGAGGAAGCCATTCTGCCCATCATACCTGTGCTGGCTCTTCGAAAGAGTTACCTAATTAGTCTCCTTCCTCTGCAAAAAGATTCTCTTACAGCTTTTCTCTTTTGAGAGTTTATTGTTGAATCTTCGCATTCCTTGGTTTTACAAACCAAGGCCCCTAATATTTCTAGCCTCCCACACTTAAGGATGGATTCCCTTGAGTTATTTGTGCTGCTTGTTTGGAGAAGTGCTTTTGTGCAATGTGACCATAGACTTGCCATATTTATGTGACCTCTGCCATCCATATTGTATAAAGGCTTGAGAGCAGAAAAAGTTCATCCTCCACATGGTCTTCACTTTCACTGCTCTTCACTTTCAACCAATTCCGTGATGCCACAGCTCTGGCCTCCCTGACTTATTAAGCGGCTAAATTGTATTCTGGGGCAGGAGGGGCAAAAACCAGAGTACATAGGTTTTACAATTGGTGAAAGAACAGGGGTTTGAGCAGTGTGATTTTTCTTTCACACACTGAGTTACTACGATTTGAATTCCACTATTTGAAAGGATGATGGAAGCAGATTTGATTAAAAACTTTCATAAGGGAATTAGACGTATACTTGCTGATGAATAATGTGCAAGTCTGGGGGAAATTGAGGGAGTGGAACAAATTGGATACCTCTTTCAAAGAGCTAACACAGGCACAATGGGCCAAATGGCCTCCCCCTCCAATAAGTGCAAATAATCCTTTCAGCAGATGTCAGATTTGCACTTCTGTTTTATTTTTATTTATTATTCTAGCCTTCCCTTAGGAATGGTCAACTATCGAGCATGTTTGTTCATTCAGCCTTCATTGGTCACTCTGCATCCCCAGTTAATCACAATTTGTTCTTTGAAGTGATTGTGCTGAATGAGCTGACCCTGCACTCGATTTTAAAGCTTACTGTCAGACTGCTTTTCTTTGAGGTGCACCAGCCTGCCCTCAATAGCTCATTTGAGTGCACTGTAATAAAATTGATATTGTTTTGTTCTGAAGTGGAAAATGTTTGATTCCTTAGTGCTGTGAAAGTCAGTGTAGGAATGAGCAAATGGTGGCAGTTGGTCAAAGATGTGGGATGATAAAAGTAACACTGCTAAGTTGAAATGCAGTTTGCCTTCAAGCCCAATGTTGTGTGGTATGAGAGTTTCGTGATGGAAAACAAGCTGTGAGACTGAGTGAAGCAGATATAAAAGTTGTGCTTCAAAAATCCCTTGTACAGCAGTATTTGTACATTTTTTTGTTGGACAGATATCAGGCACAAACATTGCTTGTCACAGGATATACTTCCATTGAAAGTAATCTGGATGAAAAAGTGTTTATTTTATTGCTTCACTGCATGGGTGTGAAGTTTTGGAGTAAGAGAAATCATGAATGTTGAATCTGCAATCATAATATAGGTCCTAAAGCTATACTATAGTATAAATTCAGCGTGCCATGCTTTACACTTTCTCTATCTGCTGAATAACATTTTGTATGTGACAAGCCATTGTTAGGTGTGATGTGAAAAATGTCATGTCTATGGTAATAACTGGAATAAGCATTTTCTCTGTTGCCTTTGGGATTACGTTTTTTCAAAGTACCACCATGTTTGAATTGAACTGAAACTGAAGAACATCTGTTCTTTCTGAACAGCAATGACAGCTTTAAATCCTTTTCTAAATTATTCATTCAGTCACTAAGCTAAACATAAACAATTGATTTTGCTGAAACTATTGTCTTTTGAATTTTGAAGATGGGATTGAGCTACATATTTGCAATATTTAAGCTTTCATAGTCATTAAAACATATCTCCACACGTAGTATCAACAAATTGACCAATGTTTGAGATTCTTACTGTGTGCAAGCCCAAAGGCATGCAGAATGTCAGGGCGTGAACAGAAGGATTATGTCTGACTGTCTTGGAGGCACGCTGGAGAAAGGGTGCAGCTGTCTGTTGGGCATGTCAAGAGAATACCAAGACTACAATTGGAGTTGAAACTGTTTAAAAAAGGTCACGTGGGCCAACCAATGAAAGAATGCCTGATCTGGCATTTTAAGCAAACTTTTTTGCTGACATGGTAAAGGTGGTCAGGAATTGTTTACTGATGTAGGTTTTAACATGTATATATGAAAAGCTTTCGTTGTGGGCGAGATAGCGCTTGCTCACTGATGCATTTTGTAACTGGATCAGGGTGCCTGGGGCTGAGCTGTTCTGCTAAAATCAATAGCTTGTTCAGAATATACAGTCTGGGAGTTTTTTTTAATTAAAAAAAAGTTTGTGTACTGCTGGTCTGATTAACTTTATTGATTTTAAATTAATAAAATGACATATAAAAGTAGGGAAATCTTGCCTAAATTGTATAGAGTGCAAATGAGACCACACCTAGAATTCTGCATGCAATTTTGATCTTATTTAAGAAGGGATAAACTTGCATTGGAGGCAGTTCATAGAAGGTTTAATCAATTGATTCCTGGGATGTAGGAGAAAAGGTTGAGCGGATTAGGCCTATACTCATTGGAGTTTAGAAGAATGAGAGGTGATCTTATTGAAACATATAAGATCCTGAGGGGGCTTTACAGGATATGTGTTGAGGACGTTTCCTTTCTCAGGTGGAATCTTGAACTAGGGGACACAGTTTCAGCTAAGGGGTCACCCATTTAAGAGGGAGGTGAGGAATTTCTTTTCTGAGGGTGGAGAATCTTTGGAATTCTCTACTGCAGATAACTGGAGGGCCGAGCCGTTGAATATATTCAGGGCTGAGTTATACAAATCTTTGAACTATAGGGAAGTCGAGGTTTAAGGGGAACAGGCAGGAAGGCGGAGTTGAGGTCAACATCAAATCAGCCATGATATTAAAGAGAGAGCATGCTTGAGGGGCTGTAATATTTACTCTCCTTTCTCTTACATTCTTGTGTCCTTGGGACAAATTTCAGTAATACTTTTGCAATCTCAGCCACATGCTGCTCGGACTATTAATACATTGTGACATTACAGCATAGGTGGTGACCTTCCTGTTCTGCCTGTAGGGAAACTCTGATTCAGTAGCAGGCAGATTTTCTTGTGGTCTAGGCAGGATACATCATTCAGAACATTGTGCTGCAATAGACATAGAGCTCCCTCTAGAATTTTCTGCTTCAGGACTGTAAAATTACTTTCTTATGCTGTCCTGTCATTTAGACAGGATGCTGTTGTGCAGGTCCTCAAACAGTATCAAATGCCTTCAGTTCAATATAATATGCTGTTATTTATAATGCCTACATTTGGTGAAATGGCAGTATGTTTATGTACAATCTTTGAAAAGTGTTATGAGACTTGTGCTCTGGCCTGGTTTGGTCATGTGCAATAGTGCCACAGCTCTCTCCTGTCTGTCATGCTGACACTGTCTGGCAACATTTTATTACCTTGTGTTTTAAGTATTAATTCATTCAGTAATAGCATTGATACAGGTCATTGCTTGTATTTTCATGTTTAATTTATTCATTTTTATTCATAATTTAATATTCTGACAACTTTTTGTGTGAACAGAATTGTTTCTGCTTTGATTTAAACCTGAAACTAACAGTGATTGTTTTTATCCTCTGTAACTCATATAACATAGTTTACCACATTAGTGGGAAGCACTCCAGACTTACAGACTGCCTTGCTCTTTTGAAGGCAGAAACCTCAATGTCTTTTTAAAAGAAATGCTGAGGGCTGACATGCATATTTAAGTTCTGCTTCCCTGTACTCGGCCTGTAGACAGTATCTGCACCTGCACAGGTTGATGAGCTGTTAGACCTTCAATGTTGCTCTTAAACTGCTGTGTGATGCCCAAGAGGGTATTGTAGTCATTCTTCCCCTCTGTTCTGGGATGGGTGGAGGAGGAGAACAACTCAAAGCAAAGGTTTAGATGAGCAATTCAGTGGTTAAGATAATTGTTTGGGTACATTTGCTTCTCTGGCATGTCTAATCAGGTTGTTTAAACGTTTTAAAATCAGCCGCTCTGTGTTTCTAAGAAACTGAATCACAGAATCTCACAGTGCAGAAGAGGCCCATCGAGTCTGCACTGACATGTGAGAAACACCTGACCTACCTACCTAATCCCATTTACCAGCACTTGGCCCATAGCCTTGAGTGTTATGACGTGCCAAGTGCTCATCCAGGTACTTTTTAAAGGATGTGAGGCAACCCGCCTCCACCACCCTCCCAGGCAGCGCATTCCAGACCGTCACCACCTTCTGGGTAAAAAAAGTTTTTCCTCACATCCTCCCTAAACCTCCTGCCCCTCACCTTGAACTTATGTCCCCCTGTGACTGACACTTCAACTAAGGGGAATAGCTGCTCCGTATCCACCCTGTCCATGCCCCTCATAATCTTGTACACCTCGATCAGGTCGCCCCTCAGTCTTCTCTGTTCCAACGAAAACAACCCAAGTCTTTCCAACCTCTTCATAACTTAAATGTTTCATCCCAGGCAATATCCTGGTGAATCGCTTGTGCACCCCCTCCAGTGCAATCACATCCTTCCTATAATGTGGCGACCAGAACTGCACACAGTACTCCAGCTGTGGCCTCACCAAGGTTCTATACAACTCCAACATGACCTCCCTACTTTTATAATCTATGCCTCGATTGATAAAGGCAAGTGTCCCTTATGCCTTTTTCACCACCCCATTAACATGCCCCTCCGCCTTCAGAGATCTATGGACACACACGCCAAGGTCCCTTTGTTCCTCAGAACTTCCTAGTGTCATGCCGTTCATTGAATACTTCCTTGTCAAATGACTCCTTCCAAAGTGTATCACCTCACACTTTTCAGGGTTAAATTCCATCTGCCACTTATCTGCCCATTTGACCATCCCGTCTATATCTTCCTGTAGCCCAAGACACTCAACCTCGCTATTAACCATCCGTCCAATCTTTGTCATCCGCAAACTTACTAATCCTATCCCCCACAAAGTCGTCTATGTCGTTTATATAAATGACAAATAATAGGGGACCCAGCACAGATCCCTGTGGTACGCCATTGGACACTGGCTTCCAGTCACTAAAGCATCCTTCTGTCATCACCCTCTGCCTCCTACAACTAAGCCAATTTTGAATCCACCTTATCAAATTACCCTGTATCCCATGTGCACTACCCTCATCTACACACAACTGGTATCTAATCAAGCAGGACAAAGAGTTTAACCGCCTACCAAACATATACTAACAGACTGATGCGATGCTCAATAACCAACTGCCTTTTCAATAGGCACATTGACTGCCTTCTTGAAACTGGCCTAAAAAATAATTATATTCATACTGTTTCCAAGGAATGTCTTTCTATGAGCAAATCAGTTCTTAATTTATTCGTCTCTGCTGGTGATTTGTCTTTAAGTTTTTTGCAGATTTGTTGTGAGTGAGGAAGCCCTGGTTCTCGTTGGGGTTGTTATGGCACAGCCGATGGTAAATACTGAGGTGTTCAAATCCCAGAGGGAAACTTGAGACAACTGCCACAACTAATTTTTCAATTTATATGTTTCGAGATGTGGGCTTTGAATTCAGTAGTAATAAGACCACCGAGCCTTATAGGTTTTTACAAAACTAGATTAAACAATTATTCATAAGAAATTATTTTAAGCACATACATATGTCTACAAATTACTACTATAATAATTTCTAAATCCCTAGTTTATCTAAGTCCCAGTTACACTTTTGTTAAGGCAACAGTAAAACACAGATATTAAAAGACCCAGGCAAAGAAACATGATACCCTGAACAATCCAATTCAAAGTGAGTTTCCTTAACTTTGTTTCTTTGTGGACAGCAGCTTAAGACTTAGGTGCTGAATGCATTTGACACTTGTTAGATCTTAAAATTCCTACCCTTACAGCCTTCGCTCCTTTATACATATTTTCACCTTTGAATGCAAATTCCCATTGTTTCACTATGTTTTTGGACTTTATCTCCCTGATCATAAAAATAATCATAGTACCAATTTTGCCAGTAATCTTTGGGAAAAATAAACACACTGTTTCTGAGCTTCACCTAGGTGACATTTCACCCCTCCTTTCCAAACAATCTGCTCTGGTTTATTTAAAAATGCAAATACACTTTTACACCTTACATTCTAAACTTCCCCTATGTTTACCTACTTAACATTTCAAACCTAACTTCATCTTTTGTTACATCAAAGTCTCCAGATCAGCTATCTTTAATCCAATTAAGTCTCTCACACACAGACACATATAGACACATATACCGGTATAAGATAAAGGCAAAATACTGTGGATGTTGGAAATCTGAAACAAACAAAAAGTGCTGGAAAAACTCAGCAGGTCTGACAGCATCTGTGGAGAGAAGGACAGTGTTAACATTTCGAGTCCGTATGACTCTTCTTCCGAGCTAAAGGGAAGTAGAAATGTGGTGAAATATATACTGTTTAAGTGGGGGTGGAACAGGTGAAGCTGGATTGAAGGCCAGCGACAGGTGGAGGCAAAGGAGAGATTGCAAAAGATGTCATAAACAAAAGTTCAAAGGGTTGTTAATGGTGGAGGTACTGGCTAAAGGAGGTGCTAATGGTGACATTGAGAGTGGAAAGCAGAATGTTATAATAGCCAGACCAGGGTAAGCACTCTGGAAAGTGACAGATGGCCCTAGTGGGGGTGGGATGAGGGGAGGGGGCGGTGGTGGGAAAAAATATCAAAAATAGGCTAAAAGCTTGGGATAAAACAATGAATAAAAGTGGAAATGAATTTAAATGATAATAATGGAAATAAGTGGAAAAAATAAAAATAAATATAGAAAAAAGGGGTGGGGATGGTGGAGAGAGTTCATGGTCTGACGTTGTTGAACTCAATGTTAAGTCTGGAAGGCTGTAAAGTGCCTAATTGGAAGATGAGATGCTGTTCCTCCAGTTTGCATTGAGCTTCACTGGAACATTGCAGCAGGCCAAGGATGGACATGTGGGCATGAGAGCAGTGTAGAGTGTTGAAATGGCAAGCAACAGGAAGGTCTGGGTTATGCTTGTGAACAGACCAAGGTGTTCTGCAAAGCAGTCACCCAGTCTGCGTTTGGTTAGAGGAGACTGCATTGGGAGCAGCGAATGCAGTCGACCAAATTGAGGGAAGTGCACTTGAAAGGAGTGTTTGGGCCCTTGGATGGTGAGGAGGGGGGAAGTAAAGGGGCAGGTGTTGCACCTCTGCGATTGCATGGGAAGGTGCCGTGGAAGGGGGTTGAGATGTTGGGGGTGATGGAGGAGTGGACCAGGGTGACCCGGAGGGAACAGTGCCTATGGAAAGTTGACAGGTGGGGGTGAAGGGAAGATGTGTTTGGTGGTGGCATCATGCTGGAGTTGGCAGAAATGGTGGAGGATGATCCTCCGAATGTGGAGACTGGTGGGGTGAAAAGTGAGAACCGGGGGACCCTATCATGGTTCTGGGAGGGAGAGGAAGGTGTGAGGGCAGAGGTGCGGGAGATGTGTCGGACACAGTTGAGGGCCCTGTCAACCACCGTGGGTGGGAAACTCCAGTTAAGGAAGAAGGAAGACATGTCAGAAGCACTGGAAAAACTCAGCGGGTCTGGCAGCATCAGCGGAGAAGAGCACAGTTGACATTTCAAGTCCTCATGACCCTTCATGAGGACTCGAAACGTCAACTGTGCTCTTCTCTGCCGATGCTGCCAGACCTGCTGAGTTTTTCTGGGTATTTCTGTTTCTGTTTTTGTTTTGGATTTCCAGCATCCGCAGTTCTTTGCTTTTATGTCAGAAGCACTGTTTTGGAAAGTGGCATCATCAGATGCGATGGAGGCGAAGGAACTGAGAGAATGGGATGGAGTCCTTAGAGGAAGCAGGCTGTGAGGAGCTGTAGTCGTGGTAGCTGTGGGAGTCGGTGGGCTTGAAATGAATATTGGTGGACAGTCTATCACCAGAAATTGAGACAGAGAGGTCAAGGAATGGAAGGGAAGTGTCAGAGATGGACCATGTGAAAGTGATGGGGCGTGGAAATTGGAAGCAAAATTGATAAATTTTCCCAGGTCCAGACGAGAGCATGAAGCCACACAGAAACAGTCATCAATATACCAAAGAAAGAGTTGTGGGAGGGGTCCTGAGTAGGACTGGAACAAGGAATGTTCCACATACCCCATAAAGAGACAGGCATAACTGGGGCCCATGCGGGTACCCATAGCCACACCTTTTATTTGGAGGAAGTGAGACAAGTTTAAAGGAGAAATTGTTCAGTGAGAGAACAAGTTCAGCCAGACAGAGGAGAGTGGCGGTGGATGGGGATTGTTCGGGCCTCTGTTCAAGGAAGAAGTGGAGACCCCTCAGACCATCCTGGTGGGGGATGGAGGTGTAGAGCGATTGGATGTCTATGGTGAAGAGGAGGCAGTTAGGGCCAGGGAACTCATGGGGAATTATCTTTATGGGTACTCTTGTGGATTTTCCCTTGCACGCCCAATTATGGTGCCAAATTCAACCTCAGTTGATATCAACCAATTCAGCTTAGACCAGGGATCAAATCTCTCACCTTCCTGTTCTGTAGAACTCAGCTGCATGGCTTGTAACTCTGCTGAGCCATTGGGGAACCTCCAGAAAATTTGTTTTCAACCAGAACGGGAATGCGATACTAAAAGCAAAATACTGTGGATGCTGGAAATCTGAAATAAAAACAGAAAGAAAATGCTGGAAAAACTAAGCAAGTCTGACAGCATCTGTGGAGAGAGAAGCAGAGTTAACGTTTTGAGTCCGTATGACCCTTCTTCAGAGCCGGGAATGCGATGCTGTTGTCTCAGATCATTCTGCTTTATTGAACTTCGGATGTTTAATGAAATCACTGTAGGACCAATTACTTGCAACTGCAATGAAATAATACACTGTACCATAACACCATAAATTCCTACTGGAATTTGATTTATTGCTGATTCTGTTCAATCAGGTGACTTGGGAGACTGGCAAAGCACATTTAGAAATTTTTTAGAAACTTTTTCGGTCAAATGTTTTGTGTTTAGCACAAATTGAATTAAATGACATGAGGATAGAATATTGTACTGGTTGTCTAACATTTTGGGTGGAGCTGCCCTTGTCTTGATCTATTACTATCTATCCAGTTGTAGCCAAAGAACTGCCTGCAAAAGCTGCTCTTCCCGCTCCTGAATCATTACTTCTGAAGTCCACCTAGGGTCTATACTTAGTCTCTTCCTATTTCTCATATACCTGTTATGCAGGGCAATATCATCCAAAAAACATGTAGGGTTCCACATGTTGCATGATAACACCCTTTCTCCATTGCCTCTGATTTGTCATGTCACTTGTCTGACATTCAACAATCAATGAGCAGAAATTGTCTTCAACTAAATATTGGGAAGATGGAGGCCATTGTCTTTGGTCCCCATCACAAGCTCTGTTCCAATCCACCAACTCTATCCTCCCTGGCTACTGTCTGAGCTTGAACCAGAATAATTGTATGCTTGGTGTGCTATTTGATCCCGAGTTGAGCTTCCGATCCCATATCCTCTCCATCACCAAGATTGGCTACTCCCAGCTCTGTAATAGTGATCTCTGCCATGCCTCAGCTTGTTGCTATGTAAATCCTCATCCAACATCAATTTACATTTTATATAGCACCTTTAATGTAAAATGTTTCAAGGCACTTCACAGGAGCTTTATCAAACAAAATTTGCAACTGAGCCAGTTAAGGACACATTAAAGCAGATAACCAAATGCTTGCTAAGGATGAAGGTTTCAAGGGGCCTCTTAGAGAGAGGTGGGGAGGTTTATGGAGGGAATTCTAGAGCCTCAGACCATGTCTTTGTTGCCTCTACACTCAATTATTCCAAATCTCTTCATGGCCAGCACAGTATAGCAAGACATTATTGTGTTTTCATGAAGGTTTCTTGAAATCTTTTGTTCAGTGAGAAGATGAAATGTTTGCTTGGGGCCTTAATTTTTTTGATGATGAGGGAACAAGATGAAAGGTTTTAGTACATTTCACCCCTAGATATACTTTATACCTGTAAATATCAACAGTATTAATTAGCTGAAGTCTTGAAACAGTTGCTCTGTCCATCCCTTTTGTTTAGAAAAGATATGGCATGGGGGACTAACCTACAAAATGAGGATTTTGCCTGTTACAGGTTTCGGCCAAGCTGTTGTTGAGCATGTCAACAGTCGTCAGGCTATTTTCAAAACTATTTTTTTTAAAAAGCAGCGTTGATAATGCCTGTTCAGATCAGGAACATACATTGTTGAGATAGGCATAGGCCACCATTCTGGACTGCTCCATAACTTACCAGTGTGCCTCTTTTAGTTAACTTGTAAGAAGACACTAGGTTGTGCCAGCCTACAGCAACCCAAATAATTCATAAAAGTGGCCCATTTTTAGAGGAACACAAACAATAAACAACCAAATTATGTAAAAGGAAACTTAGCAAATTGAGTAATATTGCGATGCCCACCTGTCACAAATGGCACAGGTTGCCAGTGTCGGCAGTATTGCACATCAGATTGCAATTTAAAATGCAGGAAGGCTGGTAACCAGCACAGGGAGTGGAAGCAAACCCTGAAACAGCAGCTGTACAGTGAGTGGGACGACAGTGGAGTGTTTCACTTGAAATGCACCAGTGTTCCCAGCAGGAGCCACCAATCTTAATCTCAATCAAGGAAGAACAGTGGGGTGTTGTATGGTGTATGGTATTCAACAGGCATATTGCTGAATCTGTAGATTTACCTTTTCAGCTGAAGGGAAGATGGAAGTTTTCACTTCATGAGTCAGTATATCAGACAGCTCTGGCAAAGTTTCATACCTTAAAGTCTCGTGCTGCAGAAATCACCGCTCCTTTAGCATTTATATAGCACATTTTAATGTAGTAAAACATCTTGAGGCACTTCACAGGAGTGTTATCAAACACAACTTGATACTGAGCCACAAGGAGAGTTTGGGTACAGCTGCAACACTGACATCCACCCAACAGTGGAAAATTACCCAGGTTTATTCACAAAAAGCAGGACAAATTCTACCTGCCCAATTACTGCCCCCTCAGTCTACACTCAATCACCAGCAAAGTGATGGATGTATTGTCGACAGTGCTATCAAATGGCACTTACTCAGCAACAACCTGATCACATGCTCAGTTTGAGTTCTGCCAGAACACAGCTGCAGACCTCATTACAACCTTGGTCCTAACTGATGGCCATGGAGGTCAGTTGTGACACGTTATTGCTGCCCCAACTTAGATGAGATCAGCAGATATCTGAAACCTTCCTGGTCTGGATGCCTTAGCTACTCCCCTTAACCAGCTAACTGTCAATTGAGCATGGAAGTAGATTACAACAGTTGTTAACATACAACATTCTAATACAGATCCTTCAACTAGTACCAATTTTAAATGAGCTGAGATTTGAGAAAGAAGCGTGTAGCTTCCATACCTAAGTTTCTATAAATAAAACCGTAGTAATCACTTGGAAAAAGCGACTTACCATGGGGCCAGGTACAGCTTTGGAAAACAATTCCTCACTCTCACCACATGTAGCCATGCAGGCCTTATTACTGCTTAACACAAATGATGTAAGGCGATGAGATTAAAAATTGAATAATTCTATAGATTGCAGAAACTAAAGCAGTACAGATTCTGAAATTTTCCAGTTTCAACCACAATCTTAGACCCCCTCCCCTCCCTCGGGGATATTGAAGAAATCTAGTGCTTGGCTATAAATTTTCTTTTAAACTAAATAACTAGAGTTAAATGACTCTGAATTCCATCTTTCCATATTGTTTCCCTCTGCTTGGTGCCACATACGTTATATGCAGGCCGTAATGCAAACAAACAAGCTATTCTCATATTCCCTTGGTCCCATGGCCCCTTCATCCAATTGGATGACAGTGATTGGTTGGCTTTCAGTTATTTATCGTGTCCAACCACATGGTGTACCCCTTGATGTCACAGCTGAGAATGGGAAATCACCATGAGGGAGGATCATTGGCATGAACTCACATCATACACCACAGTGCAAAACAAAATAACTGAAATTTCTAGTATAAGGTTGCAAGCAGTACAAAACTAAAAAGGTAAAAACAATTTTACCCTTCAGTAAATTGCTGAGAAAAGAGACATGCTGTTGAAGCTTTTGTTCTGCTGATCCACTTGCAAACCAATCAGCACCCTCTTCTCATGTACTATAAATTGTTGATCCCTTTGAGATTTGGTATCCTTGCAAATCTGTCCTGATGAGTGCAAGATGAAAAGCTTCGACAGCGTGTCTCTTGTTTCAGCAATACTCTACTACCAAGTGACACTTCCAACAAATGTTAATTTGACAATTCTCAATAATAAATTATTTTTACATTGTAATACTTACAGCATGTACACTTTTTCAGAGGCTAACTATTGCAATGTACAGAGTATTGATAAATGACAGTCTAAAATTTAAAGAATGCAGGAATTCAACAATCTCAAACACGCTTGTCAGAATCTCAGAACACTTTCACAAGTGGTCCAAATGATGCTTTCTGAAATCACAATAAGATTCAACATTAGAATTTCAATCTTAATTACAGTGCTCCTGTCTAAAAGAGCAGTGAATTGCATGGCGCAGTTCATCATCCTTTGTTTTATTTTTGTTACCCCCGGGCCTTCCTAACATAATGACAGGAGGGGAAGGTCTGATCAGCCTCTTACTGACACTGCTCTATTTTGGTATAACTTGGAAAGGGTTCAGATTCTGTTATTTGCCGGGTTACTGGTTGAGGACTGAAAATAGTTAATTTGACCATTTACAAATTAATCCCTGGTGATCCTAAAAATTTAGTAATCAATGAATTGCTTTTCAATCATCTCCACTTCATGTTTTTAAATCTTTTTTTAAAAGCTCAGACTCAGTATTCCCCATGTTCCTCAAATTGTGAGCCAGGCTTAGTATCTTATATGTACAGAAACTCCTATTTACTACAGTATGAATCATATGCTTATGGATACCTTCAGATTCAATGTCACTCTTAATTGGTTTATTTAATGATGTAGGGTGTCACATACTCCATCTATATTGCATAGTAACTTTTAAACTTCTGCAATGCCAACTGTTTCTTTATATGGAGGAGTGGATTTGGCAACAACAATTTATTTCTCTATGTTCAAGGTTTGCACATATATTTGCTCCAAAGTGGCAAAACTAGGCTTGGGTTTCATTGAAGTGGCAATATTGTTGTTAAGTTTAACCAACGTGCTGGAAAGTTAATTTGTATACGTGACAGCAACCAATCGGGAGTGACATTGCTAATGTCTGATATCTTCCCAAGGTATAGGGATTTGCCACAGAATGGAGCAATAGATTATTTAGTGTTTGCATACCCATAAAAGAGCTGAACAGTTTGTACAGTTGCTCATTTATTATGTTTTAAAAATTGATCTGTATAAATTGAGACTTTTTTTCTTGTAATGACTTCTGTGGATTATAACGAGGCAGTCAGCTAAAACAATGGTTCCCCATATTTTTTGGTTGAAGGATTCCTTTTCAAATGGATTAGGATTAACAGACCCCATTTAAATTTTCATACTATAAACTCCTTGCACATTTACATTTCTGAATGTAAAGTTCATCTGCATCCTTTTTTTTAGTTGATTCAGGGATATAGGCATCACTGGCAATGCCAGCATTTATTGCCTATCTTTAATTGCATTTAAGAAGGTTGTGGTGAGCTGCAGCCTTGAACCGCTGCAATCCATCTGGTGCAGGTGTTCCCACAGTGCTGTTAGGGAGGGAGCTCCAGTATTTTGACCCAGTGACAGTGAAGAAACGACGATATAGTTCCAAGTCAGGATGGTGTGTGGTTTGGGAGGGAACTTGCAGATGGTGGTGTTCCTATGCATCTGATGCCTTTGTCCTTCTAAGTGGTAGAGGTCGCGGGTTTGGAAGGTGCTGTCAAAGGAGGCTTGGTAAGTTGCTGTGGTGCATCTTGTAGATGGTGTACACAGCTGCCACTGTGCGTTGGTGGTGGAGGAAGTGAATATTTAAGGTGATGGATGGGATGTCAGTCGAGCGAGTTGCTATGTCCCAGATGGTAGGTATCAAGCTCCTTGAGCTGTCTCACAAGTATCATAATTCTCATAATATTATTGTGATTCATTGTAAAAGCAGGTTAATAGTTGGGCGGGTGTGTGTGTGTGATTTAATTGAATTGGAGACAGCTGGTCTGGCAGCTTTGACTCATCAAAAGAAGCTAGGTTTGAAATATTAAATACATAAACGTGGCTGAAATCTTAGAATGTGAAGTGAGGAGAATTTGCATTTTTAGATAAATCAGGGCAGTTTGAATTTCAAAGAGACAGTAAGATGTTAGAGAAGCTGAGCCAAGCAGTATGTTTGTTTTTCCCAAAGCTTACCGATAATAGCACCATAAAAAGATTTATATTATGAGAAAGGTAAAGTTCCAAAGACATATGGGAACAATGGGATTTACATTAAAAGGGAGAAACATGTATAAAGGAGAATGAGGCTGTGTGTCAGGGAAGGCATTGTAAGATCTAACATAAGTGTGAGAAGACTCCAGTATTCATGCATTAAGCTTGCTGTCTACAGGAACCGAAGCTGGGAAAAGCCACTTTGAATTCTACTGTCCAGGGTATTGTGTTGGCTTGTCTGGATCTGTTTAAATCTATTTTTTACCACTTCCTTAATGGGGGTGTAACTGGAAGCCAGATTACTTAGGGGATTTAGAAGTTATTATAGTAGCATTTGTTGATCTATGTATGTGCTTGAAATCTTTCCTTTTGTTAATAAATGTTTAATTTAGTTTCTAAAAATCTCAAATCTCAGTCTTATCACTACTGAATTCAGGGCACGCATCTCAAAATAAAATACAAATTGCAAAACCATTGTGACTGCGTGATCAAGTTTCCCTCTTGGATTTGATCTGCCTGATGCACATCATCTGCCATGTCATAACAGAGTGATGTTGAAGCTGCACTTCTCCAGGAAAGTGGAGCGTATTCCACCACAGTCCTGACTTGTGCTTTGTAGATGGTGGACAAGTTTTGGAGAATCAGGAGATGAGTTACTAACAGCAGAATTCCCAGCCTCTGACCTTCTTGTAGCCACAGTTCTTGTGTGGCTGATTGAGTTGAGCTTCTGGTTAACGGTAATCCCTAGGATGTTGATAGTGGGGGATTCAGCAATGGTAATGCCATAGAGTGTCAAGGGCCAAAGGTCAGATTCCCTCTTACTGGAGATGGTCATTGCCCGGCACTTGTGCAGTGCAAATATTTTGCCACTTATCAGCTCAAGCCTGAATGTTGTCCAGGTTTTGCTGCATGTGGACACAGACTGCTTCAGCATCTGAGGAGTTGTGAATGGTACTAAACACTCTGCAGTCATCAACGAATATCCCTATTTCTGACCTTAGAACAGAGGAAAAGTAATTGATGCAGCAGTTGAAAATCATTGTGCCAAGACACTACCCTGAGAAATGCCTGCAGAAGTGTACTGGGGTTGAGATGATTGGCTCCAATAACCACAGCCATTTTCCTTTGTGCTAGGTATGTCTCTAACTAGTGGGGAACTTTCCCACTGATTCCCATTACCCATCCCATCTAGGGCTCCTTGATGTCACAATTTGTTGAATGTTGCCTTGATGATAAGGGCAGTCACTTTCATCTTACCTCAGGAATTCAGGCATGTTTGGCCTGATGCCATGGAACTTCATGGAGTCGAGTCAATGTTGAAGACTCTCAGGGTCTATTGTATATCACTGTTGCCAGCACTGGTGGGTCTGTTCTCTCAATGGATCAGGACATACCCAGGGACATTGGCTGGAAGGTATGATTTGGGGCGTATGACTGTCAGGCTGCTGCTTGACTAGTCTTGCGGGCTAAATGAAACACGAAGGATCTATTGTGGATAATTCTAGGAGATCACAGTAAAAAGGCATTGGCCATAAAGGGATTGGATACAAATTAATAGAGGTTGTACAGCATCAGACACCTAATTTTATTATGACCCCCACTTTGAGTAGTGTGTGGTGCTGCTGACCTAATCATAGAAATAAATTTTCATTCAACTGATATCAAAGCTGTCAACTAAGTTCATTCTGATATCAAATATCTACAGCATTAGAAAATATAGTTATTTGTAAAAGAAGTTAGTTCAAGGTGCCTGAACTGATATTTTAAGAATTATTTGAAGTTAATCCAGGAAATCGTATATTATGCAAAGGGCTCAAATATCATGCCACAAGCTAAAAGCTAGTACCAAGAGAAGTCATGCAGAACAGTTTTACACTAAAGTAATAGATTTATGGCAAAAAGTCAGTATAAATGGAGTCAAGAAATGTCTGAAGAAGAGTTATATGGACTCGAAACATTAACTCTGTTTCTCTCTCCGCAGATGCTGCCAGACTTGCAGAATTTTTCCAGCATCTTTTGCATTAATATTGCATTTTTTATTATTATTATTACTCAAGAGATTTCTAATTGGTTAATGGAGGAAGAAAGAATTAAATTTAAAACCTGAGCCTAAATATAATTATGGAAATCCCTGTTTGTCCTTGGTTGAGGTCCATATGTATCCATATGGTGGGGATGCAGGGGGGGGTGGCAGATCATTAAATAGTTACTGGATGTAAAAACTCTGACTACAGCAAGGTGCTAAGGCTAATCTTAGTTCTCTGTCTATCACCCTGGTTGAAATCCATTAACTGGGCATGAATTGAATTTAGAACCTCCTGGTCTGCAAAGTGCAGTACCACATCACATCTATTCTCATATCAGATTATTTTGAAGGTGATTGGAGGAAGGATTGAAGCATATAGGACTGTCTTTGTAGGCTTGTAGAACAATCAGCAGCTGATATCTGTGGTGAATTATATCTCAATTATTTTCCTTAAAAATTGCCAACATGACAATATATAGCCATGGCAGCTCTATGGAAATGCTTACAGAAATCCTATTCCTATAGCAACATATTCATAGCAGTTTTAAAGGATGAATAATCCTCAGAGCTTTTGTGAAGAATTTATACTATAAATGAGTAACAGTTTATAAAGGCTTCCAAGTAATGTTTTATTGACCTTCATGTTTTTTTTATTTGTCCATTATTGACATCCTTGGGGTAAAATTGCTAATTTATCAAGGACTGTATGTAAAGTAATTGTCCTGTGAATAGGAGCTACCTGAAGTGAAACAACCCTGTACAATGAGAAATGAGGGATTTGGCATCAGGGGCTCTCCTCTGAAAACACTTTTCACAATTGATAAGGGGCTTACTTCTGGCTTGTTTAATGTAATCTTGTCAAATATCCTATAATAGATTGTTAGCAAGCTGCGAGGTATCAAGAAGTCAAGAAGCGTTGGTGACCTTAAAAGGTCAAATTTCGCCATTGGTACTGTTCAGTAAATTTGCCAATGCGCTCACTCACTTTTCCAGAACCACCTTATCCAATTCACAATCGCAGGGAGCCGGAGCCTATCCCGACAGGCAATGGGCACTAGGTGGGGTACACACAGGATGGGACGCTAGTCCATCACAGGGCACACACTCACATGCACAAAGGGGCAATTTAGCTGTAGCCAATCACCTAACCACATCTTTGGACGGCGGGAGGAAACCAGAGTGCAAAATCTGCAAAGGAGATGATGGATGAAATTAATTTGTATTTGGTAGTATTGTTTTGAAGGTGAAATGTTGGCCAGGACTCTAGAACATCCTGCTGCTCTCAAATAATGCCATGGTATCTTTTGTATGCACCTGAGCAAGCAGATGCCAGTTTACTGTCTTGTCCACAAGAAGGCGCCTTGAACAATATTGCATTGTCTCAGTACTGCACTGAGGTAGTAGTTCAGATTATGTCAGGCTTTGGAATGTAAACAGACAAAATCATGACACAGGCCAAGTGTTCACTCGTTCATAGAAAGTTTAATGAAATGTAATGACTTTGCTTGAATGCATGTCTCAGACAAGCTTAGAGTGCAGCATCAATAAATCCCCACAGCTATATGGGCTAATCTGCAAAATGCTGACATGAATCATGGGAGGTCCCATTGGATTGGGCCAATAGCTATCCAGTACCTTGTGCAAGTTGCCGTTCTTTCCTACTGTGGATTGGTGGTGAATATTAGCAGATAACTCAACTCAACTCAACCATGGGGAGCCACAATTCAGTGCAATCCTTCCACCCAATGTTCATACATGTGTATTTTCCTGCAGGAGTCACTGGATAATGAGTCAGGAAATTTGGAAGATTTTATTTTGCTTTCTGATTCTCGGCACAAGGATTTCTTTTAATTCATTCATGAGGTGTGGCTGACTAGGCCAGCATTTATTGTCCATCCCTAATTGCCCTTGAGAAGATGGTGGGGAGCTGCCTTCTTGAACCGCTGCAGTCCGTGTGGTATAGGTACACCCACAGTGCTCTTAGGGAGGGAGTACCAAGATTTTGACCCAGTGACAGTGAAGGAACGGCGATATATTTCCAAGTCAGAATGGTGAGTGACTTGGAGGGGAACGTCCAGATGGTGGTGTTCCCATGTTTCTGCTGCCCTTGTCCTTCTAGTGGTAGTGGTCATGGGTTTGGAAGGTGCTGCCAGAGGAGGCTTGGTGAGTTCCTGCAGTGCATTTTGTAGATGGTACACACTGCTGCCATTGTGCGTTGGTGGGGGGAGTGAATGCTTATGGATGGGGTGCCAATCAAGTGAGCTGCTTTGTCCTGCATGGTGTCAAGCTTCTTGAGTATTGTTGGAACTGCACTCATCCAGGCAAGTGGAGAATAGTCCATCACACTCCTGACTTGTACATTGTAGATGGTGGGACTGGCTTTGGGGAGTCAGGAAGCGAGTTACTCACTGCAGGATTCCTAGTCTCTGACCTACTCTTGTAGCCTCAGTATTTATATGGCTACTCCAGTTCAGTTTCTGGTCAGTGGTAACACCCAGGATGTTGATAGTGGGGGGATTCAGTGCTGGTAATGGCATTGAACATCAAGGGTGATGGTGAAATTCCATCTTGTTGGAGATGATTATTGCCTGCAACTTGTGTGGTGCGAATGTTACTTACCACTTGTCAGCACAAGTTTGGATATTGTCCACGTCTTGCTGCATTTGGACACGGACTGCTTCAGTATCTGAAGAGTCACGAATGGTGCTGAACATTGTGAAGTCATCAGTGAACATCCCCACTTCTGACCTTATGATGGAAGGAAGGTCATTGATGAAGCAGCTGAAGGTGGTTAGGTCTAGGGCATTACCCTGAGGAACTCCCGCAGTGATGTCCTGGAACTGAGATGATTAACTCCAACAACTGCAACCATCTTCCTTTGTGCTCGGTATGACTCCAACCAGTGGAGAGTTTTCCCCTGATTCTCATTGACTTCAGTTTTGCTAGGACTCCTTGATGCCACACACAGTCAAATGCTGTCTTGATGTCAAGAGCAGTCACTCTTACCTCACCTCTGGAGTTCAGCTCTTTTGTCCATGTTTGAACCAAGGCTGTAATGAGGTCAGGAGCTGAGTGGCCCTGGCGGAACCCAAACTGAGTGTCATTGAGCAGGTTATTGCTCAGCAAGTGCCACTTGAAAAGCACTGTTGATGACTCCTTCCATCACTATACTGATGATAGAGAGTAGACTGATGGGGTGGTAATTGGTGAGTTGGATTTGTCCTGCATTTTGTGCACTGGACATACCTGGGTAATGTTCCACATTGCCCGGTAGATGTCAGTGTTGCAGTCGTACTGGAACAGGTTGGCTAGGTACGCGACAAGTTCTGGAGCACAAGTTTTCAGTCCTATTGGAGGAATGTTGTCATGGCCCGTAGACTTTGCAGTATCCAGTGCCTTCAACCTTTTCTTGATATCACGTGGAGTGAATCGAATTGGCTGAAGACTGGCATCTGTGATGCTGGGGACCGCCGGAGGAGGCCGAGATGGATTATCCACTAGGCACTGCTGGCTGAAGATTGTTACGAATGCTTCAGCTTTATCTTTTACGCTGATGTGCTGGACTCCCCCATCATTGAAGATGGGGCTATTTGTGGAGCATCCTCCTCCAGTGAGTTGTTTAATTGTCCGTCACCATTCACGACTGGATGTGGCAGGATTGTAGAGCTTAGATCTGATCCGTTAATTGTGGAATCACTTAGCTTTGTCTGTCACTTGCTGCTTATGCTGTTGGCATGCAAGTAGTCCTGTGTTGTAGCTTCACTGGATTGGCACCACATTTTTATGTATGCCTGGTGCTGCTCCTGGCCTGCCCTCCTGCACTCTTCATTGAACCAGGGTTGATTCCCTGGCTTGGTGGTAATGGTAGAGTGGGGGATATGCCGGGTCATGAGGTTAAACAGATTGTGGTTGAGTACAATTCTGCTGCTGAGGGCCCACACGGCCTCATGGTTGCTCAGTCGTGAGTTGCTAGATCTGTTCAAAATTTATCCCATTTTAGCATGGTGGTAGTGCCACACGACACGATGGAGGGTATCTTCAATGTGAAGACGGAACCTCTTCTCCACAACGACTGTGCAGTGTTCACACCTACCGATACTGTCATTGACAGATGCATCTGCGGCAGGCAGGTTGGTAAGGACGAGGCCAAGTATGTTGTTCCCTCACCACCTGTCGCAGACCCAGTCTACCCACTATGCCCTTTAGGACTTGGCCAGCTCAGTCAATAGTAGTGCTACCGAGCCATTCTTGGTGATGGACATTGAAGTCCCCCATCCAGAGTACGTTCTGCACCCTTGCCACATTCAGTGCTTCCTTCAAATGGTGTTCAACATGGAGAAGTACTGATTCATCAGCTGAGGTGGGGGTGGGTGTGCAGTATGTGGTAATCAGCAGGAGGTTTCCTTGCTCGTGTTTGATCTGATGCTTTGAGACTTCATGGGGTCCGGAATCGATGTTGAGGACCCCCAGGGCAACTCCCTTCCAACTGTATATACTGTGCCGTCACCTCTGCTGGGCCTGTCCTGCTGGTGGGACAGGACATACCAGTGATGGTGATGGTGGCGTCTGGGACATGCTGACACATTTAATGGCTTCTTGGTTGAGAGCAACAAATTCATTATAGACCTGGAATCTTCCTGGTGTGGATATGCTATAGCTTGCAGAATACTGGCTAATGATGGGAGTCTGAAATGAAAAACTAGGTTGATGTGGTGAATTAAAAATCAGTTCACTGTTCTCTGTGTTACAACATATTCTGTTTCTCCTGTCCTAGTTTGAATCCATAATGAGTTTTGTGCTTGGCATTACAATCACAATGTGGAACTAAGAGCCGAAGCAACAATTTACAAAAGAGGTCTTCGAGCTAAGTTATTTAGGATGGGGAAATTTCCCATAGCACCTAAATTCTCTTCACTCACTGTCAGTATATCAGTCCTGGACAGCATCCAGTCAGCTTGTGTTAGACATTTTTATAAAGAGTAAATTGTTGCCCTTGGGGAAAAAATACCAGGAAGTATTTTTGTAACCTGCAAAGTATTGTATGAATTTGAATAGATTTTGTCCAGTGACAAAATTATTATTTTAGTCAGGTAATCTGAAATGTGAAATAACTTGTACATTTTGTGCCACTTAGCTATTTATAAAGCAGCTGTGATTGCCATGATTTTGTGTGTTGCTTTAAATATATTGCTTGCTCAGTATGCGGTCTTGGAAAAATTCACGTTGTTTACAGATCTGTTGTGAAAAGTTAATGAGCACAAGTCATTTATCTATTCTCATTTTAGAGTCATTTATCTATTCTCATTTTAGAGTCATTTATCTATTCTCATTTTAGAGTCATTTATCTATTCTCATTTTAGAGTCATTTTGACTGGACAAACAGTTGCAGCACATTGGACCATGCTGCTCCTGAATATACTGGGCTGACTGACTGTCTTTGCAGCTAGCCTAATTGTTTGTAAACCTTCTAAACAATCAAAAATGTCCCTTTAATTTACAGTAATTCCATCTTTCCAAAGAGTCCCTCATTGCCAATGATTCTCTTCATGGAAAGATTCCAATACTGAAATGCTAAGAATTCTTTACTGTCCAACAATATAAAGAATTTTTGAATCCCCAACAAAACCATTGGTGTTTTTAAAAAAAAAAAGTCTTAAAACTCCCAACATGTCCAAACATAGACAAAAGAGTTCAGTTCCAGAGGTGAGAGTGACTATCCATGACAACATGGCCACACTTAACTGAGTGTGACATCACAGAGCCCTAGTAAAATTGGAATTTTGGGTGGGGGTGGGTGGTGTTATACCTAGCACAAAGGAAGGTGGTTCTGGTTGGTGGAAACTAATCATCTCAGCCACAGGACATTGTTGCTGGAGTTCCTCAGGGTAGTGCCCTAAGCTCAACTATCTTCAATTGTTTCATCAGTGATATTCCCTCCATTTTAAGGCCTTAAGTGGGGATGTTCGCTGATGATTGCACAGCATTCAGTACCATTTACGGCTCCTCAGATACTGAAACAGACTGTGTCCATATACAGCAAGACCTGGACAACATTTGGACTTGTGCTGATAAGTGACAAGTAATATTTTTGCCACACAAGTATCAGGCAGTGATCATCCCCAGCAAGAGTGAGCCTGACCATCTCCCTTGGCATTCAGTGCCACAACCATTGCCAAATCCCCAGCATCAACATGTTGAGGTTACCACTGACTAGAAACTTAACTGGACCAACCACACACACATTATAGCTGTAAGAATAGGTCAGCTATTCAATATTCTGTGACAGGTGACTCACCTCCTGATTCCCCAAAGCCTTTCCACCTCCTGCAAGGCACAATAGCCTGATGGAATACTTCTTGCTTGTTGGAATGAGTGTAACACTTGGGTTCACACCATATAGGACAAAACATCCCTCTTGATCCTTCACCACCAGAAAATGCATCCCCTCCACCACTGAAGCATTCATTGCAGTATGTGCCATTTTCAAGATGCACTGTAGCAACTTAGCAAGGCTTCTTCAACACTTTTTCCAAACTCGCAACTTCCACCACCTAGAAGCCCAAGGGCAACAGGTGCGTGGGAACGCCACCTCTAGTTCCCCACCTAGTCACACACTATGCTGACCTGGAAATATGTCACCTTTCCTTTGTCACTGGGTTAAAATCCTGGAACTCCCTACCTAACCGCCTCTGGTAATACCTTCACACAGATTGCAGTGGTTCAAAAAGATGGCTCACTACCACCACCTCAAGGGGAACTTGGAATGGGCAATAAATGCTGTCATTGCCAGTGAAGTCCACATCCCACAAATGAATAATAAAGATGAAAAATTCCAACAATATAACTAATCCTTCCATTTCCAGTATTTCTAGCAATGTAAATAATACTTTAGATCCCAATCTCCGGAATGCAAGAAATGCAGGATTCCTGTAAAAAAAAAAATCTCATAGAATTACTAATAATTTCAGCATTTTCAAACATTTCTACAAACCAAAAATTCTTAGTAATTACAACTTTAAAATTGCAAATAATTGAGGCAGTATCAGAGTTTAAGGTAGAAGTGTTTTAAATCTGAACAAATTTTTTAAAAATTGGCTTGAGGAATTGAGGCCATTTTGACTAAGAAGCGTAACCACCCAGTCGTTGAGTGCAAAGGCTAGCCATTCCACCATCTTCCAGACCGCCCAACAAACATGTCTGTATTGCAGCCTTACTCTTTGATGCTAAGGACTGCCCCAGTCACAAGTTAGAGGTTCCACTGGCTGGAGAAGTAGTGTTGGGGAGTAGTGTGAGCATCTGCAAATACAAGCAGGGGTGGCAAGGTAATAAAGATTCAAGGGGGCTGCAAATGGACCGAGGAATAGTTGAATGCATGGGACTGGGGATCACTGCCCAATGGACCAGCCATGGGTTAGATAACAGGTTGCAGACTTTGGAGAAAGGGCTTAGGAGATAGTAGACCTCCAATGACACCTTTACAATGTGTATGGAAAATAATATTTAGAAAAATATATTTAGTTTGTAATAAAAGGTGAAAACCATGAAGAGGCCAGAAAGAGCAGTGAACCAAACAGTACTGGAGGGTAGGATTAGGGGAGAGGATGATTGAAGCACAGAGACCAGCAGCTGGACAGATGTAAGCAGGGCAAGGAAGTCTTGGAGGGCAACAGGCAGGTAGGGAAAATTAAAATTTAAGTCAGAGATACCTTCAGTTAATTAGAAAAGCAGTGGCTGCAGCAGATCCAACAGACTCATGTTGCTGTTGAGTTGTGTAGCTGGGTGTTGGGAGCCACAAGTGATGGAAGAACTGAAACTGTTGTGTGGCTGTTAACTTCAAAGGTTAATGGGAAATATTGATGCAAAAGTTTAAAAATATTTGATACCAGGAAGTAAGATTTATGGGCAGGAAGTGCTCTGTTAAAATAGACCTGTGGAGTTATTTTTGATTATTGTGGTATATTGTATGCTTTTGTTCTGAAGCAGATAAATCAAGGCAATTAGCTTTAGCATATATAAAAACGTAAATATATTATATATAATATAACAGTAATTTACCCCCAAGTAAGTAGTTTACTGCAACTTATTAAGTAGGCAAACAATAGTCTTTGTTTATTGTTGAAAAGAAAGACATGTTACTGAAGCTTTTTGTTTTGAGCTCATCAGGGCAAAAGCAAGAATGCCAAATTTCAAACAATCACAACAATTTATACTACAGGTGAAAAGGGTGCTGATTAGTTGGCAAGTGGAGTCTGATTGGCTGAGGCGTTGGCATAGAGAAAGCAATGGGGAACAATAGGCTCCCCAGCTGCCAGGTAGTTCAAAAAAGGCACAAGGCTTGAACATACTACTTTTGTTTGCAGAGAATGGGCCCCTGCACATGAATGTATGTGGCTTCTAGCAAGCATGAATGAGCCACATTATAAGCTCAAAACAAAAACAGAATTACCTGGAAAAACTCAGCAGGTCTGGCAGCATCGGTGGAGAAGAAATCAGTTAACGTTTCGAGCCTTCACGGCCCTTCGGCAGAACTGAAGCATAGTTAGGAGAAAGGAGAAATATAAGCTCAACTGATTGTCTTAAATTAGTTATTAGCCTTCCCTGTAGGACCTATTCTCAAAAGGAATATGTTCAAGCCTTGCATCTTTTTTTGAATGGCCTGAGAGCTAAGGGAGTCCATAGTTCTTTCTCCATGGCAATGCCTCAACCAATCAGAGTCAACTTGACAACCAATCAGCACCCTCTTCTCCTGTAGAATGAATTATTCTGATCGCTAAAATTTGGCATTCTTGCGTTTGTCTTGATGAGTGCAAGACAAAAAGCTTCAGGAACAGAGTCTCTTTTCAGCTATATTCAATTTCTGTGCTACCAAGTGACAGTCTTTGTTTACCCATATACATCACAGAATAAAGATGCAGGTTTTGATTCACAAGGCATTCAGTTAGTTCATGGGCACTGTCATGAAAAATGTGCCTGGAAGAAAGCCTAGACCGTGACATTGTCCAGCTGCTCCAAGCAGACGGTTTTGAGAGTTGGTATTTCAAACCAAAATCAGCCAGGGTAAATGAAAGTGGGCATAGTTTTCCTTCCTGTGTTAGAATCATATCTCTCAAGACTGAATTTTTCTTTTATAAAATGGAAGGACATCACATGATCTGGACATTTTGATGTCAACCTGGGATTTTTTTTAAAAGGAGGTCATAACTTCACCTTGGAACTGTCAGCAAGCAGGCCTCTTCCAAGAAATCACCTGATCTTTATGGCACTTGGGGAAGATCTGGTTGTTTGTTTTGAACTGCAATCACTTTAATTGATGGAGAAAAAAACTGCAAAGGAAGGTTGGTAACTTGCTGAAAATCACATGGGTGAGAGGGAAAAAACCTAATTTGTGAACCGGCTTATTTTGAAGGCAGCCTGGCTGGGGAACAAGCCAAGGAAGGCAAGCCACCTTAACTGGCTCCCTCTCTCTATCTTGCCTAAAATTGTGTGTGGCTATCAGCCTGTAGCCAGAGAACTCTCACCTGAGTGCAACTAGTCTGCATTTGGACCTGCAAAGCTGAGACCAGTTAGTGAGAACTTCCAGACATCCACTGGGACCAGCGGCCAGTCTTCACACGAGGGAACTTCAGGTTGATAGCGTTGAGACCCTGCGGACTTTATCCTTCATTTTATAACACCCATCCTCCAAAGCCCATCTCTGCGGAGAGACTCCATCTGTTTGTCCTTTGTTTGTCTGTGTGTGTGCTAGGGGACTTCTTTCGGAAGAGATGGAAGTTATACTTCCTTATTACAATTGTGTTAACCAGTACTTGCAACTTGTTAAAAGAAGTTTTGTTTTAAAAAAATAAATTAATCATTCTGAGTTTCTTGAAAGAAGCTTGGTTGAAGACTCTTTTTATTCTGGGGCACCAGCAGGGGAAATAGACGGCTGGCCATTTCAGTGAGAAAATTAAACATTTAAGTTAATGGTACGGGCTGTAGAGTAGTGGGGCTTGATAACTCTCGCACTCCTCCCATCCTGGTCATAACACCTGGATCCAGACTAGGTGCTAATTTTAATTGTGAAAGTAATGCTTGATGAAGTATTGGGGGTAAAGTAGTATAGTGATTATGTCACTGGACTAGTAATTCAGAGGCCTGGATTAATAATCCAGTGAATGAAAGTTCAAATCCTGCAATGGCAATTTGAGAATTTGAATGCAGTTCAGAGAATTTCGAAGTAAAAGTCTAGTATCCAGAGAGGTGACCATGAAACTGTTAGATTGTGCAGAAACCAAGCTGGTTCATTAGCATCCATTAGAAGGAAACCTGGTGTCCTTACCCAGCCTGACCTAAATGTGACTCCGGTTCCACACCAACATTGTTAGCACTTAACTGCCCTCTGAAATGGCAGCAAGCCACTTGGTCAATTATATCAAACCACTGCAAAGAATAATGATACATCGTGAGAGTAACTTCACCACACAAAATGTAGTCTTTCAAGAAGGCCCACCACCACCCTCAAGACGAGAGAAGAGTAATAAATGCTGGTTTAGGCAGTGACACTCACATCCCAAGAATAGATTTTTTTTAAGCAAAAAAATTTTTTTTAAACCTATTTTTCTCTTCTCCACATCTCACCTGAATGTATTGATTCTTTGGTAAGATGTGGTTTCATGGGTACCTGGCCTGTTCAGAACCTTGTCCATGTGCCCATCATCTTATATGGGCCCTGTAGTAACTGTTAATGGAATTTGTGAATATGCATTAAATGAGTTGTCTTACTGCTGGGGGAGGGAATTAATCTAAACAGTACTAATTTCTCCTCTCCCCACCCGGTCCTGAACCAGAACTTCAGTGTGGCCTGTTCACCAGAACTTAAACAGCAGACTGAGCTATGCAGTTCAGCAGGACAATGCTATTTGTTCCACAAGCCAGAAGCCACATGACTCCCACCTCTCCATGATGTCTTCAACAAAGGATGTTTATCCAGTGTCTGGAAATTGGCTTTTGTGTTCCAGGCTGATAATGTCCAGGCATTATGGGTTAAAAGGAATGTATGAGAGGCCATTGTCTTAGGAGACATTCTGTCTCCACAGGCCAGCCTGGGTTATCAAATACAAATGGCCTTCATGTAGCTCCCTTTGAAGCTGGACTGTGCAGTCCACAGGTGGTCGTTAGTAGCTCCTCAGAGATAACGAGGTCTGAGTTTGCCTAAAACTGCAACATGGCTTCTTTTGTTCAGGGGTCACAGACAGACACAGCTTCAGCCATTTTACATATCTTTGTTCAATTTTAAAAAAATTAAATAGCAATGAGCATATCTATGTATATTTTGTAAAAATATACAGTGTGAGGTCTTAGTCCCTCAGTCTTCGCAGCTTCGGGGAAAAAATTAATTCTATTTAATTTTTTTATGTGGCCTTATGAAGGAAGAACAGGAAGTGAAGAAGTATGTATTAACTCTCTAGTTCATTCTGGCATGTCAAACACACAGCTAGCAGGGGCAATGGCAGCTTCCTGCTGCATTTCTTTTTTTGAGGTTTAAATCTGGATTAATGCATCAGCAAGAATATTGCCCTGTCCTGGGATGTGGAGCGATTAGGTAGGTAACCCAGGTTACCTAGAAGAAGTTAACCCAGAAGACTGAAATCTGTTTATGGGAAATCTCGCTGGGGTTGGATTTCTGAATTTTTCTCTGTTGGGGATCAGGCTTGAGCAGAGCCATTGGTTTCAGAACTCTGCCTGTCTAACTCCTGATTAAGTGTCCACTGACTCTTCAGGTACTAAAGCAGTCCATGTCCAAATGCAGAAAGACCTGAACAATATCCAGGCTTGAGCTGATAAGTGGCAAGTAACATTCACGCCACACAAGTGTGAGGCGATGACCATCTCCAACAAGAGAGAATCTAACCTTTGCCCCATGACATTCAATGGCATTACTATCGCTGAATCCCCCACTATTAACATCCAGGGGGATTAAGCAGAAACTGAACTGGACTAGTCATATAAATACTGTGGCTACAAGAGCAGGTCATAGGCTCAGAATCCTGCGGTGAGTAACTCACCTTCTGACTCCTTAAAGCCTGCCTCACCATCAACAAGGCAAAAGCCAGGAGTATGATGGAATACACTCCACTTGTCTGGATGAGCGCAGCTGCAACAACACTCAGGAAGCTTGGCACCATCCAGGACAAAGCAGCCCACTTGATTGGCACCCCATCCACAAACATTCACTTCCCTCCACCACCGACGCACAGCAGCAGCAGTGTGTGCCATCTACAAGATGCACTGCAGGAACTCACCAAGTTTCCTTAGACAGCACCTTCTAAACCCACGACCACTACCATGTAGAAGGATAAGGGCAGCAGACACATGGAAACACTACCACCTGGAAGTTCCCCTCCAAGCCACTCACCATTCTGAATTGGAAATATATTGTCATTGCTTCACTGTCGCTGGGTCAAAATCCCGGAAACCACCCCCCCTCCCCCCGCCCACAACAGCACTGTGGGTGTACTTACACATGGATTGCAGTGGTTCAAGAAGGCAGCTCACCACCAACTTCTGAAGGGTAATTAGCGATGGGCAATAAATGTTGGCCTAGCCAGCAATTTTAAAAAATTAAAAGGTCTGGGAGTTTTACAGGGTGATTAGCACACAATGGGTGAGCAATGGCCAGCTGCTCAGGGCTACCTGCAGGGGAATGCCGAGTATCTCAGTCTGAGAGTGCCAGGTTCTTTGATCATCGGGATGAGTGGCAAATTGAATCCTGCTACTGGTAGTTCAGGGATAATTCCTACCCCTGACACAGCCTAAAAGGTCACACTTTAGATGGACCCAGTGGAGGGGTGCAAACGCTGATCCTCCTTCCACTCTACTGGTCAGTGCTTTAGCCTTCAGGGTGGACTCGCAGGGGATAGGTTTAGGCTTCCCTCCAACATTACAGACTTGGTGGCACCTGTGTCCTGGAGAAGTACAGTGGGCTTTGTAAAGAACATATCTTTTTATTTCTATTGAACTGTGGACTAAGATTATAATGGTTGCAGTTTGAAAGACATTTCTACTGGAACAGTGTGAGGGATATATACAATGTTGCTGCCCTGGAGCAGAGTGTGCCATGAAAGACAGGATGGTGCTGAGGAGGAGTCTGGTCTAATGGGGAACTGCCTGGCAACACCGTTTTAATTGGCTCCTGACCAGGTGATCAGGGTTTGTGTGAGAGCAGTACAGCAGAATAGCTCCTAGCCTAAAAAAGGAAGACCTAAAACCTCTTGCTCCTGTGTGTCAGATTCCAGTAATTCTGCAATAATAGCTAGCTGGCCTTTTTTGCTCATATCTCTATAATCTGCTCTCTCTGAAAATCCCTGTCAAGAGGCAAAGGGGAAAATCACCATTAGAGACATTGAAAAGCAAGTGCTCAACCAGTGAAATAAAGACTGAAATTGCGGGAAGACCACCTCGTGTCATCAACAAAGAACTGAAAGGAATTTGGAAGACATCGATCAAAATCAACCCATCAAATCCTGTACTCTGGAATTGGTGCTATTGAACTGTTTTATCCCACCCTTAAAATCCATGTTTTTGTGTGCCTTATGTGTCTTGTATGTGTGTGACTAGGGACTTAAGAAGGGGTAGAGTTTAGGTTATAGAGTTAGAAATTAGCAGTTCATATTTCTTTCTTTTGCCAGTGGTTAAAGTCAATTTGTTCAATAAACAGTTATTTACTTATTAAGTTTACAAACCTGGTGCTCGTATTCTGTTGACCTAAATTAAACAATTAGGGGGGTTGATCAAACTTTTTCACATTTGTCGTGGCTCGGGGAACAGTGCGGCTTGATATTGCAGTGCACTATCCCCAGTGAGTCGTGACAACTTGCTCACATCTTGGGACAAGTAGGGAACACTGTTCCTGAAAGGACAAAACTCCAGAAACTCCCTGGGAGTTTGTCTGGCACAGACACACAATGCCATGCCTACAAAGGGTAAATTTCTATAGTGAGAGAACTGCCTGCTCGGCCACACTACCCATTGGGGCGACCTTTGGGGGACTATTGGTATGGAGCCCTATTGGGCTTTCTTCGCAATCTCCAGCACTCAGGCCTGGAATGGCCTATATTACAATGGGAATACACCAGCCTCCAGGTGTTCTCCTTTCGGGCTGCAGGATGAATCCTCACACCCTCCTTTGTGTTTTCTTTTCTCAGTGGGGGTCCTTTCCTATCCAGGTCAACCTGCTTATCTGTCCAATGTTCATGGGAATGGTTTGGAAAGGGTCTGCCTGAGTTTCTGGGCCTGTGGGTGAAATTGTAGTCGTCTGTTGTGACTGCTGCATTCTTGGCTATGAGGATTCCCTGCTCCTCTAAGTACATCCACAGGCTGGTGGGGCGAAGGCACCCCTAGGTAGCAGCAACCACACTATGATTGAATTTTACATCCAGTTTGAAAGGGAGATGAGTGGGTCTAAGACTATAGTATGTTAAACTTAAATAAGGGCAACTATGTGGGCATGAAAGCTGAGCTAGCTGAAGTGTACTGGGATACTAGGCTAGGGGATAGATCAATAGAGAAGCAGTGGCAGACATTTAAGGGGATATTTCAGAATAAGTATATTCCTACTAAAAAGCTAAATTCTAATGGGAGGACCCACCATCTGTGGTTAACCAAAGAAGTTAAGGAAAGCCCCAACTTGAGGAAAAAGCATATAACTGTATAAAGATGAGTGGCAGGTCAGATGATTGGTCAGAATATAAAGAACGGCAGAGAATGGCTAAAAGGTTAAACAGGAGAAAGAAACTAGAGTATGAGAGAAAGCTAGCTAGAAATGTAAAAACGGATAGCAAGAGTTTCTACAGTATATGAAAAGGAAATGAGTAAGTAAAGTGAGTGTTGGTCCCCTAGAGAGTGATAGTGGGGAGTTAATAGATAATAAGGAAATGGTGGATGAAATGAACAGACATTTTGCTTTTGTCTTCACTATAGAGGATACAAAAAACGTTCTGGTAACAGCTGTGAATCAGGAGGTGAAAGGGAGTGGGGAACTTGGTGAAATTACAGTCACTAGGGAAGTGGTGCTGTGCAAACTGATGGAGCTCAGGGCTGACAAGTCTCTGGGCCCTAGGAACTTCATCCTAGGGTCTTAAAAGAGGTGGCTGATGATGTTGATGTTAATTTTCCAAAATTCTCTAGATTTTGGAAATGTTCCATCAGACTGGAAAGCAGCTGGTCTCTCTCCCATTGAGCTGCTAGCTTCATTTCCAATTTTTGGAGCTGCAATTCTCTACTCCTTTCCTGTTCTCTCTCCGGAGCCTCTGTTTCCCTCTCCTTAAATTCCAGCTGCATTCTGAGCTTGTCCAGCTAGAATTTAGCTCGGAGAAGGGAATTCAGAGTCATGGTTGAGTCCTTCATCTGTCTGTTCTATTGAATATGAGATATCCAAATGTTCTACCAACAACTGGATCAGTTCACTTTTATTCAATTTACTGGGTAACTTTAACAGTACCTCCCGAGCTACGGCTTTCAGTTGTTCTGTGCTAAGGGATGCTAATATTTCACCATCCAGATTTTCTTGCTTGTCCCACATCTGAGCATCAAAAGTCACCATTTCTTAGTGCTAGGGAAAAGGAGTTGGCTGTGGAAAGTTACTGTGCTTTAAAATTTGTTCCAGCTACTGGATTTTTCCGGTTGGTTTCCAATTGACTCTTTTATCGCAGATTTGGCTCATGTCTTAGTTAGACACTGGTCAAATGGGTAATTCTGGACTTGAGCTCCCAATGCCTATTACTGACAGGAGGGGGTGTTAATTTAATCAGCATTAACTTCTTCTATCATGACTCATCCGTCAACAGAAAGGTGTTTTGATTTGTTTCCCTCTCTAAAAGCGCTGGCGTATTTCCCAATCCCTTGGTTTTTGTGTGATCCAATTTTCTATTGATAACCCACAACAAACTTGAGATAGGATGAATTCAAAGGGTTTGTTTATTTGCATACACTCAAAGCGCAAAAGAGGGTTCACAACATCCTCCTTGCATTCAGATAGTAATGAGAGGGATAGAGAGAAGAAAGATTTACAGTATAGAGACCACAGAGAAAAGAAACATTGCTTCATGTGTGTTCCAGAATCAAAGTCCAATGAGGTATTCCTTCATGGAGGTCAGTGGGTTAAAAACCTATGCTGGATAATTCGCTTCTCCAGTAGTGTTGACTTCACACAGTGAGATAGGCAAGCAGAGATGAATCAGTCAGGTGGTTGACTGTACAGTCTCCCAGCAGAAGCAGGGTAGATAGGGCCAAGTGTCCAACCTGGGCCAGAGTGCCTTCCATGTGGCTTGCTAGTCAGACGTTAAACAGCAGACTGATCTATGTAGTTCTGCAGGGTAATATTACTTGTTCCTCAAGCCAGAGACCCATGACACATGACTTTACCTCTCTGCAATGCCTTCAACAAAGGATGTTTATCCAATGTCTGGAAATTGGCTTTGTGTTCCAGGCTGATAAAGTCTCAGCCATTGTGGGTTAAAAGGGATGTTTGAGAGGCAATTGTCTTAGTGGACATTCTGTCTCCACTGGCCAGCCTGGGTTAACAAATACAAATGGCTTTCGTGTTGGTTCCTTTGGCTGTGCAGTCCACAGGTGGTCCTTAGTGGCTCCTCAGAGATGACGACAAGGTCTGAGTTTCCCTGAAACTGCAACATGGCTTCTTTTGTTCAGGGCTCACAGATAGACAGTTTCAGCCATTTTACATATCTGTGTTCAATTTTTTAAAAATTAGAAATAGTGATGAGCATATTTAAGAAAAAATGAATTCTATTTCATTTTTTTATGTGGTCTTATAAAGGAAGAACAGGAAATGAAGAAGTATGCATTCCTGCTCCGACATGATGTCCATGTGTACACATTTCTAACCTGATATAGTGACCAGTAGTGGTAACTCTGGCTGCTTTCTCTGCTTATACCCCCGCCCCCTGTCACCATCACTCTCATTCCTTTTCCCTTCACTTATTTGTGGGCACTAAGATCAGTTGTAACACCCCTGTTTTTTTTTCCCCAAAGATACATTTTATTATAAAATTTATGAAATTGCACCACCTGACTGTTCAAAGTTGACAATATTGACATTACATAAGATGCAAATCAAATCAGTTTCTTCCAATACTGTATGTTACCCATTACACTTACAATTACAGTTAATACTTACCATACTCATAAGATGACGAACGTAGAACCCGAGGGAGTTTTCACAGTTTCCAACCCCTGGGTGTGCTGTGGTTGAGGGGCCTTAGACAGTGGCTTTTCCCAACTGCACCTTTGCAGCGACTGCCCCAAGCTTTTGTGCATTGCTCAGCACATAGTCCTGCACCTGGGAATGTGCCAATCTACACACTGGGTTATGGTCATCTCTTTGCACTGGAAGACCTGCAAGTTTTTGGCAGACCAAAATACCCTTGTCACTGTTCTGGCAGTAGTCAACTAGCTTAGGACAGCAGGATATAACTTGCGATTCTTGGACTGTGTAAATTCAGCTAATCATTAGAGATAAACTTACTGAGCCATAAAGGGAAGCAAATGTGAAAATTTTAAGAAAACACCTTTTACCTTCCCTATGCTCCTGCCTCCTTCTAGAACTCTAGTCAGTCGGCCAGAGTTGCATGGAATAACGCTGGGATGATGGACTTCTCCCCATACTCTGAAGGTGTCTGGATTTTGCACAGTTTTCAGTGATTAAAGCTTTCAGAAATTGAAGACAATGAACTGACCTTAACCTGCTTTGTACATACTTACATTGAATATTTCTACCTCTTTCCTGCACCAACAAACAGTAAAACAATTCATCTGAAGTGATGTTGAAATCTTTGGTAAAGCATTGTTGTAATTTCAAAATTTGCTTATTTTAATCATATTCCAGTTATGAACCTATAGCATTGCTTCAAAACTTAAATGTTATTTTCATAAAGCATAAAATAATGGCTGGTTTAGACTTTTGAGCTGGAGCTCAGTGATGCATCTTGACCCACTCATCCTAAGTCATCAAGTTTAGCGTCCTTTAGGTCAGCTCAATTTAAAAAAAGGTGTTTTCACAAGTGTGATTGCATGGTGTCTTTGGAGATTAAACATTTACAGGGTAAACTGTTCATTGCAAAGGTGAATCTCAATCGGTGCTTCTTTTTAACAACCCATCATTATACTGGTGTGTTCTTCCATGAACAAATCGCAAAGAAAATCTGCCATTTTTTTTTAATTGTACGTTTCAGAGCTTCTACACTCTTTAAACAGTGTTCAGTCCGTGACTTAAACTGTTGCTGTTGTGTTAAGGTGGTGCACCTATTTGGAAAGAGGTGGAGTATTTACATTCTTTTCCAGGATCCTGATATTGCTGCAACTAAACAGCCCATCTCAATAGTTGCCTGCTGTAAGAAGAATGAGGAAGGTTCGCTCCTTCTTTGACCCATCAATGCATGGGCAATACAACATTGAGCAGGTACTTGTAGCTGTGATCATTAATAGAGGTGGATATAGATTTTGTGGAGTTGTAGGGCTTACAATAAAATAATCTGTTTCTCCTTTTTCCCCGCTTGAAAAATACTTGAAATTAACAAAATGTGTTAAAATTTCAGTATTTCAATTATTTTATTGCTATTTTAAATGTTTTTTTCACTTGAATTGGTCACTGCTAGCTTGGAATAAATAACATGAGATGTAGGAAACTCAATGCTTTTGCAGAGTCTATTGTGATTATTTTTTCTTTTTAAAAGTAGTTTGAATGTAGGGGATTTGCTACTTAAATAAAATCCAGTAATGGCCTAGTATGCTTTTAGGGTGTAACTGAACCAGAAGATGTTCATTTCTTTTGGCAGAGCTGTATAAACCAGCTGTTTCATGAGACATTGATATGCTGAAATGGCTAGGTAATTCTCAGATGAAATCCTGATTCTTGGCTATAAAGACCTATAAGGTCCAAAGGCAAAGTCATGTCCAAATGTACTCACTTGGCTTTACTTTTGTCTGTTCTTCAAATCCAGATATTGCAGTGCAGCACAGAAGGAGGCCATTTGGCCCATTGAGTTTGTGTTGGCTCATTCGAGGAACGACCCTGTTAGTCCTACTCACCTGCTCTTTCCACAAAACCCCGTAATTTTTTTTCACTTTCAAATATTCCCTTTTGAAAACTACAGTTGAAACCAAACCCCATCAGGCTGTGCATTCCAAATTCTTGTTGCATAAAAAACTTTTCCTCATGTCATCTCTGGTTCTTTTGCCAGCCATCTTAAATCTGTGCCCTCGAATTGTCAACCCTTCAATCACACAACAGTTTCTCTTTACTCTTTCTAAATTGTTTTATCAAATCTCCTCTTGGCATTCCCTGTTCCATATCGTGGTAATCCCTGACCCTTGGTTAGGCAACACTGCATGTAGTTCTGGTCACCGTCTTATAAAAAGAATGCAGGTGTACCGGATAGGGTTCAGAGAAGATTTAGCAGGATGATGTTAGAAATGTGTGGGTATATATTTCAGCGAAGGTTGACAGGGCTAGTTTCTTTTCTTTTGAAAAAAGGAGGGTGACCTAATAGAGATCTTCTAAAATTATGAAATTTGATGCTCAAGTGGATACAGAGAGGATGTTTCCTCTTGTGGGGAAGAGCTTAAAGGAATTAGAAATTATCTGAGGAGAAAAAATTTGCAGGACTACATGGAAGGGCAGCAGAACAAGAATAGCTGAGTTGCTCTTGCAGACAGCCAGCACAGACATGATGGGCTGAATGGCTGCATTCTGCACTGTGACCATTCTATGATCCCTAGAACCATTCTAGTAAATGTTTTCTGTATTCTTTCCAAAGCCTTCATGCCCTTCCTAAAGTGTGGTGCCCAGAATTGGATACACTACTCCAGCTGGTCCCAAAGAAATGCATTATATAGTTTTAGCATAACTTGTCTTTTGTACTCTGGCAATCAGAAATGGACCACTTTCTGGGCGTTATAAATAGAGACAAAGGAAGAGAAGTCAACACTGGCTATATTTCATGTGAAAGGTTTTAATGTACTAGTATTGATGCTAATAGGCAAGGTGTGGATTAAACAATCCCAATCTCCTGGTGGAAAAATGATGTAAATGGTTTGTGGTAGAAGAATGAGTAACAAAAAGGATCTGTTTTTCTTGAGGAAAGAACTATATTTGTTTTTATATACAGCTTTCTCTCTCTATAGTGAGCAGCAGGCATATATAAAAGTTGAAGCAGATCACTATATGTAGAAGATATGCCTTGACTTAACTCTGGTTAAATTAAGACTGGAAATGTAACTTCGGAAAGTGGGAATTTGCCTAGGGAAAAATATTTTTGGAGTACCTCAGAAAATTGCATTTTACTCAGCAGTGTGCTTTGCAAAGAATGCTGGGATACCAGTTTATGCTTTGTATCAAGTTTTCATTAATTCATTAAACCCTTAGCTATGATTAAAGACCATACTGGTGAGACACCTGCATTGCTTCAACAGCAAAATGTGCAGTGCAAATGTAAATGTGTGTGTAAAATTAAAAATCATCAGAATGAGTAAGTTTCTGGGCTTATTGACGGCATTCCAATGTTGACCAGAATATTTTTCAAATTAATCTGATCAGTCAACTTATTGCCCACTTCCACATAGATGCTTACCTCTGTGGTGGTTACCTAGGTTTAGCGAGGGTGGTGGAGGGTGGGAAGAGAATAAGAAACGTTGTTAAAATTGAGTAGTAAAGTGAGTGCTCTGGGGTCTTGGATTCAACAAACACTTCTATGTAGCAGTAGCATCATCAGTTGGAATAAACAAATTGTTACAAGATCTGTGCTTGATTGAAAAATCGATACCTTATTAAGCTCAAAAACTGGATGCTCTTTGTATATCATGAGTTAACTTTTCTTGGAAAGTCAAAAGAGTCATTTACAGCAAAGAAGGAGGCCATTTGGCCCATTGAGTCCATGTTGGTTCCCTGTGGAGCAATCTAGTAAGTCCGATTCCCCTCTTGATCCCTGTAGTCCTGCAAGTTTATTTCCTTCAAATGCCCATCCAATTTCCTTTTGAAAACATTGACTGTTTCCACTTCCACCACCCTTGTGGGCAGTGAGTTCCAGGCATTATCACTTGCTGCGTAAATAAGTTCCTCCTCACATTCCCACTGCGTCTCTTGACCAAACTTTTAAATGTGTCCCCTAGTCCTTGTATCATCAAAGGAATTGGAATGCTCTCTAGTGGGTTGTCTAACCTACAGCCTGGGAGTCTTGCAATCCTGCCATTGAAACTCAAATGTTGGCCTTCCCATATTTTGGCCTCTTAGAGTTAGAAGCATTGGCAGCCAACATACCAGATTGCCATTTGGCATAATTAGGGGCCTGTGGGCTCAGACTGTGATTGTGACTTAGACCCCTGAATAGAATCCAGAACTTTTTTTATTTTAAATAAATGTGACCTTGCTGCTTTCTTACTAATGGAGTTTTGGGGAAGCTGTTTGGATGCTTTCGGTGGCTTGCAAACCACCTGCCCCCACCTCCCTCTCCATTCTTCCTCCCCACTCCTCAACTAGCCAGTCTTTGGCCAACCTCTCTCTTCCTTCATTAGGTGTCCTAGGTGCATCTCTTGTGCCACAGGAATCTGCTACATCAACCGAAATTAAGGAATCCCCACTTAACCTTAAATATTGCTGTGGTTGGATCCATCTAGTCACTTGTGTGGAGATACTGTCTTCGGCTTCACCATCCCCACCTCGCAATGAATTTTCAGAGTCAATAGGGTTTTCACTCACTTATTCTTTCACAGTACTGCAGAAGCATAAAGTACAGCCTGGTCCTTAGTTTTTAAGTTTGGGTTCTTTTCTGGACCAGTTGTTGCTTTTGCTAACTCTCTCAGTTTTTGTTTGTCTCTACTTGATTTTGGAATCTCAACATCAGTAGTACTAGAATTATCTTTTAACCTCCCAGCATGTGAAAGTTATTTTCAAACCACATCTGCACCAATCTTCAGATTGGATCTCATCAAAGGAATTTTCAGCTGCTGACCATTATGGTTTTTCCCCCTGTTACTTTATTACCAAGCATAACTCAGGCAAAGTAAAGATTAGCCTTGTGGACCTGGAGCAAATGTTCAGAGTACATACACAATCTATTCCCTGCCAGATCAGAGCTCCTGGTGCAACTAATTAGACCTGTTGCGCTCTCTAATGTCCCAATTCATGAAAGATGCTTGGAAGATCAGGTCATTGATTCATGCCTCAACATCGTTCTGCTTATCAAACATGCGTCTGAGTTCTTCAAGCCCATGTTGGCCTGTACCTCAGGTTTTTCACTAGGGACACTTGTTTTCCTTCTGTACTATGATTTCAGCATATTGGGTAAATGAATCTTTGGATGGATTTCTGTTGCATACTTTGGGAACTCTAAGGTGGGATTTGGGGGTCTTGCATGTCAGTGTGTTGGTGTGCTCAGTTATACTGCCACATTGGTATTGATTTAGAATGCAGATCATTTTGCATTGATGCACCCATGAGAGCTGTGAGCCCAAATAATAGCATGTAGATTAGACATGCAAGGCTATGTCACACCATCACCATACAATGTTATTCGTTTATCAACTCTTTCACATTTCAGAAGTTGATGGTAGATTTAATTGTGTGTAAATTTATTTTTGAGCTATTTCTATTGCATACCAAAATACAAGGCTGCTTTTCTGGAAGAGGAGTCAGTCTGGGGTTCCTTGCATGTCTGCTTATGACTGCAGGGTGGCATTAACATAGGTTGTGATTTGATGTTCTGCTATGCTCTTTTGGGCCGTATGCATAGGCAAGGCAAAACTCCGAGGTTTTGTTAATTCCAGTTATTACAACAACTGACAGAAATCAGACTCAGTATATAACTAGCTGAACATGACTGATGTCTGACCTTGGCTGCCACATTTGCTTGGGAGAGGAGAAGCTGCCTGCTGGAAGTTATTGCTTCAAAATATTTATCCTTGATACTTTCAAGAAGAATCCTTGTGGTTAGAGAGAGGGTGCTTTAAATACAATTTATGGAATATTTTTATTTGTATCTGTCTGATTTTTACAAAGCCACTTGAAGAAAGTTTTGGTGTAGGGAGTAAATACAGTTCTATTGGAGAGAATTGGTTAATCCCGGTTCAATAAACTGAGGACAGATTTTTTGTTGTAAACTGGCTATTGCCAATCATAGGTAGCATTTGGCTTTTCTCTATAATGAATAAGATTCTTTGTTACTTGCTCAAACTTGTGGTGTTACTAAGTAGCTCTGAAAGTGGACCAATCTTCTTAGAGCTGCCCGCTGTAGTTGAAGAAGCAGACTTGTAAACTTAACGGAGTCTCAAAATCCAGCTTTAAATGGCCTGACGTTTTGTGAGGAAAAGTCTTTTAATTTTGTTTTAAACAAAACCTTGCAAAATTGGATCTTAATAGATTAGTTTTGACTATTGAAGCTGTTAATTTTGTACCTGAGTCAAACTTGAGATGGAGGATTGGGAATCAGCTGTTGCAGCTTTTGAAGTCCCTCACTGGAGGGTGAGTGATGTAAAAGTCTTGTACGGTGCACATTTTATTCTGTAATATGAATGGTTATCCATGATAACCTGCCTTTAGAGGCCAATAAATTATCAACAACCAAATTTTGTGGTGTTACTAGGACTTCTCTGGGGTTGGTGAAATCTTCATAAAATATCCACTTGTGTTGTGAAAATCATCCAGCAGTTCAATTGTAGATTTTGGGTTGTATCTGGGAGAGCATTTTAAACTATACAACAATAGACTTTGGTTCAAATGGTTATGGTCTTGTCACCTCTGGGGTGAGAGCAGTTTGATGTGATGAATTAAGGATGTTACAGAAAATGTAAATTGTTCAACTAAAATATGTAGGTTGAGGATTTTCTGTTGGCTATTAATATGCTAATAAGGCTTAAAATGGCAACAACTGCATTGTGCCTTCTGCTCTCACACATATGAGTAACATTCACCACGGAAAAGGAAAATGTGTTTCAGAAGTGAGACACCTGCTTTCTGTTTGGGCCATGTATTGCCACAGAAATATTTTTTGCAAATTGTACATTTTTGCGCCATAAAAAGCATGCAAGTATTTCCACTGCACAAGTGTATTACCTCTTGCGAGATAGCCATTTGCAGATTTGATGAAATATGGTCATCTGCATTTGGTGACTATCTAGTGATAATTTTCCTTTGGCATAAGTGGGAGCTTTTTGGCTTTGAGTTAGTACCCGCTTTTCCTCATTTGTGTGCTGCCCCTAGCAACATTATCCTTATACATGAGGCCATTTTCCACATTTATGTTGATGACTGCCAGCTGTACCTCCTCTCAACCCACCCACTCTCCCATGCTGTCAAACTGCTTATATGACATCCAGTTTTGGCTGAATGGCAATTTCTTCTAGCTAAACATTGTGCAGGCCAAATTCAAGGTCATTTGGCTTCTACTATACACTCTACCCTTGTAACTAAGCCTGTGCCCATTCTAGCCACACTTTCAGGTTGGACCAGACTACTTGCAACCTTAGCATCCTTTTTGATCCTGAATAGCAATTTCAATCCCTCTATATTCTGTCCATCACTAAGGCTGCCTACACACTCCTCCATTTCATTGTCTGTTTCTGCCCTTACTTTAGCCCATCTGCTGAAACCATTATCAATGCTTTTGTCATCTTCAGAGTCAACTGTTCCATTGTTCCTCTGGCTGGCCTCCAGTCCTTCACCCTCTGAAAGCTTCAGCTCATCCAAAATTCGGCTGCTTTATCCTATCCTGCTCAACCATTACATCTGTTCTCACTGGTCAGCAGTGGCTTGTGATCCCCAGCACTTCGAATTTAAAATTTTGATTTTAAAATCCTTTCATGGCCCCATCTATCCCTTTACTCAAGGACTTCACATCTCCCTGAACTCTCTTCCTCAGAATCTAGCCTCTGCACCACTTCCCCCCCACAAATTGGGTGGATGTGCACCTGGCTGTCCAGGATCCACTCCGGAATCCTCTCCTCCTTTAAAACCCTCTTTAAAATTCACCTCACTGGCCAAGCTATCCTTTGGCTTAGCATTTGTTTTCTCTTTGTGCTTCCATGAAGCCCCTTGGATCATTTTTCTGTGATAAGGATGCTATCCAACAACAGTTTTTACAAATCTATTGTTGAGCTCTCCTGGCTGAGATGATGATTACTGCAGCTAATTCCAATAGGAGACTTCCTCTCAAGTGAGTTAGTTTTCCATTCCTCTGTTGAGCAATTATATACAGCACGTGATAAGATGTACTCATTAGTTTAATTTTTCTCTTTGAGAAATATCAAATGCTCAGCAGTTATGGATTGCAATGTTAAAACACATGCCATATTGATTCTCGTTTTCTCTCAGCAGCTGCATTGGGCTTTAGGCTTTTTTTCGCTTGGCATGCACGTCATTATAATACATATTTGAAATGGGTATTCTGAAAGAGCTATAGAGCTTTTCTAAGACATCCCTTTCTGAACCAAATGGTTGTGGGTTTGTTTTGGAGGGAGCAAGTCTGGATGAGGATGTTTTCTTGTCTCAATAATCTCATAATTTCAGAGTAAAAGATCCTCTGGGAAAACATGATCATAATATAATTAAATTCTATATTAAGTTTGAAAGCAACATATTCCAGTTCCAAACAAGCATCTTAAACTTAAACAAAGTCAATTATGTCGTTATAAAGGGAGAGCTGCCTAAGGTTGATTGGATAAATAAATTTAAAACTATGGCAGTAAATAAACAGTCGGAAACATTTAAGGAACAAAATCTTATTCTCTGTCTGACATTATGGGGCATGAGAAGAAAGCAGCAGGAGCTCCCAGAAAGGGCGTGAAAAAGTCAGTGAAAAAGGCCCCAGCGGAGGGTGAGGAAGGAGAGTTACTCCAACTACATCTACAAAGTGATGAAGCAGGTTTAGCTGGACACCGGCATCTCCTCCAAGGCCGTGAGCACCATGAACTCGTTTGTCAGCGATATTTTCGAGCATATCGCAGATGAGGCTTCCCGCCTGGCCCATTACAACAAGCGCAGCAGCACCAGCTCCCTGGAGATGCAGACCACTGTGCGCCTGCTGCTGCCCAGGGAACTGGCCAAGCACACCGTGTCAGGGGGGACAAAAGTGGTTGCCAAGTACACCAGGTCCAAGTAAAACACTGCATTTCACTGAAATAAAAAAAAATTCAATGTGTTCCAACAAAAATATATTCCATTTTATAAAAAAAAACCAGCAAGAAAGATCCATCCGTACCTTACCTGGGAAGTTAAAGATAGTATTAGTTTAAAAGAAGAGGCTTATAATATTGCAAAGAATAGTAGTGACCTAAGGATGAGAACATATGAACAAACAAACATGAATTAAGAGCACGAGTAATCCATTTGGCCCCATCGAGCCTGCTCTGCCATTTGATAAGATTCTGTCTGATCTAATTGTGGCTTCAATTCTACTTTCCTGTTTATCTCCTATAACCTTTGACCAAAACCCTTGTCAATCAAGAATCTATCTAACTCGGCCTTAAAAATATTCAGTGACTCCATTGCTCTCTGGGGAAGAGGATCCCACAGACTAACAGACCTCAGAGTAAAAATTCTCATCTCCATCTTAAATGGGAGACCCCTTATTTTTAACTGTGTGTCCTAGTTCTAGTTTTTCCCACAAGGGGAAACATCCTCTCAGCATCCACCCTGTCAAGCTCCCTCTGGAAGATTGAAACATAAGATCCTAACTCCAGTGGATACAGCCAAATCTGTCCAAACTTTCCTCATAAGATAACTTTGTCATTCCAGGAATTAGCTGCGTGAACCTTCTCTGAACTGCTTCTAATAAACAGATGCCAGACCCCATGCCCGGGAAGCTCGGAACCGGATGTGTGCTGGATTTGGGGACTTTATGGATTTTGGGTCCTAGGCCTAGCGTGTACTTATAATACATAAAGTAAAATGTGAAAAATAAAGAATAAAAAGGCTTGATTCAAATTGTTACCCAGCGTGCCAGCTTCGAATGTAGCCGGTTTTTGGGTCCTTCCAGATTTTGGGATGCTGGCTAAAGGGTCCATTACCTGTAATTATATCCTTTCATAAGTAAAGAGACCAAATCTGTACACACTACTCCAGGTGTGGTCTCAGCAAACCCCTGTGTAACTGTGGCATAACTTCCCTACTTTTATATTCCATTTCCCTTGTGATAAACAGCAGCCAACAAAGAGTAATCAGAATGTTGATGAAAAGGAAAAATATAGAATATGAGAGTAAACTGGTCAAGAATATTAAAACAGATTGTAAGAGCTGTTGGTGGTCTGAGTTGCTGTAGTAACAGGCACTTTTTATATGCATGTTGTAGTCTGGAGCTATGGATAGTGATGGTAGAGGGTCCAACTTGCTTTCTGCCACATGATTGACCAGGAATCTCTCCTGTTTTTACTTCCAGTCCTTGGCATGCTAAGAGCATTTACAAGTATATAAAAAGGAGGACAATAGCTAAAGTAAACATTGGTCTCTTAGAGACAGAGACTAGAGAAATTATCATGGGGAATGAGAAAATGGCAGAGAAGTTGAATAAATATTTTGTCTGTCTTCTCATTTGAAGACACAACTTGCATACCTGAAATAGAGGGTGACCAAGGGACTAATAAGCTGTGGAACTAAAGGTAATTAACATCAGCAGGAAAAAAGTGTTCGAGAAGCTTAATGGACTAAAAGCTGGCATACCCCCAGGACCTGATGGTCTACATGCTAGGTTTCTAAACTATGTAGCTGCAGAGATAGCGGATGCACTGATTATGATTTTCCAAAACAGCCCCAGTGGATTGGAAGCTGGCATACGTAACACCTTTATTCAAGGAAGGAAGGAGAGTGAAAATTGGGAACTACAGACCAGTTAGCCTGACATCAGACATTGGGAAAATGCTGGAATCTATTATTAAGGAAGTCTTCACAATGCACTCAGAAAATCATAGTATGATCAGACAAAATCAACATGGTTTTATGAAAAGGAAATCATGTTTGAGAAATTTATCATAGAGGGAGATGGTGGTGTAGTGGTAATGTCACTGGGCTAATAATCCAGAGACCCAGGCTAATGCTTTAGGCACATGCATTCAAATCCCATCACAGCAGCTGGTGGAATTTAAATTTAATTTAAGTTCAAGGGCAATAAATGTTGGCCTTGCCAGCAACCTTCAGATCCTATGAAAGAATAAATTTGAGTTTTTTTAAGGATATAACTAATAGGGTAGGTAAAGGAGAACCAGTAAGTGTAGTACATTTGGATTTCAAAAATGCTACACAAAAGGTTGAGTGTAATATGTTACCATGGATAAAAGGATTGGTGAAGCAGTGTATGGATAAATGAGCCATTTTCAAGTGAGTAGGCTATGATTAGTTGAGTACTGCAAGAATCAGTGCTGGGACCTCAGCTATTTATCATTTACATTGATGACTTGGAAGAAGAAACCGGGAAAAATGCATCTTCAGTTTGCTGACAATACAAAGTTGGGTGAGAATGTGAAGAAGACATAGAGGCTGCGAAGCGATATAAACAAGTTAAGTGAGCATGCAACATGGAGAAGTGTGAGTATTCACTTTGGTAATAAGACTGTAAAGCAGAATATTTGTTAAAAGGTGTGAAATTTGTAAATGTTGTTCAGAGACACTTTGGTGTAGTCATACAAGGAACACTGAAAGTTAGCATTGTAGGTTATAGCAAGCAATTTGGAACACAAATGGCATGTTGGCCTTAATTGCAAGAAGATTGGAAGTACGAAAAGGAAAGTCTACAATTGTGTAGGGCTTTGGTGAGACCACAGCTGGAGGAGGGTGGAGTAGGAATGCGCAGTTTTGGTCTTGAGTTGGAGGTGGTACAGCAATGGTTCATTAGATTGGTTCCAGGGATGAGAGAGTTGTCCTATGATGAAACGCTGAGTTTAGAAGAATGAGAGGTGATCATGATACAAGGTTCTGAAGGGCCTTGACAGGGTTGGTGAGGTTTTCCCCCTGATAGGGAATCAAGAAAACAGGGGAAAATCTCAGGTTAAGGGTTTAATCATATAGGACTGAGATGAGGAGAAATTTCTTCACTCGGAGGATCATGAATTCTTGGAATTGTCTATTCCAGAGGATTGTGGCTGCTCCATCATTGAATATACTTAAGACTGAGATAGACAGAGTTTTGATCTCTCAGGAACTCATGGGAAAGTGGAGCTGAGGCAGATGATCAACCATGATCGTACTGAATGGCAGAGCAGGCTTGAGCAGGAACCATATAAATTGTCTATTCCTGCTCCTGTTTCTTATGTTCTTATGGTTAGTCAATTTCTGAAGGTAGTTTATCATATAGGATGTGCAGCACAGAAATTAGGTTTCCCTCGGTCTTCTTTCCTCCTCGCCTGTGGGGTATGGTTCCACAGATGCCCTTGATACCTTGTTAACTATTCATTATTCATATGTTAGACCAGAGCTCTAAATTTTTTGAGGAAAAAAAGACTGCCTAACTTAACTTTCTCGAAGGCTACTTTTTGATTTTCAGAGGCTACTTTTTCATTTTAACTGACTCCTTTATTAGGTGATGCAGTCATGTAGTAACTGTATTTGCATTGAATTTTTCTTTTGGGTTTCCTTCTTTAGATAGCACAAATACCAAACAGACTCATATATAATTAAATCTTTTATTCCTTATGAAAAACTCAAGTTCTTCACGATAAGTGTGCGGACTGTTTGTATGATACTAGACGGAAAGATTTAGATGCACTAGGATAATTACACACTAATGTAAAAGTAACAATCGATCAATATCCTCCCAAACCTCTACCATTACTGTTTACTATTGTTTTACTTAGCTGGCCATCTCACTGTTCTTCCTGATCACATCTTGCTTGGCGGCTCCCTTGTTGCTGTAGTTTGTTGCACTTCTCCCAAGCCCTCGCTGTGAGCAGGGAGTGGTTGAAAGTGCACTGAGTGGGAGGGAGGTTGGGAGGGCCTATGAACGTGAGGGAGGTCAGGAGGACCAATGAGTGAGGAGGGTTGGGATAATGGTGGTGAGAGAAGTGGAGGAAAGTATTTAAAGAATATACTAAGCTCTGAACATGTGTAGTTCAACGGGGTTTCTGTGGGGGCAACTTTTCTCAATATTTTAAATTTTTCACCTCCATCTTTAATTTTTCACAGGCTATTTTGGAGCCTTCAAGGGCTAATTTTCCTAGCACCCCTGTGTACGTTGAGCCCATGGTTAGTGTTGGATTATTCAAATACTGCGAACATCACAGCTGAATTTGATTCTGCACATATCTGCACACTTTTAGCAGGATTTGCTAGGTAGTAATCAGGAGCAGGAGTTTAAGACCTGGAAAAAATACTGATCATAACAGCAGCAAAAACTCATTGACCTGAAAATTGAGTGCTATTGATCCCAAACACGAAATATGCACTGCAGCCTTTGTTAACCAGAGTCTGTAATACATTTTTAAACAGCACTCTGGTTATTCATCTTTTTGGATAGCAGGGGTCTGATGTCAGCTGTGATCTCCATGAAAGGAGGAAGGTGAATCAATGGAAATGATCATTTTTTGTTTCCTCCCACATATCTGTAGAGGGTGAACTGTATGGTGTTCCAGTATACAGACCAACGGCCCCCATATTTGCTTTCTGGTCTATGCTGAGTTTGCTCATATCAGCTGGTTCAACAATTAAGAAGCTGTAATTCACCACCAGATCATTAATATAGAAAGAAATAATAGCCGCGACCCTACTTTTTACCTTAACAGCTCAGGTCAGGAGAAGTTGGGTTCAGCTGTGATGCCCTCTGCCATTGAATTGTCTATTGGTACTCATTGTCTGCGCTCAAGCGTAAAGAATGGTCGGAAGAGTGAAAAGGAGGCCATTAATACCTGTGGGCTGTATTCCTGTAAAAATCTGCACCTTCAGGAGAGAAGGGATATTGGCTGTGTTATTCACCTGCATTCCCAGTGCCCCTGCCATTTATTTATATTAAAGAAAGCCCAGTGTGATTACAGGAATATAATCCTTTCTATTTAACAAAGGTTGCGCTGTGTTCTTGCGATCAGTGGGATTCAATTTTTGGTTTAGTATGTTCTTGCTGGTGAGAGCTTAATCTATGATTGGAATTTTTCCCAAGCATTAAATTCCTTGATTTAAGTATGAAGGCAGAAATTATATTTTGAGGACAAAATTTATTGTCAGTTATCAATGGAATATTTTTTTTAATAAGTGTTAGTAACCAGATATTTGTTTGGGTAAAAACAAAAAACTACTGCGGATGCTGGAAATCCAAAACAAAAACAGAATTACCTGGAAAAACTCAGCAGGTCTGGCAGCATCGGCGGAGAAGAAAAGAGTTGACGTTTCGAGTCCTCATGACCCTTCAGCAGAACTGAGTAAAGTTAGGAGAGAGGTGAAATATAAGCTGGTTTAAGGTGGGGGGTGGGGGGGGGTGGTTGTAGGGACAAGCAAGCAGTGATAGGAGCAGATAATCAAAAGATGTCACAGACAAACGGACAAAGAGGTGTTGAAGGTGGTGATCTTATCTAAGAAAATGTGCTAATTAAGAATGGATGGCAGGACACTCAAGGTACAGCTCTAGTGGGGGTGGGGTGGAAAGACTGACAGGGTATTACAGTTATAGATTTAAAAATAATGGAAATAGGTGGGAAAAGAAAAATCTATATAAATTATTGGAAAAAACAAAAGGGAGGGGGAAGAAATGGAAAGGGGGTGGGAATGGGGGAGGGAGTTTAAGATCTAAAGTTGTTGAATTCAATATTCAGTCCGGAAGGCTGTAAAATGCGTAGTCGGAAGATGAGGTGCTGTTCCTCCAGTTTGCGTTGGGCTTCACTGGAACAATGCAGCAAGCCAAGGACAGACATGTGGGCAAGAGAGCAGGGTGGAGTGTTAAAATGGCAAGGGACAGGGAGGTTTGGGTCTTTTTTGCGGACAGACCGCAGGTGTTCTGCAAAGCGGTCGCCCAGTTTGCGTTTGGTCTCTCCAATGTAGAGGAGACCGCATTGGGAGCAACGAATGCAGTAGACTAAGTTAGGGGAAATGCAAGTGAAATGCTGCTTCACTTGAAAGGAGTGTTTGGGCCCTTGGACGGTGAGGAGAGAGGAAGTGAAGGGGCAGGTGTTGCATCTTCTGTGTGGGCATGGGGAGGTTCCATAGGTGGGGGTTGAGGAATAGGGGATGATGGAGGAGTGGACCAGGGTGTCCCGGAGGGAACGATCCCTATGGAATGCCGCCGGGGGGGTGAAGGGAAGATGTGTTTGGTGATGGCATCATGCTGGAATTGGCGGAGGATGATCCTTTGAATGTGGAGGCTGGTGGGGTGATAAGTGAAGACAAGGGGGACCCTATCATGTTTCTGGGAGGGAGGAGAAGGTGTGAGGGCGGATGCGTGGGAGATGGGCCGGACACGGTTGGGGGCCCTGTCAACGACCGTGGGTGGAAAACCTCGGTTAAGGAAGAAGGAGGACATGTCAGAGGAACTGTTTTTGAAGGTAGCATCATCAGAACAGATGCGACGGAGGCGAAGGAACTGAGAGAATGGGATGGAGTCCTTACAGGAAGCGGGGTGTGAGGAGCTGTAGTCGAGGTAGCTGTGGGAGTCGGTAGGAATTTGTTTGGGTGTCTAATTCTCATCCGGGTAGTGAAACACCTTTCCACAGAATAATACCTAGCTTGATCACTGCATCCTCCTGCCAGCAGAGCCAGAGTTGTTGTATTCCCAATCTTGGTATGATGGCTGTGACTGCTATATTTTTTGCAATAGACGTTTTCTATTTGGTTTTCTAATCGATAGAATGTCCCTGTATTTGTGTGCTATTTGCTACATTTAATTTTTCCCTTTGCAAAGGTTCAGTTCTGGAATACACTGTTGACCTCTGTTGATAGAAAATAGTACTGCAATCAAATATTTTTACTTCACACCAGTGACCAGGCTATGGTCTCTGTATTACAGTACCACTGCCCAATATACAAGCTCATTGCCTTCATACATCTGGATACTGTTGCTCAAAGCATCTTTTTTTCTCTCCCCTCTCTTTTGGAGTATAGTAAAGGAGAGAACTCATCTGATTGACCAACGACACTGGTTCTGACACTAGTTCAAATCCTAATGTTTACTAGCTTCCAATTCCCATTTGCCTAAACATTGTTCCAACATTGTTTAAACGTGACTGTACTCTTGGGGACTATTGTCTTCCTGTTAGTCGTGTTAAGTCCCTGGGATTGTGGTCCCTAAGATTTAGCCCCAAGGCTATTTAATTAAGATGAGTTTTTTTGTATTTGAGAGGGAAATTACTCGGTACACAAACCTTTATTATTGTTTTTAGAATTAGTTTGTTGATATGTTTGACAATATCTGCTAGTTTTCAAATAAATTCTGATTAAAACTGATAAAATTGCACCAACAATGAGTTCTAGTTATGGCATGGTCATCATCTTGAAAGTTTCTCTCCAATTAAGATTTCATGGATGCTGGTGGAACAATGTCATTAGTTGTTTTGACTGAAAACCATTTAACAGCTAAACAATTGCCTCATTAATTCGTGGCAGATAAGCATTGTTAATTGGTCTGGGAGTTCGTTTTTTTTTAAAAACTGTTCTAATCCAAGTCCCCAAAAACAACATTTGCAAGTTTTAAAAGTGAAATTGAGGCTCTGTGAGGACTGGGCAGGACAGGAGCACAAGTGTATGTATGGTACTGATTTTTGGTAAGCAGAGCACAGGTAACCGAGTATCCCTTGTACCCAACAATGTCCAACAGCAAGGCGTTAACCAACAAAGGAAAGAACAATGCGACATGCTCTAACTCTATTCCCAAGCAGGTATGGAGCATGAAACCGCACTGCATTGGCTGAAATTGCCTGGGTGGGCTGAAGAATTATTTGTGGTGTTTTTTTTTTGGACCATTTTCATGTTTGTGATGTGCAGTGCAGGGATAAAGCAGTATCTATCCAAACTTTTCTTAGAATGTGAAAAGGTTTTTCGACTGAGCTTTCTAACTACTTGTGATTTACAACAATTCTGTTTTTGTCCCCAGAATTAATTTTAATTGTGGTTTTAGACTTTTGGATATGGAATTTTAGTCTTGGTATATTTATAGTGTAAATGAGACATTAGTTTTTAGTATTGTTTGTTCCTAAATGTTAATTCTATTATTAGAAAATATTTTGGTCAGAACATTTATTTTTACTTTTGATACTTTTGTCATAGCATTATCATTTCTTTAATGTATATTTCAAAAAATATTAAGTTTCATTTCAAAAGCAAGTTACAAAAATTACAAAATACATTAAAGCTGTGTTGTAATTGAGACTTTATCCACCTGTTTCAATGTCTGTTCCAAAAGGTTGTGGATTACTAACAATCCTGGAAATACTTGTAGTCTAGTTACATGTCTCTATCCTTGTACTCTCTTCAGTTTTATTATATTTTTAATTTTCATATTTCTATCCTAAATTTAGTTTTAGTCAACGGTACATCATCCTTACTTTCGCTGACTAAGACCACACTGGTTTACCATTAACATAATACGCAACAGGAGAAGCAGCAGAATGTGTTTTTTGTTTTGCTGTACGGCTCTGTACCAGGCAGAACATTGGCCTGTATCCATGCCACTGTACCAGGCTGGAGTCGCTCCTGAATGTCCACGTTCTGTTTTGCTTTTGGCTACAGGACTTGGACAGACAAATGTGTTCTTTTTATTTCTCAAGATTTATTTTGCAAATTTTCCTAGTACCATCCCTTCTTCCCTCACTTGGTCATTTATGTAGTTTAACATCTCAGTTAAAGAATGGTGGCTTGACAGTGCGGTACCCTTCAGTTCTGCCCTGGAATGTCAGTACATTATGCACTCAAGTTGTGGAGTGAGGCTTGAACCTATACCTTTCAGATTTTGGTGAGAGTGTTATGAACTGAACCAAGCTGCCACTCATACCCAAGTTATCCTATTAGATTTTGCATTGGGGTATGCCTGAAACCATTCTACATCAACACAACTGAGGTGGTGTTGGCGCTGCACGAGACGATGGCGCATTTAAGACGTGCTTTTGTTATCATTGTGATGTGTGATGTGATGGGATTTTTTTGCATAATGTGTAGATCCATTCAGGATTAATACACCATGCTCTTTTTGTATGCTAGGAATATTGTACAACAGTGAAATTGTGTTTGAATAGTGAATGTGTGCATAACACAATCTTAGTCAGAAATATATTGTGAAAAGCCTGCACAAGCATCTTTCTGCATGTGGGAGCATAGTGCTGAGTGTGTATTGGTGTTAAAATTATCAATGCAATATGAGACTTGGTAAACTCCTTCACTGGTCTACTGTGAAATATACTACTGATTTTGAACTCTGGACAACCAGGCCACTTGTAATTTGTATGTTCCAATGTGATTGCATCAGTGTGTAATCTTTTCACTGTTTTGCTGAGTCCCTCTAATGGCAGATACATTTTATCAGTAATCAAAGTTAACAGTGACCAATTTCTGGTCTTGGACTGTTAACTCCAGGAGTGTTGCTTTACTAACTGATTGCTGGTCTGACATCAATATAATTTTCCAAATCTTAGAGTACAGTGTTGACAAATTGAAGCCATTCTGTTTGAATTGTATCAGCACTCTGATACCAAGCCTGTTAAGCTTACCATCTGCCCAATCGGGCTGGGCATTATGTTATGCTGCCTCATTACACTGTTTAACCCTGAGTTGTTCCATTGTCACAGGAGTTTTGTTGGAATTCCAGAGCAATACCCACTGACAGCGCCCCCCCCCTTACTCCCTCCACTCTCCCCCTATTGAAATAATCACCCTCACCTCAAGGAGTGATTCCTGTGTAGTCATCTTCACAAAGCCTCCTGACCACCACCAAATCATCACCAAACTTCACTGACTTGCTCCATGTGCTTTGTCAGATTAGCTTCAAGATCTCACCTCACTTTTCTGGAAAATCAGTTTTTAGCTGCACATCACACACTATAACCTCAACTTGCCTGGCACCAGATTGTTGATGACCTCCTGTTCTTCAGGACTCTTGCCAAAACAATTTGATTTTTGACCTTTCTCTTAAATTCATTATTTCCTGGTTGCAGTCTCCCTTCCCTCCTTGTGATGTGCTGTACAGACTTTTTTTTTACACAAGGACACCACTAAACGGTTTTCCACTGATTAGGATCTGTTTGCCACAAGGTCATAGTGTTATGAACTGAGCCAAGCTGCCACTTGTGACCCTGTTACTCTTTGCATTGGTGTGTGCCTGAAACCAGACTACGTCAACACAACTGAGGCACTATCACTGCTGCACAAGACAATGGCTGCAATCTAGCAAAAACTAGATAATTGTAAAACTAGCTGTTGAATTGTCCTCGGATTACAGGTGCTGGGGACAGTTATGCTATTTCACTGACTAATGCAATCTTTTTATCTGAGCAGCAGTTGTGATGCATTTAGTACTATTTCTTGACACACAAGGTGGAACCTCTTTTTTTTCCTTGCCATTTAGGGAATGGTGTTTTGGAGGGAATTATGTTGGTTGGAGGAGAGAGAGGAGTACCCATGCATATTACCCAAGACTGGGGATTAATTGAGGGGACAAAAACAAAAGTGCTGGAAATAATCAGGTCTGGCAGCACCTGTGGAAAAAGAAACAGAGTTAACGTTTTGAGTCAAATATGACTCTTCTTTAGAACTTTGTTTTTATTTCAGATTTCCAACATCCACAGTATTTTGCTTTCATTTGATTAAAATTGAAATGACTGAAATCTGAAAATTATTTTTTTTTAAATGATTGCAGATTTCAGCATTTGTATTGTTACTCTGAATGGTGAATAATCATGTAAATGTATGTTTTAACCTGGTAACATATGAATTCCTCATGATTCAACACCATCACTGACAACATCAGGAGTTTTTAAAATTGATTCACTGGTTAAGGAGGGCAGAAAATCTGTTCCTGCAGCTGTTTAACTTATGGGTAGGTATAAAAGAGTAGGAGGTGATTATTCCCTGATAATTTTAAAAAATACTCTTGTAGTGGGATGCCATCTACTTCATAACCTACCCCCATCACTCCACCCCCATCCAATGGAAACAGCAATGGTGTGAACTTACCTTGTTTGGGTAAGTGCCAACTGAATCGCACATTCACATATCACATGGCATGGTGCATTGGTTGAGCCAATACACTGTGCTACCCAGTTAAGTTTTTTATGGATATCCTAAACATGCTTATCCCAGATTCTTGAAATCAATCTACAGTAAATACCCTTTCCGTTTTTCTTATGAATAGCAGATCCAGTTTGCTGACCAGAAGCAAGAGTTCAACAAACGTCCAACAAAAATAGGTCGTCGTTCGCTTTCTCGATCAATCTCCCAATCCTCAACGGACAGCTACAGCTCAGGTAGGCGCTTCCAGGGCTTCAGTAAGATCTCCTGTATATATGCACATGAAAACACAAGGACGTTAGGACAGGAAAAGATCATTAATCCCAATAAGCTCATCCTTTCTTCATGGATCAACGTCACCTTCCAGCTTCTCGTCAGATTCCCAATTTCAGTTCCCCAAATCCTATTCTTCATTTGTCATGAAATTATCCTAATTGCTACCTATCCATCCTCTTGGGCAATAATCACTGTCCTGTAACTCAGTAACCAGAACAGCACGCAGTACTCCAGATCGAGTTTCCCAATATTTTGTACAGCAATAGGACGACCTCTTTGATTTGTACTGCCTGCCTCTGCTACTGCAGTAAAGGTGATGCACCATTCATAAAAATATACACACAGATTTGTTTGTGTATAGATTTCATATGTAGAACATTTCAATAATTGTGCGCTTTTTTTTTGTTTAGAGTGACTCAATAGATCTATAGTGGCAGCAATGCAAAAACTTATAAGCTGTTTGATCTAACCTAGTTAGTTTTTAAAACACTGATCCCAGCATTAACAGTGGCACAGTTGTGTGTTTGATTCAGACTTGAACTGGGTTTGTTGTGTAGTTTTCAGATGGTGAAAGCGTAGTGGAGACACAGCATGCTGGGTATCAGTGCATGATGCAGTGCAGGTTCAGTTGACTCACCCCATTTGAGTTTTATGCTCTCAGCTACTTTGCTAGGGGTAGATGCTGCATGCCTTTCAAGGGTGTCCTTACAGAGGGGATGGAGTGAAAGAAAAATCAGATGGAGAGTCTTTTGGACCAGCATTGGTGGACACCTGATGATAGGTTGCCAGTTCATTCAGTATTCAGTATTTTGTCCTGGGGGCATGATTAGAAAATTGGTTAATTTCACACTTTCCCAAAAATAGAGCAAAAGTACCAACATAAATGCACAAGCTGCCAGTCGTTAGCACTACTCAGTTTATTCTGTAGTGTCAGTCGACAGCAAGGCACAAGGTGCAATTGGGTGATGAGCTAAGTGTCCACGGGTTCATTGATTCACTAGCACTTATTGATATAATTATGTTCTAAAGTCATCATGAGAATGGGATGTCATATCATCCCAAGTAACTTGAATTAGAACCCAGAGAAGCCTCTAGGTGCATGACTAAGGACCTGCAGAGACAAATGGAGAGAACAGCAAGTCAAAACTCAACGTGTTGAGCTCCCCTTCAGCCTACTTATCTTGGATGGATGGGTGTCATGTATTTGATTTTACAGATCAGCCTGTTCCATCTCTCCCAGTGCTCATCCAAATGTTTTTTGCTATCCCAAGCACTTTTCTCTCTACCTTCTTTAAACATTTGCTGACAGTGCATCTTTTTGACAAACTTTTGGCCACTCTCCATGACTAGGCATCCATTTCCTGATTTCTGTTTATGAAGCACCTCAAAAGACTTTTTACAGAAGTTATATAAATGTTCATGAGCCTGGCAAGAGTGTTTCTTCTACTCCTTAATACCACAGCTACTTGCTGTTTTCACCCATGACAGTTATGATCTTGGGACTGCTGCAGATTGCAGTGCAACTGTGCAATATGACTTCAGGTTGAAGTAAATCACTCGCACAGCATTATTTTATAATTATCACAACTTTGGCCTTTTTCATTTTATCCTCTAAATGAAACATTCTGTTGTAAATGCAAGAATCTGAAAAATGTTCAGGAATGCGTGTCGCCTGTGCAAAGGATTAATCTAAAGAGATCAGTGCTTTATATTAATGCTGCGCTATTGAGAGGAAAGTCTAAGTTTAACTATCCTCTGCCTACACAATTAACAGCTTTATTCTTGAATTATTAAGGATTTATCACATTGAAATTATTACTGGAATCTGACCACAGCCTTGCGCTGAACTACATTAACCTCCAAGTGATCGCTTGCTGTTTGCTTCAAATCTGCAACTCACCATCGTTCTCTATACAGTGATGGAACTAGCCACTAACCAGCTTCTTTTTTTTCTTCTCTCCAGAACTGATGGGTATGTCTAATCAAAATAATGGTAAGCAGATGGTAGAAATAGTTTGGAAAAAATGAAGCTGTTCATAGAGACAGGTATGAGGAGAGCAATCATTTGTCCCAGTGTATACTCACCTGTGGCAATTACATCTCATGTCAAAAAGAACAGACAGAGGAAGCCATTTTGCAGCTGGGAAGATAAACCGAATTAAGATAGTGCCCTGTTACAATGAACTTGATTTTTGTGTTCCTTTTTGGGAGCAGTGGGTGTTATGAATAAGACTGCTAATTACTGACAGCAACTATGGAAAATAACTGCTAAATACATCCACCTTTTTGACACATGACACCTTTTTGGTTTTTAGTGGAGGTGTTAACCTATTTTAAATAACAGGTTAAATGCTATAATGTAACAGAGCTGTGGCTTTCCCACAAGTGCATTGAGTATTTGTCTATTAAATATCACCAACAAATAATTCTAGACCCATACCTTTGGGGTATTTCCCTTTCATTTTGTCCCCTGAAGTTGTTGAATCATTCTGCTATAGTTCAGTGGGCACCAGCAGCCTTCCAATATCTCGCCTAAATGACCATTTGTGATGTGTGAATTTAAGACAGTGTTGTCATGCTGTTCATGCTGGGGAGACAGAAGCTGCACAGTCAAAACTGGTGCTATTATCGACCCATTTTGCAGCAGGAGCCACTGGAAAGCGATCAGACTTGAGAATTCCTCAGTTTTCCTCTTCTACTCTCCCCAAAATCTCAAACGCACTGAGGCTAATTGTAGGACTCCTACCACTGCCTAAGATCAGTTAACTCAGAACAGACCAAGGGTCAAACCCTGTTACTTGTAGTTTGTGTAGCTCACTACCATGCTTAAACACACCTTTTATTAAAGTTATGGGCTGGGAGAGAGGAGGAAGCTCTATGACTGTTAGGCACTTTACATGGAGTGCTGTATTCAACAGGAAAAAATTGCACTAAGTCATTGGGACCTCCTAGACTATTGTCCATTCATAATGTTATCAATAGGAAAGATCTAGAACAGTTGTGGGAGGTCTTAATGTCTTCAGAGTATATCCTAGAGCAATGAGTTAGGATTGATCATTATGATAAACACTTATCCTGTACTTACCGAATTCCTGGAGTTAACCTTCTCTTAAGTTAAATCAGTGGCCTGATGTGTTTGACCCTGGATCAGTAAATGCCAAATAGCTTATTTTAGCATATTCAGCAGCCCTAATCGTAGCTAACTATCTTGTTCCCAAGAAGACAAAAGGAACATACTTTTATTTAAATTACTCCAACTTCTATCTCATTTTGTCATTTAAATTTTTTTTTACCCAGGCCCAACACTCCTGACTGCTTCTTGTTTTACAAAGAAAATCTTTGACAATTGCAATTCAAGCAGTTTTGTTGTGTAGCATGTGGGAGGGCGGATTTGCTGCAGTCACTTAAAGGAAAAAGTAAATTTATTTTTTAGAAATAATTTCCTTGAGTAAACTGGTCTGTTTAATATATGTAGTAAGAAAGCATTGAAACTGAGTAAAGTCACTCCTTTGTGAAGCTGGTTTACTTTTATTTTACCTATACTTCTAGTCTATAAAGTTATTGCTGAGGTGGCCAGAAAAGAAGTGTTTATTTAGGTGAAGGATGACAACACTGCACAATAAGTTAAACACTCATAATATGCAGCGATCTCTCCTTTGCCTTATTATGTAATATCCATTTGGATAATTATAATCTAGTCGCTCTTTCTCTTGCCCTTCCATCCATCCTTTGATTTTGATTGGCAAGTGTGTATTGGAAGTTGAATGGCCCCATAACTGTACAATTCCAGGACAATAGAAGCAACTACATCCGTGACTTGTGTTGCTAAGCCATTAAAACCAGGGTGTCTCTGGATTTGATCCTCAGGCTGTTGTAAGTAGGTTGAGCTGAGGGAACCTGGATGGACTACAGCATTACATTTGGGCTTTATGTCCCATATCCAGGGAGGGAAATATAAGGCATCATTTTCTGACTTTGCTACTCTGGCAGGGGGTTTGCCCACCAGGAGTGTGTAATCAGGAACTTGGGGACCTTCTGTGCATAATTTTCCAACCATTTAAACTGACCCTTGGAAAAATGTGCCCTATGTATACTACAGATGAGTCCTTTAATCCTTTGTCCTCACTGTTAAAATCCAGATTCATTGCACTATCCCCACCCTAATTTGTTATATTATTCCTCAGGATTGGAAGGTCACTGGGGGCTTAGGCTCGAACCTTTTGATATGAATTCTGACAAACTTAAGGAAATTGATCCATGATTAACACATCATACCCTGGCATTTAAGTGTGAAATTAATTGATTTTTTTTTTTGTTTAATACATATAAATTTGGAAATCTGCTGAAGCTTCGCTGTCTCCTCTCCTCTTTGTCCCAAAGAGGGTGGCGTTCACTAATCAAATCACTTTGCCTCTTAGAAGTAATCAGTGATCCCAGTAGTTTGTGCCTTGGATTTGTTGAGATTAAATCTTGGCCCTGGTGTTAAGAGCAGGTGACCTGTTGGAGATCAGATAGGAAATTTAGTGATGGTGACCCTGTCTTGATGGTGTTCACAGACGTTCTTCATATGGTTGCCACATGGCACCACAAATTAAAATCTTGTCATAACATGTCACATGTATATGATGTACAGCTATTCCACTATTTTTCCTCCCTGGCATAAAGACTATTTTTTAAGTTTTCGCTTGCTTTATTTTTTGTTCAGCCTATCTTTGAGTCTTTCTTAAATTGACAGTTCAGTGGGAATGACAGAATCCTGATCAATAAGTTTGGGCATTGGGTAAATATTCCCAGATAATCAGTAGTAGGCATATTAGTTTATAAAAAGCCATTGATTGCATCACTCATTTATCCTTTACCGTTCAGTTCATTACATAAGTTCTGTTGCACCCTCCTAGCCAAAAAGATTATAAAACTATCCTTGTTGCTCACTCAGTGGGTAAATGTGTCATGTAATTGGATACATAAGAGTCACAAGGCAGAAATGAAATGGAGCCATTTAGCCACACTTGCCAATGTTGATGCTTACCTTCCACAAAACAAATAATCCTATTTACATTTATGCAACCCATTCCCTTATCCCTTCAACCCTTTTTCCATCATTGACCTACCAAACTAATCTTGAATGTTGACAGTTTCTGTCTCAACCGCAATCCTGGAGTGAATTTCATAACCTCGTGACTCCTATATAAAGAAGCTCGTACTGTTCTCTCTTTGAAATCTCTTGCCTTCAATCTAATGGCCCCTCATTTGAGACCCCTCAACTATTGGAAATAGATTACTTCAGCCTAGTGACTCCTGCTAGATGTTTGGCACAGACAGGGTCAGGCTCTCCTATGATAGCTGCTTACCGTCCAAGTTCTAGTTAAGAATGTCTGCTTGAGAAAAGTATTACTTTGTGCAGGCTACCATCTGGAGACGTGATTATGGAGAAATTGAAGAACTAAACTTGCATAAACAGAAACAGAAATACCTGGAAAAACTCAGCAGGTCTGGCAGCATCGGCGGAGAAGAGCACAATTGATGTTTCAAGTCCTCATGACCCTTCAGTTCTGTTGAAGGGTCATGAGGACTCGAAACGTCAACTGTGCTCTTCTCCTCCGATGCTGCCAGACCTGCTGAGTTTTTCCAGGTATTTCTGTTTCTGTTTTTGTTTTGGATTTCCAGCATCCGCAGTTCTTTGCTTTTATAACTAAACTTGCAGTATAGGATGAGAACGAGGCAGCAACCTTGTTCAGCTTTGTAGCTTAAATGGTTCAAGCTTCATCCTGTCTTCTGTACCTCTTTTGGTAGCCCAGTTGTAACTGTCCTATTGTCATTTTTTCCACATAACATTCACAGACAGTAGAAGTTTCAACATGCCACGTTGCTAAAAGAGCCTCAAAATGTTTTAAAATGTCAACATTTAATCATAGTCAAATTTGTTGCTCTGCCTATGGGGCGTTCTGGCAATTATCATCCCTGCAACTCTCCTTGTATTTAGAAGATGGAATACAGTTACTAACCCCTGGATATTTGACACATGAATTAGATGATGGGAAGACTGCTTATTGTCCTTTCACTTTTCTTTTTTCCCTATTCTGCCTTTGCAAAGGGTAGGTTTTATGGTGTCTTAGTGATGTTAGTAATCATCAGAATTGATAGGAGACATTCATCTTCATAATTGTGCTTACTTTTTTGTTGGCTAATAGAATCAGCCCCTGCACAGCAAGTTGCATTTCAAAGCCACATTGTATATAATTTACATTGGTTGTTTCTAGGATTGTGAAATGAAGGAGCAATGAGAACTGCTGCTTTGAAAGTTAGCATTAATGTACCTACAGAGCTCTTAACACGATTAAGTGGAGTGAAATAAAAGCAACATATAACCAAATATAGAGCCCTGGAAAAACTGAAGTCAATGGGGGCCAAAGAGAAAACTATCCAGTGACAGGAGTCATACTTGACACAAAAGAAGACAGTTGCGATTGTCAGAAGCCAAGAGATTACTTGGGGAAATTCCTCACGGAAATGCCCAACCATCTTCAGCTGCTGCCTCAATGCCCTTTTCTCCATCCAGGATTTTTAAAATATATTCGTTCGTGGGATGTGGGCGTCACTGGCTAGGCTAGCATTTTTGCCCACCCCTAATTGTTCAGATGGCATTTGCTGTGGGTCTGGAGTCACTTGTAGGCCAGACTAAGTAAGGATGGCAGATTTCCTTCCTTCGTGAACCAGATGGGTTTTTACAACAATTGAAATGGTTTCATGGCTACCATCAAACTTTTAATTCCAGATTTTTATTGAATTCAAATTTCACCATCTGCCATGGTGGGATTCGATCACAGGTCCCCGGAGCATTATCCTGGGTCTCTGGAATACTAGTCCAGTGACAATACCACTATGCCACTGTCTCCGACTGTTTGCTAGTAATTCCAGTGTTCGCAATTCCTCTGAAAATGAAGCAACTGATTCCAGCCTACAACAGAACCTGGGTAACATCCAGGTTTGGACTGTCAAGTGGCAAGTAACTGTTATCCCACATAAATGCCAGATAATGACCATTTCAAACTGTCCCTTGACCTTCAATAGGTGCACCATTGCTGAGTTCCCACCATCAACATCTTGGAGGTCACCGTGACTATTTGCTGAACTAAATCAGCCATATCAACACCATGGCTACAAGAACAGGCCAGAGACACTCTACTTTGCAACAAGTGGTAAACTCCTGACCCCTTAAAACATCTCCACTACCTAGGAGACTCAAGCCATACGGACTAACGAATTAGGAGCAGGAGGCGGCCATTCGGCCCCTCAAGCTTGCTCCGCCATTCAGTAAGATCATGGTTGATCTGATTGTGGCCTCATCTCCCATGTTCCACCTATGTCTGATAAGCTTTGATTCCCGTGTTAGTCAAGAATCTAATTACCTCTGCCTTAAAATATTAATTGATCCTGTCTCCACTGCTCTCTGGGGAAAAGAGTTCCAAAGATTCACGACCCTCAGAGAAAAATTGTCTTCTCACTTTCACCTTAAATGGGAGACCCCTCGATTTAAACTGTCTCCCTATTTCTAGTCTGTTCTACAAAGGGAAACATCCTTTCAATGTCCACCCTGTCAAGTCCCCTCAGAATCTTACATGTTTCAATAAGATCACCTCCCAATCTTCTAAACTCCAATGCATACCGGCCCAGCCTGGCCAACCTTTCCTTGTAAGAAAACACCCCCCCCCATCCCAGGTATCAGTTGAGTGAACCTTCTCTGAACTGCTTCTAATGCATTTATATCCTTAAATAAGGAGACCAAAACTGTACGCGGTACTCCTAGATGTGGTCTCACTAAAGCCCTGTATATTCCATTCCCTTTGAAATAAACGACATTTCATTTACCTGCAGAATCACTTCATGTGCCTACATACTAACTTTTTCTGATTCATATACCAGGACACCCAGATCCCTCTGTCCTTCCAAGTTCTGCAAACTCTCTCCATTTAAATAATATCCTGCTTTTCTATTTTTCTGCCAAATTGCACAAGTTCACATTTTCCCACATTATACTCCAATCTGCAAAATTTTTGCCCACTCCCTTTCTATGTCCCTTTACAGACTGCTTATGTCCTCTTCACAGCTTACTTTCCTACCTATCTTTGTTGTCACCGGCAAATTTAGCAACAATACATTTGATCCCTTCATCCAAGTCATTGATATAAATTGTAAATAATTGAGGCCCCAGCACTGACCCCTTTGGCACTCCACTTGTCACATCTTGCCAACCTGAAAAAGACCCATTTATCCCTACTCTCTGCTTCCTGTTAGCTAACCAATTCTCTATCCATGCTAATATGTTACCCACTACACCATGGGCTCTTATTTAATGCCTTCTTTAAATCTAAGTATAGCACATCCACAGGTTCCCCTTTATCCAGGTTGCTTGTAACTTCCTCAAAGAACTCCAATAAGTTAGTCAAACATGATTCCCCTTTCACAAAACTATGTTGACTTTGCCTGATTGCATTGAGATTTTCTCAGTGTCCTGCTATAATCTCCTTAATATATTCCAGCAATTTCCCTACGATGGATGTTAAGCTAACTGGCCTGTAGTTTCCTGTTTTCTTCCTCCCTTGTTTCTTGAATAGGGAGGAGTTACATTCGCTATTTTCCAATCTGATGAGACCTTTCCAGAATCTCGGGAATTTTGGAATATTAAAACCAATGCACCTGCTAACTCAGCTGTCACTTCTTTTAAGACCCTAGGATGAAATCCATCAGAACCTGGGAACTTGTCAGCTTTTAGTTATAATAATTTTCTCAGTACCCTTTCTCTGGTAATTGTAATTGTTTTAAGTTCCTCTCTCCCTTTCACCTCCTGATTCACAATTATTTCTGGGGTGTTATTTATTATCCGCTACATTGAAGACAGATGCAAAATATCTGTTCTATTCCTCCACCATTTCTTTATTTTCCATTATTAATTCCCCATTCTCACTTTCTAGAGGACCATTGCTCATTTTACTTACTCTTTTCCTTTTTAAATACCTATAGAAACTCTTTCTATTTTTTTTTAATATACTTCTAGCTAGCTTTCTCTCGTAGCTAGATTTCTCCCTCCTCATTAATCTTTTACTCATTCTTTGCTGTTCTTTATATTCTGTCCAATCTTTGACCTGTCACTCATCATTGTGGAATTATATGCTTTTTCTTTCAATTTGATACCATCTTAACTTCTTTATCTAGCCATGGACGGTGCGTCCTTCCCTTCACTGGAATTGTAAACATTACGCCCTTGTTCAAAAAAGGTTGTAAGGATAAGCCCAGCAATTATGGACCAGTCAGTTTAATTTCAGTGGTGGGGAAGCTTCTTGAAACAATTTTTCAGGATAGAATTAATAATCACATGGAAAAAGCTGGGTCGATTAGGAACAGCCAGCATGGATTTCTAAAGGGGAAATCATGTTTAACTAACTTGCTGGAGTTTTTTGAAGAGGTAACAGAGAGGGTTGATGAGGGTAATGCTGTTAATGTGGTGTACATGGACTTTCAAAAGGCATTCAATACAGTGCTACCCAACAGACTTGAGAAAGCTCGTGGAATAAAAGGGACAGTAACAGCGTGGATACAAAATTAGCTGAGTAATAGGAAACAGAGGGTAATGGTCAATGGATATTTTTCGGGCTGGAGGAAGGTTTGTAGTAGAGTTGGGTTTTGGGACCCTTGCTTTTCCTGATATATATTAATGACCTAGATCTTGGTGTGCGGGGACAATTTCAAAGTTTGCAGATGATTCGAAACTTGGAAACATTGTAAACTGTGAGGACAGTATAGAACTTCAAAAGGACATAGAGAAGTTGGTGGAGTGGGCAGATAGGTGGCAGATGAAGTTCAGTGTGGAGAAATGTGAAGTGATGCATTTTGGTAGGAAGAACATGGACAGACAATATAAAATAAGGGGTGAAATTTTGAGGGGGGTGCAGGAGCAGAAAGACCTGGGAGCATATGTGCATAGTCACTGAAGGTGGCAAGACAGGTGGAGAGAGCAGTTGTTAAAGCATAGTGTCCTGGACTTTATTAATAGGGGCAGATTAGGCTGAGCTTATATAAGACACTAGTTAGACCTCAGCTGAAGTATTGTGTACAGTTCTGGGCGCCACACTACAGCAAGGATGTGAATGCATTGAAGAGAGTGCAGAAGAGGTTTGCAAAAATGGTTCCAGGGATGAGAAACTTAAGTTATGAAGATATGGAGAGGTTGGGATTGTTCTCCTTAGAGAGGAGAAGGCTAAGAGGAGATTTGATAGAGGCGTTCAAAATCATGACGGGACTGGATATTGTAGATAGAGAGAAACTGTTCCCAGTCGTAAAAGGATCGAGAATGAGAGGACACAGATTTAAAGTGATTTGCAAAACAAGCAAATGTAATGTGAGAAAAAGCTTTTTCACACAGCGAGTGGTTCAAGTCTGGAATGCACTGCCTGGAAGTCTGGTGGAGGCGCATTCGATCAAGGTACTCAAGAGGGTATTAGATGGTTATTTGAATAGAAACAATGTGCAAGGGTACAGGGAAAAGGCAGGAGAATGGCACTGTCATAATGCTCATTTGGAGAGCTTGTACAGACATGATGGGCCAAATAGCCTCCTTCTGCGCCATAACATTCTGTGATGCATCTTTTCTGAGTAATTTGAAATACCTCCTTAACTGTCTGCCACTGCATCTCTACTGACCTATCCCTTAACCTAATTTTCCAGTTCACTTTAGCCAGCTCTGTCTTCATGCCCTCACAATTGCCCTTACTTAAGTTTAAAACACTAGTCTTAGATCCACTCCTCTCTCCCTCAAGCTGAATGCGAAATTCAATAATATTATGATCAGTGCTGCCTAAAGGCACCTTCACTAAGAGGTCATTCATTAATCCTGTCTCATTGCACGTTACCAGATCTAGTATAGCTTGCTTTCTGGTTAGTGCTAAAACGTGCTGCTCTAAGAAACAATCCCAAAAACACTCCATGAACTCATCATCCAGATTACCTTTGTCAATTTGATTTGCCCAATCTGCATGCAGATTAAAACCGCCCATGATTATTGCTGTACCTTTCTCGCAAACCCCCATTATTTCTTCCTATATACCCTGTCCTACAGTGTGCTTACTGTTTAGGGGCCTATAAACCATTCCCACAAGTAACTTCTTACCTTTACAATATCTCATCTCTACCCAAACTGATTCTACGTCTTGATCTCCAAAACTAAGGTCATCTCTCTCCATTGTACAAATGTCATCCTTAATTAACCAAAGCTATCCTTCAATCTTTTCCTAGCTTCCTGTCCTTCCTAAATGTCTAATACCCTCGAATATCCCTTCAGGTCCCAGTCTTTGTCATCCTGCGATCATGTCTCTGTAATGGCTATCAGATTATATTTGTGCTGTCAATTCATCTGTTTTGTTATGTATGCTGTGTATTCAGATACAGCCTTTAGCTCTGTCTTTTTACTTCTATTTGTAACCCTTAGCCTTATCTGTTGGTGCACTCTTAGGTTTGTACACTCTGTCCCTTCCTGCTGTCCCTTCTCTGATCATCATTTCCCTTATTCTTATCTCGCTCTTTTGCATTGTCTCCTTTATTTAATTTATCACATTTTACCAAACTGGATCTCTTGTTCCTACTATTTAGTTTGAAGCCCACTCTACTGTCCTCGTTGTACGACTTGCCAGAACACTTGTCCCAGCAGGGTTCAGGTGAAGACCATCCCAACGATACAGTTCCCATTTTCCCCAGCACTAGTACCAGTGCCCCATGAATCAAAACCCATTTCTCCCACACCATTCTTTGAGCCACACATTTAACTCTAATTTGATTTACCCTACACCAGTCTGCTCGTGGTTCAGGTAGCAATCCAGAGATTATTACCTTTTGAGGTTCTGCTTTTTAATTTAGCCCCTAGCTGCTCATACTCCCTCAGCAGAACTTCTTTCCTGGTCTTACCTACGCTGTTGGTACCTGCGTGGATCAAAACTGCTGGATCCTCCCCCTACCACTGCAAGTTCCTCTCCAGCCCAGAGCAGATGTCCCAAACCCTGGCACTGAGCAGGCAACACAGCTGCCTGGACTCCCTCTCTTAGCTGCAGAGAACTATCCCCCCCGACTAAACTGTCCCCAATTACCACTACATTCTTGTTAGCTTCCCCTACTTGAATGGCTTCCTGTACCATGGTGCCATAGCCAGTTTGTTCATCCCTGCAGCCACCACTTCCATCCATACAGGCTGCAGGAACCTTGAACCTGTTAGACAATTTCAAAGGCTGAGGCTCCTCCACTTCTATCTTCTGGGTCCCTCTCCCTGCCTCACTCACAGTCACACCCTCCTGTCCCTGATCACTGACTAAATCAGAAGACCCTATCCTAAGGGCTGTGACTGCCTCCTGGTACAAAGTGTCCTGGTAACCTTCCCCCTCCTTGATGCATTGCAGTGTCTGCAGCTCGGCCTCCAGCTCAATGACTCTGGGCCGAAGCTCCTCAAGCCGCAGGCACTTACTGCCGACGTGAATCACCTCGGTGTCCAGGGACTCGCACGTTCTGCAGCCGCAACACATCACCTGGCCTGCTATCTTTATTATGTGTTAATTAATTTATTTATTCTTAATTAATTTATAACTAATAAACATGCTACTCCCAATAATCTTTACTACTGCTAGTAAACCTTACTACAGCTAATAAAACTTCACAATTACTAAAAAAATTATAGAAGTTTTGAAGATAAACGAGCAAAATATTCATCAGCCAATCACTTATTGATGCCACACTTTGATTTCTCTCAGAATGCGGATGCTTCACTCTAGAGTCAGAGACTGGATTAGATAGCTCTTCTAGGTGATAGTTACTGCCCTGGGTCCTCTTTCTGCCTGCTCTTCTAGGTGGTGGCTACTGCCTCCAGGTCCCCATTTTGCTTACTCCAGTCAGTGGTTTAATGGGATACTTGCCCCTCCCCTAGATATGAGCAGTTGGATTGATCGATGCCCCTGCCACTGGACTCAGTATCTACCTCCTTCACCACTGTGGCTGTGATATGTATGATTTACAGGATACATTAAGGTTACTTTGACAGCGTGCTTGTCCCCTGCAACCTTTACCATAGAGAAGGATAAGAGCAACAATGTTTCTCACGTGTCGGTGCAGACTCGATGGGCCGAAGAGCCTCTTCTGCACTGTGAGATTCTGTGAATGTCATGAAAACACCATCACCTCCATGTTCCCTTCCAAGCTAAGCACCATTTCAACTTGGTCATATTGCTGGCCCTCTATCCAGCTCTTCTTGTCCCACCCCCCCCACCCCCCTTAAACCAGCTTATATTTCACCTCTCTTCTATTTTTACAGTTCTGTTGAAGGGTCATTCGGACTCGAAACGTTAACTGTGCTCCTATCCATTTCAACTTGGTCATATTGCTGACCCTCTGTCCAGCTCTTCTTGTCCCCGCCCCCCCCTTAAACCAGCTTATATTTCACTCTCTTCTGTTTTTACTTAGTTCTGTTGAAGGGTCATTCGGACTCAAAATGTTAACTGTGCTCCTATCCATTTCAACTTGGTCATATTGCTGGCCCTCTATCCAGCTCTTCATGTCCCAGCCCCCCACCCCTAAACCAGCATACATTTCACCTCTCTTCTATTTTTACTTCTGTTGAAGGGTCATTCGGACTTGAAACGTTAACTGTGCTCCTATCCACAGATGCTGCCAGACCTGCTGAGTTTTTCCAGATATTTTTGTTTTTGTTTTGGATTTCCAGCATCTGCAGTTTTTTGCTTTTATTTTGGTCATATTGCTGTTCCTTTCTTGTGGCTGGATCAATATCTTAGAATTCTCCACCCATTGGTGGGAGCAATGCCACCATGAGGACTTTTTATTATTCTTTCCTGGGATGTGAACATCACTGGCAAGGCCAGCATTTATTGCCCATTTCTCATTGCCCTTGAGGAGATGAAGGTGAGATGCCCTCTTGAACCGTTTCAGTCTGTATGGTATAGGTACACCCATAGTGCTGTTAGGGAGGGAGTTCCAAGATTTTGACCCAGTGACAGTGAAGGAAGGGTACTATTGTTCCAAGTCAGGATTGTATGATTGCAGCAGCACAAGGAGAAGGCCCATCACCGTAGGGCAACCAGGGATGGGTAATCAATGTGACCATGTGCAAAAAAAAATCAACAGCCTTAAACACAGTACATGTATGGTGATAGTCCTACAAGCTTTGAAACATTTATGATCGCTTTTGGTGTTTGACGCTTTGTGTGAAATTAACCCTTTATGTTTCAAGACATGACTGAAGCGTCTGGGAGAGCTGCATAATTTGCACTATCTCTGATAACTCAACCCAATGCTTCCACAGCAGCTGGGTGCAGATGTTAATCATCCTGTTGGTTGCATTCCATCTTTTTTGAAAAAAATAAGATTTCAGAATCTAAAGGTATTGTGGGCCCTCATTCTGTCTGGATAAGAAAGCCAGTTTCTATAATAGAAACACGGCAAGCTACTGTCTGTTTAGGTCTTTATATTGGAGGATGAACCCTACATGGCTCCCAGAGATCACTGTGACTCAGCATAAAACCAGCATTTGAGGTCTCTGTCCTGAAGTAGTGTGCTTTTTTAAAACACTTTATAAAGTTTGCTTTGATACTATATTTTCTACGGTTTCCTTGTTAGTCAGGGAGTTGTAAGCAGTATTTGTATACTGAAGGTCATGAGGAAGCAAAGAGCAACAAGGGATGACTGTGTTTAGATGCTGATTTCAGACTTTACCACTGTATATTAAGGTGTGTAGGAGTAATGGGCATCCACAGACCTCCATTCCAGTTAAGTGTCACTGAAGCAAAATTTCTTCATGCTGTATTAGGGGAGATGTATCAAGACATGAAAAGCAGTAATGAAAGATGAAAGGCGACTGAAAGAAACTGCTAAGAGTGGACATTCCTTTAGTCTTTCACCTAAACTTTAGCCAGTTTACTCCTTTCAGCAAAAATATAACTTGAGCTTTGACTAAAGATTATTCAGTTGTACAAGTGCATTACATTTGAAATGCTTTCAGGGATTTAAAGAAGTCAGAATCTCATACCATCAACCCTGTCCTCCTCACCTCAGCCATATGCACTCTGTTACATAGAAGTGCATTGATTCAAACATATTTGAGAATCAAGTGGTTCTCGACATGACACTCCATGACCTTTGATGAAGGTGTGGAGGGGTTCACTGCCCAGTGTCTACTTTCCCAGATTAGCATTGAATAAGGCATTAATATTTGTCTGTTGCGTTGATTGTTCACTACTTCTCATTTGCTCCTAGCGGCATCTTACACAGATAGCTCAGATGATGAAACATCACCACGTGACAAGCAGCAGAAAAATTCGAAAGCCAGTAGTGACTTCTGCATCAAAAACATCAAACAGGCAGACTTTGGGCGCAGGGAGATTGAAATTGCAGAACAAGGTGAGAGATTATACTATGCGGTTGTCAATTCTGGTACATTTTGTTCATTTACAACATTCTGAGCTGGTTTCTTGAAATACAGTAGATTCATGGTAAAGCATACTTGACCATCATTGACAAGCAAGGGTTTCCTGAAAAATCAGGCTGGCTGAAGTCTTCCTACTGGCTTTTGTCGTGTCTGATGAAAGATCTTTCCTCTGATGACCTGACTGAGATAGGAAACCCATTATTTTGGAAATGGCAGGGGGGTGGGTTGGGTGGGGGGTGGGGGGGGGGGGGGGGGGGGGGGGGGGGGTGAAAGCAGGTGGAAGTTGAAGGCTTTGATTGAAATAGTAACTTCATTAATGTACATCAGCCCATTCACTGATCCATCCAATGAATGCAACACTGCAATGTGATAAGATGTATGTAAAGTAATATCTTGAATTTATATAGTGCTTTAAACATCTCGAGGTTTTTCACAAACACTGGTAGGGAGAAAAAAGAAGCAAAACCATGAGGGTGGGATTAGAAGGGGTGACCTAAAGTTTGGTTGGAAAGATTTTGTGATGGTTTAAAAAGGAGACAAGAGAAAGTGAAAAAGTGTGGAAATTTAGAGGTGTTTCAGTGAATTGGGCTGAGGTGCCTGGAGACTGTGCTGCCAATGCTGGGGTGAAGGAAGAGGGCAGGCAGAGGAGCAAATGGTGTGTTACTGGGTGTAAGATTGGAGGGAGGAATTTGCGAAGAAGACATTAGGGTAGTGCTGTGGATGCTTTTTAAAATGAGGCTCATTATACTTGTACCCTCTGTTTAAAGGCTTTCGTGGAGCATAAACACAAGCGTAGACCTGTTTGACTGAATGGTCTGTCTCTGTGCTCTACGTTCTATGTAAGATCCATTTATTATTCTACTCTAATCAGAACAAGTAATTTTCAATCTCCGCCTGAAAACCAAGAGATTCCAAGGAATCTGGAAACCATTCTTGGAAGCTGGGTGAAAATAAACTGCTCTGCGCTTCCCAGCATAGTGACCCATCATTCGCCATGAAGGCAAACAACTCCAAGCAATATAGTAACAAGCAAGTCCTCCTACCCACTCTTCACCCCAAATCTAACTTATCCCAGAAAGTAAGACCAAAAAAATTGCCACAGCCCTTGCTTCGTTACGTTCAAAAGGGTTTGCCATCAATACATTCTTCATGCAGAGCATCATGCAATCGAAAGGTACAACAGCTTCATAAAAATGTGAATATTTTCTCTTGAGGATTCAATTTAAAAATAACACTGTTTTGTGGCAATCAGGAGTTCAGACTTTAACAAAATAATGCATGCTGTTGTATGTAGGTAGCATGCCCCACAGATACTATTCTCTGTGTAGTGAGGTTGCCACCCAAAATATGACCTTGCCATACACTGACTACTCTAGAATGAACTGCTGGCCAAGCTATGCTGATCACTACATGAATACGGTTTATTGGGGTTCACGGCTCATCTCCAAGAGTCTTCCAAACTGCTGCGAGTAGCAACTGACAAGGTCAGCTGAGACAGAAACCTGGGACTGCAATGGAGCAAAGTATTAGGTAATGGTATTCAAGTATATAAAATAATGAAAGGACAGCACTGCCTACCTATTGGTAGGTTACTCTATTTTAACAGATTGGGGAGGACCAAGTGGCATGCTTTTTAACTAAGCAAAAATAGGAATAGATCTGGATGTTAGATGGTTCTTCTTTTCCCAGAGAGTAGTGAGCCTCTGGAATGCATTGCTGACTGGTGCGGTGGGTGCTGACTCTCTATACCTTCAAGAGGGAGCTCGACTGGTTCTTAACTGGGGCAGAGATTGCATCATAGAGAAGGTAAGTGCATTAACATACACATGGTCAGTGTGATCTTCTGGACTGGTTTCAATTGCCTGAGAGTATTGGAGAAGAATTTTCTATAGGTTTTTTCCCTTATTGACCCTGGATTTTTCCCTTAACTATTTGATTCTTTTGCCTCTCCCTGGACATTAGATATCTTGTGGGGATAAGAAGTGCCTGGCCATGATGCTCCGGGCATTATCCGTGTGGGGCAAGCTTGACGGACCAACTGGTCTCTTCCTGCCCGTCATTTACATGTATTTGGATTAGGAAATTTTAACATTGAGACTGGAAACCTTTGTACATGATTCTTGCTGAATATAAGAGATGTTCCCTTTGGTTCAGTATTGGCAGAGGGGAATGTGAAGTTGTTTTCTCAGAATTGTGCAATGTCTCCTCCAAGTTCAGCTTCATCCAGTAGGATGTTCAAAATCCAAATGTTTCCTACATCCAACATTTTTAGATTGTCACTTGTAATCTAATCTAACCACACCTCAATCTTTTTCATTTTGTTGTCAAATTGTAGAATAAAACAGAACATGGAGTTCCCAGAGTAAACTCATTGTTAACCAAGCAATCATGTGTTGCAATAAAGGACTTCATCACTCATTTTGTGCTTACTGTTGTTTTGATGCAGAGATGCCAGCACTCATGGCTCTTCGAAAACGAGCCCAGGGAGAAAAGCCATTAGCTGGATCTAAGATAGTCGGCTGCACTCATATTACAGCCCAGACTGCGGTGAGTGTCCAACTTTAAATGGAAAAACTCAGCAAGTCTGGCAGCATCACTTGCTGAGTTTTTCCAGGTAATTCTGTTTTTGTTTTGTTTTGGATTTCCAGCATCCGCAGTAGCTTTTAGCTTTTTGTTTTTGTCCAACTTTAAATCCCTAGTTATAAAATTCCAGGGGGCATATGGTGAGTGGCTTAATTAACAATGTCCAGAGCCCCTGTTTCAATCCAGCCCAGCTTGATGAAATTTTTAATGCTATGTAGGTTACTGTGAAATGAGTTATTGCTTTTCGCACCCAACTCTTAGATAGATTAGCGAGTGGAAAATAATGGTGCTAGCAGAGATGCTCTTCTGAGGTTAGAATTGAGGGGCATTGTCTGGAGAACTTCAACAATCTGTTGTACTTCATCTAACGATGCAAGTAAAAAAAAAAGGAATTTCATTCCTCTGTACTGATGCCCTTTGCCATTGTTATGATCACCGTAGAGTCATAGAGGTCTACAGCACAGAAAAAGGCCCTTCGGCCCATTGTATGCAGGTAGAGACCGATAACTTTGAAAAAGAAATTGAACTTCCAGTTAATAACTGATTTCATGTTTTAAGACTTTTACTGTAACAAAAGACTGAAAGTACTTTTGACTAAACACTAGCTTTGTAGGCAACTTACATACTTTAAATCGCAGAACTTTCTCTTTTTTACTTCTAGCACAACTGAAAAAATAAACTTCACAGATATACTTCACACTGTCTTTAAGTAGGCATTCAATTTTCCTGTAAACAGTTTAAAGTGATTCTTAGCTCCCAAGGGTTTACTTCTGTTAATCTCAGGACTGCCTTTCACAGTGAGGTTCTTCCCCCACTCCCCCCAACCCAGAGATACTTCCTCTAGTTCAAGCTAGACGAATCTTCCAGCCTTGTTCTAATTCCTCATGAATTTGGTCTTTCCAATCCAGGCATGAGTTCCCACCCGCATTCCTGCACGGTGAACCATAGAGACTTTCAGCCCCAGACTGCTATTACACTCGCTCGCTTTCTCTTTTTCTTTCTCTTTCTCTCTTTTTCTCTCTTTCTCTCTCTCTTCCGCTCCCGCTCGCAGACTACCCAACCTGTCTATGATATTCAGTGATATTTTAGGGAAGTCTGTAACCCGATATCACAATGGCTTTCTCTGCACCCTTCCCCTCTCAAAGCCCAGCACCATGGCAACATGAATCAGGCAGGTCTTGTATGCAAAACAAAAATAAAAATACCTGGAAAAACTCAGCAGGTCTGGCAGCATCTGCAGAGAGGAACGCAGTTAACGTTTTGAGTCCGTATGACTCTTCAACAGAACTAAGTAAAAATAGAAAAGAGGTGAAATCTAAGCTGGTTTAAGGAGGGGTGGGACAGGTAGAGCTGGATAGAGGGCCAGTGCTAGGTGAAGATAGCCAAAAGATGTCATAGACAAAAGGACAAAGAGGTGTTGAAGGTGGTGATATTATCTAAGGAATGTGCTAATTAAGGGTAGAAAGCAAGACAAGCAAGGTACAGATAGCCCTAGTGGGGGTGGGGTGGGGTGAAGGGAAGGGATTGAAATAGGCTAAAAGGTAGAGATAAAACAATGGATGGAAATACATTTAAAAATAATGGAAATAGGTGGGAAAAGAAAAATCTATATAAATTATTGGGAAAAGAAAAGAGGGATCGGAAAGGGGGTGGGGATGGAGGAGAGAGTTCATGATCTAAAATTGTTGAAGGTCTTGTATGCAGGTAGAAATGCTGATTAGGTATTCTTTAGACCCCAACTCTATTTTATTGTGGAATCGAATAGTTTAAAACTCAAATGTTTGCAACATATTTTCAATACCTTCCTGGGACCTTGGAGACTAGCAGTCTGACCACTATAAACACAGATACCGCTACCATTGTCTCCTAGTGTGAACAATCTACACCTTCCCAGTAAAACAGTCTTTAACAGCCCTGTCACCAAGGCCTGTTGTCAGGCAGACTTCAGCACAGGTCACTTGACCCTCTTCATTTTACCTTAAATTAAAGACACAGTCCCAAAACATAAAAAACCTTTTAAACCTCACAATTGCAACACCATGATAACCAGAAATTATCTCTCAGCTCTTTTAAATTTAACTTTCCTCATATTTAATTATAAAGCTTTATTTTATTTCCTTTAACTATCGGATGTTTCCCCATACTGAAACTTCTGTGTTTAGAGCCAGAAATAGGGAGCTGAAAGAAAGGCAGGAACCAGGAGTACACTAAACAACCGCCAACACTTTCTTCCTCACCAGGTTCATGTGCCATCTGTTGTTCGCGTTCACCCACAGCACCTTTAACTGATTTACTAGGTAAAATGAATGTTGTGCCATTTACCCTATGCTGTGAAGGTGGTTATGCTTATCAGGCTGCATTCATCTCCATACTGGGTTACAGTTCGGCATTTTGCACTTGCAATTATTGTTGCCACATAGCTATTGAAATTAAAATGTGCCACATCTATTCCTGCAGGTGGCACTAGTGAGTTATCAGAAACAGCATCACCAGTAGACCATTCATTGTTTACTACATACACTGTTCCCTTTATTTCATATGCTATTAGAATTTTTTTCTTTTTGACTGCATTTGGGTTAGTAGTACTTGCACAGCCTCTCACTATTACAGCAGAGTATATAAAACCATTAATCACTGTATAGTTGCCCACTGTAATAGACTGGATTATGTTTTTAAACTGTCACCAACCCTGTAACCCTTCTCTTTTTCTTACTCAAGCTGATAATGTATGCTGGGTACATTTCTAACATGTGTAGTGGGGGGGGCTTGTGGAGGCGGTGGATGATGTTAGTGGCCCTTCCTTGAAAAGATCACCCAAGTGGCCACTATTCGTGGAGAAGAAAAGAGTTGACGTTTCGAGTCCACATGACCCTTCAACAGAACTGAAGTATAGTTAGGAGAGGGGTGAAATATAAGCTGGTTTAAGGTGGGGGGCGGGGGGAGAGAAGTTGAGGGTGGTGTGGTTGTAGGGACAAGCAAGCAGTGATAGCAGATAATCAAAAGATGTCACAGACAAAAGGATCAAAGAGGTGTTGAAGGTGGTGATATTATCTAAGAAAAGTGCTGATTAAGAATGGATGGCAGGACACTCAAGGTACAGCTCTAGTGGGAGTGGGGTGGAAAGACTGACAAGGTATTAGTTGTAGATTTAAAAATAATGGAAATAGGTGGGAAAAGAAAAATCTATATAAATTATTGAAAAATACAAAAGGGAGGGGGAAGAAACGGGGTGGGGATGGGGGGAGGGGGAGTTTAAGATCTAAAGTTGTTGAGTTTTAAAGTTCTTCCCCCTCCCTCTTTTTTTTCAATAATTTATATAGATTTTTCTTTTCCCACCTATTTCCATTATTTTTAAATCTACAACTAATACCTTGTCAGTCTTTCCACCCCACCCCCACTAGAGCTGTACCTTGAGTGTCCTGCCATCCATTCTTAATTAGCACTTTTCTTAGATAATATCACCACCTTCAACACCTCTTTGATCGTTTTGTCTGTGACATCTTTTGATTATCTGCTCCTATCACTGCTTGCTTGTCCCTACAACCACCCCACCCTCAACTTCTCTCCCCCCGCCCCCCACCTTAAACCAGCTTATATTTCACCCCTCTCCTAACTATACTTCAGTTCTGTTGAAGGGTCATGTGGACTCGAAACGTCAACTCTTTTCTTCTCCACCGATGCTGCCAGACCTGCTGAGTTTTTCCAGGTAATTCTGTTTTTGTTTTGGACTTCCAGCATCCGCATTAGCTTTTTGTTTTGGCCACTATTCGTGTTTGACCCTACACAGTGTTGGCAGACTATATGACCTGCAGGGATGAGACAACCAAGCCATACTCTGTGTCCCAGATGTCTACACACCCATTCCTTTCCAGCACAAATCAAGGGATTGTAATCTTGTGGGAGCCTATTTTACTGGTATCCCAAGTGGCTATTTGTATTTGATGGTAAAATTATAGCTTCACTCGTAACATGATCATTATCATTTTAAATGGCTTCCTTGTATAATTGGCTAATATGATTAGTATAATCAATGGCCTTATGCAACAAACTGCTTATACAAATAGTGGTGGTCTTCCTTAAACCGCTATGATTTTACTGGAACATATGTGGTTACTTTTTCTAACCAGCAACTTAGTGAACAGTAAATATAACGTGTGTGAATTTGCAGTTAATACAAGGAGAGATCACTGAAGCAAGGCTAATGAAATGGACTGAATTGCCTTTGCTGCTGTCTGGAAACAAGACTGACTGAAATGTTTGTAAAGAGTTTTCTCCTGGATAAAGTGGGATGCTGAACGATGCTTTGCAGAGGCAGACTCTGCAGTTGTTTGAATAATTGTGTTTATTTGCGGGGAGGAAGGAATTGTAAACTTTAAAACACAAGGTTATACATATGCTAAACCTGAGGTTTAAATATTCTTGTTTTAACTGAGTAGCTGTGAGTGAACAATGTCTAGTGCTCCACTGCCTTTGTTGTGATCTCTGCCTTGTTTTAATTTCTGATGCGGCAGGTGCTGATGGAGACCCTCGCTGCCCTTGGAGCACAATGTAGATGGGCTGCCTGCAACATTTATTCCACCCAGAATGAAGTGGCTGCTGCTTTGGCTGAGAATGGTAAGGGGAAATTGTTTAACATCAGTTTGGTGTATTCAAGTGATCCGTTTTCACCGTTTTGTTCAATGCCTTTTGCCTTGCCTTTTGTCTTTTCCTTTTCATCTCGATCATACAATATGTCTTAGCTCAGAGGGTAGACTAATGACCCAAGTCATTAGTGATTCCCTCGCAGTTATTCTGTTGCTCTGCAGGCATGTAATGTACTAATTTTTCAATAAAAGGTTGTATGTTGCAAGTGAAATATTGCTACAGTTTAGGAATGGTACACAATGGGCCTTAATTTGTTGTGGGTGTAAATCTAATGGCACCTGCCATGAGGTAGGTTTGCCCTTGTCCATTTAATCTCAGTGATGTTTTGTGCCCCAATTTACTGGAAGTGCAAACTGGAAAAACGTACAAGGACCTGAGTGAACTGTACCAGCACCTGTGTATCTCCTTATCGATTGTTAAATAAACAGTGCAATGACTAAGAAAGAAGCATAAATTAGAGTGGCTAAAATTAGAATGCCAGATCAGGTACAAAAAGAGAAATAAAGTTTGAACATAGAAAAGATTGGATTAAGAGAAAAGTAAGAGCCGATAAAGGGAATGTATGCAGAAAAATAAATTTAACATTTTTAAAATATCCAAATAGCAATTAAACACTGAGAATGAGACACCACATTTGTATTAGCTGATTTTCAGTGCCAGATTGGTTCATCGGTAGTAACTAAAATTAGAACATTTGTAAACAAATCTCTGACAGTTAATCAAGGCTTAATTAAATATGTGCGGATTTTAAATGCCTCCAAAATAGTCTCCCTGTGCCGTTTCAGACCAGTTCTAACTTTGTCGCAAGTTTAGTTCAGATCTGCCTTACAAGTATGGCAATGCCCAATGTGTTTTAGCGGTGAGCCAAACAATGAGACGCCACTTCTGCAAAATGAATAGCAGAGCAGCACATCTCAGACAGCAACTTTTGGATTTCCATATTAATTCTGGCATCTGCCATGCCTTAAGTTACTGTAGCGTTTCCGTATAATTAATGGTGAGACTGATGGGGCTTGGCATTATTTTGATAAATTATGGAACATTATTTCCTCCTATTTATATGTAAAAAAGACCCTTTACAGAAACAGTTCGCACTAAAATAAATGCATTCAGAATTAATCCAATTACCAATTTCATTGAGCCTTTCCAAAAATATCTTGTTTATTTTTATAATTCCCTATTCATCAGACCGCTTACAAAGATTATTGTTCAGTGCTCAATTGCACACAATTTCAGCACTCAAAAATCACACTGAAGGAATGACATTCAGTATTGTGTCACCCTCAACACAACCAGGGCTAGTTGCTGGTATGAGTATTCACTGCATTAAGCAGGCAGCATTTTTGAACATCTTAGGAGAGTATAAAGCTAACCTACTGAAGTGTCATTTTCTGGTTAATTTGAGTACAAGAACCTTGAACAAAAATCTGGCTAAGAAACAGATATTTAATCAGTAGCATATCCTTCAGCAATCTTGACCTTATCCCTTTGACCTTGCTACTTTTCTCCCTGCTTTAAAAGCAGCCTTTAAATCTATCTGTTGGTTATCTCTCTCGACTCTCCACTGTTGCTTGCCATCTATTCCTCTTTGTGAAGCGCCTTGTGATGTTTTCTGCATTAAAGCTGAATATTAATACGATGAGACATGGGGCAGAATTTTGCCCTTGGTGGGGGCAGTCGGGGGTGGTCAGGAAGCCGACTGCCGATTTCATGCTGGCGGGCCAATTAAAGCCTGCCCAGCATGAAACGTAAGCGGCAGCGCTGAGCTCTGCCTATGCAGGGGGTGGGTGGGGGTGTGTGTGAAAGCGCAACCTTCGTGCATGGCCGCGAGTGAGCGCTTCATAGTCTCCCTAGTCTCCCTGAGGCACAGAGTTGCCTCAGGGAGGTGAAGACATATGGAAAAAAAAATAAATATTGTAACGAAACATGTCCCCCATGAGCAGGGACATGTTATGAATGAAAAATTAAAGTTTTTATTTTTATTTATTTTTGGAAACCTCATCCCGCCCGTGGATGAGGCTTCCAAAAAATGCAAAGACTGTTAGGTTGGGCATGCAGTGAAAATTTTAATTTAATTTGATTACTTAATGGCCTCAACAGGCCTTTTAATTGTCGGCGGGTGCGCTGCCGAACTATTGCGCGACTGTGTGCGTTGACATTGGCATGCTCGGCGCAGCATTTCACGCTCGAGTGGGTCGGGTGCCAGCCTGCCCGCCGAATGAAAATTTCTGCCTGTGGTTTTGTTGCCTGATTACCAAAAAAGATTATATAACTGACAGTATCCTTACAATATTAGTGAGCCTATCCAGTGATCCACTCATGTATCAGTTCAAGAACGGTTCTTCAACTTTCAAACTTAGAAGTGTAAAAAAAAAAATCTTCTGCAATTAAGTTGGCTGGGCACTGAATATATTTCTGTGCTAGTGGTGGAAAATGTTAAATCTGCAAATAGTTTTGAATAGCGTTTAGTTTGAGAGCTGTTTTGTACATAATCTTAAATCTTTCAAGGTAATGATTTCTGCTGAAATGCCCCTGAGCAGCATCTGCTGCAGCTGGGGATGAAAATTTGATTGCCTTGACCCTGACCATCCAACTATCACTCCCCAAGCCATTGCACTTGGTCCCCATTTTGAGGTGTGACAGATGTTGTTCCTGTATCTACTTGTAGGTACGTGAAAATTAGCTTGGTTGTCCTCCCCAGGGTTTGTTCAACCTAATTTTTAAAAATTCATTCACGGGATGTGAGCTTCGCTGGCTGGGCCGGCATTTATTGCCCATCCCTAGTTGCCCTTGAGAAGGTGGTGGTGAGCTGCCTTCTTGAACCACTGCAGTCCATGTGGTATAGGTACACCCCACAGTGTGGTTAGGAAGGGAGTTCCAGGATTTTGACCCAGCAACAGTGAAGGAATGGTGATATATTTCCAAGTCAGGATGGTGTGTGACTTGGAGGGGAACTTACAGGTGGTGGTGCCTGCTGCTCTTGTCCTCCTAGATGGTAGTGGTCATGGGTTTGGAAACTGCTGTCTAAGGCGCCCTGGTGAATTCTCGTAGTGCATCTTGTAGATGATACACACTGCTGCTAATGTGTGTCGGTGGTGGAGGGAGTGAATGTTTATGGTTGTGGTGCCACTCAAGTGGGCTGCTTTGTCCTGGATGGTGTCGAGCTTCTCAAGTGTTGTGGGAGCTGCATTCATCCAGGCAGATGGGGAGTGTTCCATCACACTCCTGACTTGTGCCTTGTAGATGGTGGACAGGCTTTGGGGAGTCAGGAGGTGAGTTGAGTTACTCGTCACAGAATTCCTAACCCCTGACCTGCTGTTGTAGCCACAGTATTTATATGGTTAGCCTATTTCAGTTTCTGGTCAATAGTAACCCCCAGGATGTTGATAGTGGGGGGATTCAGTGATGGTAATGCTATTGAATGTCAAGGGGCGATGGTTAGATTCTCTCTCATTGGAGATGGAATCTAACCATCTGGACAGGTGAGGGTGGAGTTTTGCTCTGCAGCATCCAACTGTGGGGTATTTTTCACTAAAGCCCTACACCCTCTTGTATCCTATTCTGCAGATTGTTCCCATTTATCATTCTCACACTTGGGTCATTTCCCCAGTTTTGTGACGTCGTGTTGAATAACATATGGCATTTTTTGGCCTAACCTCCAGCCTGACCCTTTTACAACTGATCAGCACCCTTCATGAATAGTTATGCCCTATTACAAATTATTTTGGTAATTTAAAAAAACCTTGAACGCCTTGCAGTCTCTGCTTCCACTGCATCTAATCTCACTGTAGAAAGCCAGTACTGTTGGCTACAATGCTGAGCTGGGATCACTGTAAACTCTTGAGTCAGTCTTACCTGTTGGAGACGCAGCACTCAACAGAGATTAACAGTGGGCTTGAGTCTATCTTACAGATCACTTGGCCATAAACTACTGTGTTTTGATGTGACTAAATACCATGACGGTTGTGAGAAAAGTTTTGTGTTGCAGCCTTAATATTTATCATGGTGTTTCAAGTATGTCAGGTAAATTGTTTGACATAAATGACAAATGTAGCTGATAAATGTGTACCTCAGTCTGCACCACATGAAGAAAACCTCTGATCTACTGCCATTTTGGAATCAGGGGCACAGATAATGACTTAAGCCCTGCAAACTAAACTCATTCAAGTATTGAGCTTGCATGGTTTGTCTCACTGTCAATAATGCAAGCTGCAAGTCTTCAAAGCATACCTGTGCTGTGGTTGAACATTGAAAATTATTTCTTCTGTAATCCACTATCCTAGATATTACAAGGGGTGTCTGCTGCACACTGCAGAAGGATTTAGACAGGTTAGGAGAATGGACAAAGAAGTGGCAGATGGAATACAACGTGGGGAAGTGTGAGGTCATGCACTTTGGTAGGAAGAATAGAGGCATAGAATATTTTCTAAATGGGGAGAGAATTCAGAAATCTGGAGTGCAAAGGGACTTGGGAGTCCTAGTCCAGGATTCTCTTAAGGTTAACTTGCAGGTTGAGTCGGTAGTTAGGAAGGCAAATGCAATGTTAGCATTTATTTCAAGGGGACTAGAATAGAAAAGCAGGGATGTGCTGCTGAGGCTTTATAAGGCTCTGGTCAGACCACATTTAGAATATTGTGAGCAATTTTGGGCCCCGTATCTCAGGAAGGATGTGCTGGCCCTGGAGAGGGTCCAGAGGAGGTTCATGAGAACGATCCCAGGAATGAAAGGCTTAACATATGAGGAACGTTTGAGGACTCTGGGTCTATACTCGATGGAGTTTAGAAGGATGAGGGGAGAGCTGATTGAAACTTACAGAATACTGAAAGGCCTGGATAGAGTGGACATGGGGAAGATGTTTCCATTAGTAGGAGAGACTAGGACCCAAGGGCACAGCCTCAGAGTAAAGGGAAGACCTTTTAGAACAGAGATGAGGAGAAACTTCTTTAGCCAGAGAGTGGTGAATCTGTGGAATTCATTGCCACAGAAGGCTGTGGAGGCCAGGTCATTGAGTGTATTTAAGACTGAAATAGATAGGTTCTAGATTGGTAAGGGGATCAAAGGTTACGGGGAGAAGACGGGAGAATGGGGTTGAGAAACTTATCAGCCATGATTGAATGGTGGAGCAGACTCGATGGGCCGAATGGCCTAATTTCTGTTCCTATGTCTTATATGGTCATTTGGAGACCTATTTTAACACTCATATTGAAGCCACTTAATCACTTCAAATTTGCCATTTCTTTTTATGCCAATTGTTTTCTGAGGATCCAATTGTACAGATTATTAATTGCAGTAAATGAATTGAGATTTTTAATCCCTCAATGAGGACATAATTGTATATGAACTCTATGGAGTCCCAACTATTCATTCTGTTATGCTTCTGACAAAAATAATTCTAAATAGAATAAAAGTTCCCGTCCTAAGAATCCCTAAAATAACTTAAATATGGAACATATGACGCACCAATAATTGTGGGTTTTAGATGTTGAATACAGACCATTTGACCTTTACTCCTGATGGCAGCTGAGTCCCTTTTAAGATTATTTGAATATCCTTCAAAACATTGAATCCTTCGGTTGCTTTCCTAGCTATGGCTTGCACCTGGATATTCTTTACTATTTATAAGTCAACCAAACTTCTTAATTAGTTTCCACTATGTTGTGCAACAAACATCTCTTTGTAATGTCCAGGATGGTGACTTACAGAAGAAATAACCTTCAGCAGTTCAAACACAACATGGGTATTCTTTGTAGACTTATATCTTGCACTATTGGCAAACCCAACAGACAGGAGCACCCCACATGCATATTAAGGAAAGATGTTGAGAAGGAAAAAAATCACCATCACTAACTTTCATTCCTAGGCATCCATTGTTCTCGGTATTTAAATTATGATCCTACAAGGAAGCAATTTTGGTAAATGTCCTTATTAACGTATGGGCTCTGTCTCAATTTTTTAAAAATCAAGTAGAACCCGAAAGGCTATTTGGGATTGTTTTTCCATACCGTAACTGAAAATCATTTTGCCTTTTTATTCCCCTGTGGCAGGTTATCCAGTTTTTGCTTGGAAGGGAGAATCAGAAGACGATTTCTGGTGGTGCATTGATCGTTGCGTGAATGTGGAAGGATGGCAGCCTAATATGGTAAAGACAGGTTGTTGCTCTTTACCCATTTTGAATGTTGGTAAATGAAGAGCTACTCTGTTGTGCGATCATTCAAACTTTGATCAGTTTGCTTGTATAAGTTAAAAATGATGACTCAATTCAATAGCTGAGTAGTTGGACTATTTTTTGCTATGTTTTTGTGTGTGGCTGTTGATTTCAGTTAAAATATTAAGTATATTTCCTTGGGTTTGATCAATAATTTACATCGTGGGACATGACTAAATTCCCTAGTGCCTATCCATTAGCCTATCGCGCATACTTTTGACACTAACCCCAGTTTTCAGCTACTCCTTTCACGCGTTCTCAAAGAAACTTGCTGATGATATGAAAATATAAAATTGCCACTATACACTGTGTTCAGGGTGCCTTTACTTACTGTAAACAATTGATTTGAGAATTGTAGGAAATGAATAACACATTTTCACAAGGAATGAAATATGGAAAGGATATAGAAGAGTTAGCACAGTGTGAAAATAGATTCAATTCAATGTCGGAAAATATGAAATGGAAGTAAAAATACTGGTAGCAATATACCTTAAATAGCAAGATTTTAGAGGAGCAGAAGGACCTGGGTGTTCTGAAACACAGGCCATTAAAGGTGGTAGTATAAATAGATAAGACAATAAAACTAAATCTTTGCTTTTGTATCTATAGATAATACTGGCAGAGTTGGTATTGATCTCTCTTTATCGTTTTTTGAAAGGCGGAGTCTGGAGCACCTTTGTAGAATTTCCCCTGAGGAGATTACCCAGATTGGGTATTTCATAGTGGATGGGTTATACAAACCTGTGCAATGATTGAGTTCTGAGGATGGGGAATGGCTCTGCTTCTTTTGTGCTTTTCTTCATAGGCTTGCCTTTTAACACTTGGAGCCAGAGCTGCAGTGATTTTCCTGTGGACCTGTGCCACTGTGTTCTGGCCTGGTACTACCACATATTCTACTGCTTATCAAATTGCCTTTGCTAATTTGTGTTTTGTTACAGATCTTAGATGATGGTGGAGACCTCACTCACTGGATTTACAAGAAGTATCCTAATATGTTTAAGAAGATAAAGGGCATAGTGGAAGAAAGTGTGACTGGTGTTCACAGGTGGATATTATTCTAATACACAGACGGCTTAGCCAGCCTTCCTTGTCCCTGTTTTATTGATCTTACTCAAGTTCTCTGATTCCTCTTAATATTTTAAGGTGTCATTCTACATGCTGTTCTTCTTTGCTGAATCCTCATTTTGTTGAAGTTGAGACTTATCACGCCAGCTCCTTCTCTAGCTAATTATGAAGCATTGTTCTTCCTACAATCTATAAGCTTTTAAAGCTCAAGCTTTACGGGCAGATCTCCCTCCCCCCATCTTGCTGAGCAGTGATATATTACAGTCAGTTTTGAATGTGCCTCTCTTCCCTCCCACCCCACAACATTCAAGAGTTCTGAGCAGCACTCCAAGAGATTACACGAAGCATGACTGGTGCCTCAGTCACTACAGTTACCCTGCCTCTTGACTACCCAATTAAACCATGCTTACTAGCATATTTGTTATTCAAATAGTTGCTTGGCAGTACAGAACTTGAGAATTGCTGAAGAAAGAGACATGCTGTCAAAGCTTTTCACCTTGCACTCATCAAGACACACGCAAGAATGCCAAATTTCAAAGGGAGCAACAATTTATACTGCATGAGAAAAGGGTAATGATTGATTGGCAAGTCGGTTCAGATTGGCCAAGAATGCCATGGCAAATGCAGCAAGAAACTAGTAATCCCCCATGCTTTCATGCTTTTGCTTATTCAAAAAAGTGCAATGTTGAGACATATTCCCTTTGCCTGCAGAGGACAGGTCCTACGTATGAATATATGTAGCTTCTAGCAAGGGTAAGTGAGCTACATTGTGAGCCTGACTTATAATCTTAAATTGGTTGTTAGTGTAACTCTTAGCACACTCGGGATTGTTTAGAAAGTGTCGCCCAATCACAGAATCACATCTGACATTAGACATTATGTTCTTGAGTTTTTCAAGCATGGGTTGGTTGAGTACAGTTAGTGCTCTGCCTATAACGAGCAGCCGAAAGGATGTGCTGTTTGATATGACCCACTAGTCATTGGGATGTATAGTCTACACACAAGGCATTGCACCGGCACTGAAATTCATATACCACATTACACATTTGTGTGGTAGGCAGAACATCTTTTTGGCTTGAGAGCAAAATCCTGTTAGTGGAAAACACCACTCATGTTGCCATTGCATTGTAGTAGTGTGAAATAGCTAGCTTCACTTGTTGCTCAAATTTTTGAGATACTTAGTTACACTAACAATCAATTTAAGATAATCATTTTGGCTCAAAATGTGGCTCACTTACGCTTGCTAGAAGTTACATGTGCAGGGACTTGTCCTTTGCAGGCAAAAGGAATATGTCCAGACATTACACTTTTCTTGAATAAACAAAAGCATGGGAACAGTCGCTTCCTGCTGCATTCACCATGGCAACGTCGATCAATCAGAGCCAACTTGCCAATCAAACAGCATCCCTTTTGTCATGCAGTGTAAACTTGAAATGTGACATTCTTGTATAAAAACAAAAAACTACTGCGGATGCTGGAAATCCAAAACAAAAACAGAATTACCTGGAAAAACTCAGCAGGTCTGGCAGCATCGGCGGAGAAGAAAAGAGTTGACGTTTCGAGTCCTTATGACCCTTCAGCAGAACTGAGTAAAGTTAGGAGAGGGATGAAATATAAGCTAGTTTAAGGTGGGGGGTGGGGTGGGAGGAGAGAAGTTGGGGGGAGGGGGGAGGTGGTAGTAGGGACAAGCAAGCAATGATAGGAGCAGATAATCAAAAGATGTCACAGACAAAGGAACAAAGACGTGTTAAAGGTGGTGATATTATCTAGATATATATTTAGATAATATCACCAGCTTTAACACGTCTTTGTTCCTTTGTCTGTGACATCTTTTGATTATCTGCTCCTATCACTGCTTGCTTGTCCCTACTACCACCTCCCCCCAACTTCTATCCCCCCACCTTAAACTAGCTTATATTTCACCCCTCTACTAACTTTACTCAGTTCTGCTGAAGGGTCTTGAGGACTCGAAACGTCAACTCTTTTCTTCTCCGCCGATGCTGCCAGACCTGAGTTTTTCCAGGTAATTCTGTTTTTGTTTTGTGACATTCTTGTGTCTGACCTGATGAGTGCAGGACAAAAAGCTTCATAGCATGTCTCTTTTTTTTCAGCAATACACATTTGTTATTGTCAGCTTTATTTCCTTGCTATGGGGAAACACAGCCCTTCCCACAGCAATTGTGAGCAAGATGTATGCCAATTGAAGCAGTTAATACTTGAAGCCTGGTGTATACGAGATGCTCCTGGCAGCTCTCGGACACACCCAGACCATTGCCTAAGGTGAGACTGCAATTGAAAACCACCTCCTACTGACCCTACCCCTTGCAGGCATATAGGCCACTTGACAGCCCCCCTTGTTCAGCCAAGAACTAGGACACCTGACAAATGATCGCATGTCTGAAGCAAAATGTAATTCCCAAAGTGTGCGCAGCCACATCTAAAACCCTAAGTTTGCCAGTGAATTCTCCTATATATCTTGTGTGATACAACCATACATTTTTAATTCTATCAAACAGTTTCATGTTTTGGATATTAATGCATTGTCAAACAGTACAAACAGTCTGTCTTCCAGAGCTTGCTTCTAGCCTTCTATACAGGATGGTTCACCCAGCCGCATTCCAACAGTTGTCAAGTTACAAGGGGCAGGTGAAAAATCCAATCTACCAATCTATTGATTATCATGAAATTTAACTGTGTTTGTATTCAATGTATCTGAAAGGCATCAGATTGATGGAGTGGAATAGGCAAATGTGTCGAGGAACTTGTTTGCCAGTGTCACAGTGGATGATGGTGCTGTCCAGGTGGCTTATCCAGTGAGTAGCTGGGCCAAACATACCAGGAAGCTCCCAGTTGGTGTACCTATCTCATTCTCCATGCTGGGTTAGCTAATTTTGGACAGGGCGGTGGTAGGGACACTGCAGTTGGTGAGGAATTGAAAAATCAGCCAGGGTTCCCTTCTCATGATCACTATTCAGTAAACCCATGCTGGAACTGGACATCAGTTGAGGCCTTGCTGCTGTGGTATAAACCTTGCTGACGCTCACTGTCTGAACTCAGACATTGGAGAATGGTTGATTGGGTAAAATGCCAGAGGGAAACTGCAGCCTGTGATTTGATCACTTAGTCAGCACCTTCAGATAAAAAAGGGAAAGGTGAATATTGGCAAGACAAGGGGAGAAAATAATAACATATTGTCACAGCTTTTCCCATCTCCTTATGTTACATTGCCCCGCCTGGCACCATATTGAAATAAACCCATTAAAGGTTTTCAAGTATATTTTTCATTGGCTTTGATGAGTTGAATTTTGTATTGGCCTTGAGCACAATTCCAGAATATAATTGGGATGGTTGTTATACCTTCTCAACATAAGAGGACTATTGCAAAGTTGTTGAATAAGTGGGGATTGATATGTAAGAGTTTCAACCTGATTCATTTTGGCTAAACATAAAGTTTTTGATTTCATGTTTGGGCAAAAGTTCCTTCAGGACTCATGCCTCAGGTCTTCAGATTTTTATTGGGTTTCATTGTACTACCTAATCCACTTTTCTGTCTTGGAGAAGTCAGCTGATTCTATTATAGCTCTCTTGCAGTTATCTGGTCCTGCAATTGAGCCAGATCTCCAGGTGTTGATTTTAAAATTTCCCATAAACTCTTGTCCAATGTAGAATGTTAATGTAGTGGAAGACTGTAGCAGACAACTAAATCAGGTAGCATTGCTGCATCTTTGATCAAAGTGAGGGTGATGAGGGGCAGTCTATTGTAAGTATCTGGAAGAACTTCTGGTCCCATGTTATAGAACAGAATAATGCAGATATATGATCATTTTAGAGCAGTTTTCTGTTGGGTTTCCTCAGCAACCTGCCTGAACTATCGGCTCAGTCGATGTATTACAAACCAATTTTGGAGCTCTTGGTTTCTGACCTTTACCTTTTCTCTTCCTTTTCCTAGACTTTACCAGTTGTCTAAAGCTGGTAAGCTCTGTGTCCCGGCCATGAATGTAAATGACTCCGTAACCAAGCAGAAGTTTGATAATCTCTATTGCTGTAGAGAGTCCATACTCGATGGGTATGTAATCAAAGTCTACTGGCCGTGAACCAAGTTTAGACTAAGATGAACAGCAATGTTCATTAAATCCATTTGATGGTGAAATAATAATGATCCAATAAGTGGCAGAGTGTATATCCAGAGATTTTAATGCTTTCAAGTCCTCAGCCTGACCAAGTAAGGAAATCAAAAACTAACCATTCAGCCTCTCAAAGTGGTAGGAAGCTAATTTGTGCCTTTCTGTTTTCTGCTGTAATTCTGTGTGAAGATTGCAAATAGAGCTAAATGGTTTCCCAAAGGAAGTGGAAGCTTTTGGGATAGCTGTATCCAGCGTCTCATGGTGATCTGGGACAGTGTCCCTGACCTTTTATGTTTTTATTGGGACAAATAATCAGAGTGGGAGGTGACGGGGAGGTTAATAAAAATGCCAATGGGAATGAAGTTGTGAAGTTACTTTGTCATTGAGTGACCGACCTTTTCTTAGAAAGTTTCAACCCTAGCAGTTTAAAAGCAGGCAACTTCTCTCTGGTTTTCACCTGTTGATTGGATAAAGTTAGAAATATATTTACTTTCCAGACAGCTTATTAAATCCTTTACTTGACCCAGCATATACTGAATGGTGTAAGGCACACCATTAATGTTGGGTTTTCTATCTATTTTTAGAGATTGCATTGTTTCCCTGAGCACGTGCATTGTACATGTTTCTCCACCTCTGGTCTTTCTGACCGATCTTAACTCTCTACCATGTGGATATGTGACACTGTCTACTTATTTGGGTTCAATAAGATTTTTGGAAGAAATTCTGATTGTAGAGAGTTATAATATTTCTCTGCTCCCCTATCCTTTCACCGCATGGTGAGCCCTAGAGGGAGCTGCAGAGTTGGGCACAGACCTTTTTGCCGGAAGAGAGCAAACGTTTGAAATAGTTATCATCTTTATTCAAGAGCTTAATTGTGGGTTTCTTAATTAGCTTGCCTTTAAGAAACAAGGGTGACTGTCAGAACAGTGAGTAACTACAATACATTTTTGCTCAGTATATGTTATGTTATTTTGAGAGCTAATTGTATGAATTTCATATCTTTAAAAAAAGCCTCAAGAGGACAACAGATGTGATGTTTGGAGGAAAACAAGTCGTCGTCTGTGGATATGGGGAGGTAAATATTCCCTTTTTTGGGTAGGAGAGTGTTCTCCACCCTGCTGTCCTAAACTGTTGAGACCCTTGAGTGAACCAGAGTTTACCTCCCAGCCTCAAGCCTGCATTCTTTTCCTTTAAGCAGCCCATAGCTAGGGCTATAATGTCAGTGGATTCTGTTTCCCATCTATGTTCTTTTAGATGATTTGTTTGCTGATGTGCATATGGTAGACCACAGTGAAGTCTCTTTCTTAACCATTACTAAGCTGCACTGATCACTTCCCACATTAAAATATCATTGTGATGAAATCATCAAATTTCAGATTTTATGTGCAAATTCAGAAAAGGAAGTGGCCACAGAGATTCAGTGCATTTGATGGTATTTATGCATGTTTGATGGTACTCCAGAATGCTGGGGTGTTGGCATCAACCAGTGCTCCCCATAACGATTTTCAACAGGCCGTAGTGTCCATTTACCTCAGACATTTTAACTGCTGCAAGTTAGAGCAAATGTAACCAGTGCAAAACAAATTCAGCAGTAAATTCAGTTTTGTTCTTCATATGTTCAACATCTGAAACATTGCTCTGATTTGTAATTTGGGGCAGGAATTTGCACTGAGCGGGTACGCAAACGCCCAACCTGCTTGAGTGTAAAATGATGCGCGATCTTTTGGTCGGCGGGCGCGTGCAAGAGGCGACGGTGTGTCCGCTGACAATTAAGAGGCCTATTAAGCCCTTAAGTAATTAATTAAGTAGCATTTTTTAGCTGCCCGCTCAACCATTCGGCGAATAGGCCAGGCGGCCTTTGCGTTTATAACGAAACCTCATCCACGGGCCAGGTGAGGTTTCCAACAGTTACCAAAAAAAAAATAAAAAACTTTTAACATCCTTTTTTACATGTCCCTCTTCATGTGACTGATTCACATGTTGGCACATGTTTATATAATATATAAAAAGTTTATTTTTCATTTTAAAATCCTTCAGCTCCCTGAGGCAGCTCTCTGCCTTCAGGGAGCTGTCAATGCGCACTCCCCTGCGCATGCACACACTTCAGCCCTCGCCACCACCCTGACAGTGCTGAGGCTCTTAGCGCACCTTTCACGCTGGCTGGCCCGTTAATTGGCCAGCCAGTGTGAAATCGTGGTCAGAGGCTGATCACGGGCAGCGGTCGGTCTTGCGTTTGTTCCCGGACCTGCCCGTTGCGCCCACCCAATGAGGGGAAAATCCTGTCTTTGATGTTTGTCTGTGTTATAACAGTTTTTCTTTCTTTTGTTCTTAAATAGGTTCAAAAAATGATATACACCACACAGGAAAAATGGGCTGAGATAATATTATTTCGCTAAAAAAATACATCAGTCCTTGAGTTCAGGGGATGAATCCTTGCTTATATTCAGTTCAACCCAACAGTGGGCTTAAATTGTGTCTGGTGATGTTTAAATTAGGAGCAAAATTATCTGAACATCGCATCTGAGCACCGATGTATGCTGGAGTTCTCATTTATTCCTCTTCTCTTGCCACTTCAAACATTCTGGATTTGGATATGGGGCACAATATCAAAATATACAAATGAAACAAAAGTGGAGAGCATGGTTAACTGGGAAGCTGACTGTAAACAACATCAGTAGGGAACAGACAGATTGATAGATTCAGTAGAAAGATTTCACTTATAATCTAATGTAGAGAAAAATAATGCATTTTAGGATGGAGAATAAGGAGAGAAAATTAACACTGAATATTGCTGAAAAAAGAGACATGCTGTATCAACTTTTTATCTTGTAATCATTAGGACAGTTCTCAAGAATACTAATAGTAAAGGGAACAGCAATTGATACTGCGTGAGAAGAGAGTGCTGATTGGTTGGCAAGTGGACTCTGATCAATAGTGGGTTGCCATGGAGAATGCACCAGGGAACAGTTAACTGCCAAGCTTTTGTTCAAATTCAAACCAGGAAAGTTGACTCTGGCCAAGGCATTGTCATAGGAAACGAACCAGGGAATGACTGTCCCTCAAGTTTTTGTTTAGTTGAAAAAGACGCAATGCATTGGTGTGCGCCTTCTGTTTGCAAAGGACAGGGCCCCTTGTGTGAATATATGTAGCTTCTTCTATGCGTAAGTGAGCCACACCTTGGAGGACAGCCATTCCCTGGTTCATTCCGTGTGCCAATGTTTGACCAATCAGTGTTCACTTGCCAACCAATCAGACACTCTTCTCATGCAGCATAAATTGTTATTCCCTTTATTATTGGTATTTTTGGAAACTGTCCTGTTGAGTGCAAGATGAAAAGCTTCGTCAGCATGTTTCTTTTTTCAGGAATACTCAAGTTCTACACTAGAAAACAACTATACAACACTGAACAGTAAAACTTAAAAAGGAGAGCAGGAGCAAAGAAAGTTGGGGGCACAAGCAAAATACTGCTGATACTGGAATTCCGAAAATGCTGGAAATATTCACCAGGTCAGGTAGCATCTGTGGAGAGATGATCCAACTTCAGTTTCCTAATGGGTTTATAAACAGTATAAATAAACATAACAATGTTGACTTTGCAGCATGCACTTTTCCTTTGGGTCAACCTAGAAACCACTAAAGTGGTTGCAACATATAGTTTGATCATTAAGAACCACCTATAGTAATTTTGATTGGGAAATTGTGCTGTGTTGATGGTTAGGTTTATCCTGACCGTTTCATTGACTATGCGAACTTATCTTGTGTTGCTCTCCAGGTTGGAAAGGGTTGCTGTGCTGCTTTAAAGGCGATGGGATCCATAGTGTACGTCACAGAAATTGATCCAATTTGTGCCCTGCAAGCCTGGTAAGTACCTAGAATTAGAATGCTGAGTATGTTTGTACATATTTGTTAATGGAGACACGTAGGGACTTGTAGAAGTTTAAAACTTATTGACAGGTTACGGAACATACAAAGTTATCTGGTTTAATTTGCTTACTCATGACTGGGGCAGTCCTGAATTTGATTTCTTCACACACAATGCATTCTGTCATGGTGAAGTCACTTTAGTCCATGTCTGTGCATGTCTGTAATATAGATGGCAGCTGGTGTTAACCTGACACCAAGAACTTGAATAGCATTCACTGCAAATAGTGTCTTTGGTAGTAACATGATTAGAGACAATTGTATTCTTGTTGGAAATGCTTGCAGGTTGAAGAGAGTTTGTCCTAGTGTTTAATTGCAAATGATTGAATAGTTCAAAGCTGTAATTAACCTGCATAAAACCTCAATTGACACTGTTTGAAGGGTATCTTGATACTGTACTGGGCTTTCTCAGCAGGTCCTGGATAAGAAAGTACAGTAATTTTTGATATTTAAATCTTATAGGGTATAGCTTATTAACCATTTGTATGTTGCTTTTTTAAATAGGTGACAGGCCTAATTCTTCATTTCAGTTTTTCATCAGTTTGACAAGTTTATGAAGGGACTATGATAGCACAGTACTTTTAGGGTGTTCTCTTTGATTTGATAGATTCCAGGGACTCCAAATCTCGAAAAGTGGTACATGGAAATTAAGCAGCATGGTCCGAGACATTTAACTGATTCAGGATATTACAGCCTGGGTCCTCACCCACATCACCATTGTTGGTTTGTTCTGAGCTGTACTGATACCCTGTCTCCTAGTGAATTGACTTCAAGCATCTCATCTTCACTTTGAAATTCTTCCATGGCCTGGTCCCACTTTACTTCAGCAGTGATCTCCAGCCATATTTCCCTGTGCAGACCTTTCACACGTCAAACAGTGGGTTTCTCTTTGTTCACTCCTTACCATTGGTTGCCAGTCTTTTAGCTGCTGCACGCTGTCCTCTTGAACTTCATCCTTGAATCCCTTATCCTCGTCACTTTCCTTCCTGCCTTGAAAACCTCTTTAAAAACTCTCATATTCAACCTTGCTGGTTAAATTTTCTGTTTTCTCCCTAATCCGCATCTATTGTTTTCCTCTGTCCTTTAAAGCACTCTGAAATGTCATCTTGTGCACAGAGAGCACTATGTATAGAAATGTAAGCTGTCTTCTCTCACAAGTATGCTCACTCTGCTGAGGTATGGTTCTTCTGGTGTATCATCCAAGTGATCATTTTTCATGCTTAACCCTAGAATGTCAGCAGGTTGGGGATCTAAGTGCCAAATGCTGGCTAGTGATCCTTGCTGTTAAGTGAGGACGGAATCATACAGCTGTGATGTTCCTCATAGTTGATTGGCCTTACATGAAGAACATTCATTTGGATGAGGCAACAGAGCACTTCTCAGTACCTGTGGAATCATATCCTAGCATGAGTTAACATCAGAAGAGGAGAAATAAATTGTGGCATCAGTTGGCATAGCTTGTTTGTACCAGTGGTAGAACTCACCTACATAGCCCTAATTCTCCATATAACAACTAATATAATCTTTATCATCTGAAAATATTTCAGTTGGGCAAACAACAACATGGGGGGGGACATTGACGTGTAAGAATGTCTAGGACACTTTTGTGTCCCTCCTAACCTCAGCTATTGAGAGAAGATTACACAGTAGTAGACCTTCCCCCTACAAAAAACCTCATCTGACTCGCAGCTTATTCTCCTCTCCTGCTCTTGCTGTGTGCCAGTCCTCTGACCTGCAATGCACAATCTCCCCAATTACTCATACTTCTTAGCTCATTCTTCAGCAAATGGTATCCCTGACCTGCTATGCACCATATTCCCAGTCACAGCTCATTGTTTGGCAAATGGTGTCCCACATTCTGACACTATCAAAACAGACTGACTGTGACAATGTTTAAGTGCGGAAATACCAAATCAGGTAGACTTGTTTTTGAGCTCTGTCCTTATGAATGTGACTCAGCTCCTGTGTACATTGATGCAGCTCTACCTTTCATTTACAGTATGGATGGATTCAGACTTGTCAAATTAAATGAAGTCATTAGACAGGTGGACGTTGTCATTACTTGTACAGGTAAAGTATTACTAATATTGTTTAATGTTGATATAGGTTCAATATAACAAGCAGAAGTTCAAGTTGGAATTATAGTTAACCACTCAATAATTTTAGGTCTACTTTTGCTGGATTGATTTTTTAATGCTCTAACCCTGGTTAGGGTTAGATAGTTAAGATGAAGAAAAATTTAAAGTTAATTTGGAAAAAGCGCCAAATATTTATTTTGGAAATCTGTAATTTTAGCCGATCTGTGATGCAGGAATATGGCTGTAGTAAATTTCTTAGGTTCTGTGCTTCAACATGAAACAAGGAGAGTTTTACAAAGCTTCACCTGTATAGTTCCCTATTCCACTGCTGAGATAATCAGAAGGTGCCCAAGAGCAATCTGTTTATACAGTATCTCACTACTTTGAGTCAGCTGGGACTTGGCCCTCTGACCAGTCAATTCAACATCCAGGACACTTACATAATGTAAATCATCTACAACTCCATAACTATATCATGACAAAGCACCTGTCTTGAGTTTTAATGCTAGGTATCTGCCTTATCTTTAGGTAACAAAAATGTAGTGACCAGAGAACACTTGGATCGCATGAAGAATGGCTGTATTGTCTGCAACATGGGACATTCCAATACAGAGATTGATGTGGTATGTAACAGGATGTAATGTAACTCAACACACGATATTCCAATACTAAGATCACTGTGGAATGTAACTGGATGTGAAATAACTGATCAAATTATTCCAATATTGAAACCCATGTGATGCATACTCATTGTGTAAAATAACATTTCAGTTTAATAAAATACTCCCAAACCTATAAACTGTCAAACACATTCCTTACTGTTTATTATTTTTCCATAATTACTTTCCCACCCTCCAGTCAAAGGTGCCACTGACTCCTTCGGTCAATGGTTTTATGGATACCAGTATTCCTCTGGCATATCAAGTGGTTGTTTAATTTGAATACCCAGAGCTGGTGAGAATGTAGCCTCCCAACAGCCAAACGTTTTCAGAGAGAAGAGCTACTATTTATTGCTGCCTCAATAATTACATTGTCTTCCCTCTGTCCTTTCAGGCAAGCCTTCGAACTCCAGAGCTCACATGGGAGCGTGTTCGTTCACAAGTAGATCACGTCATTTGGCCAGATGGGAAGAGGATTGTGTTGCTCGCTGAGGTAATTGTGTCTTTAGCAAATTGTTCAGTTTACCACTTGTTTGTACAATTTGTGTGGTACTGGAGGAGATTACAGAGATAGGGAGGGGTGAGACCATGGAGGGACTTGAAAATAAGGACTTGAATTTTAAAGTCAATGAGTTGCTTGACTGGGAACCAATGTAGGTTAGTGAGAACAGGTGTGATGGGTGATTGGGACTAGTCTTGCGTAAGGAAATGAGCAGCAGAGTTTTGGATGACCTCAAGTTTGTGGAGTGTAGAATGTGGGAGAACAGCCAAGAGTGCATTTGAATAGTCAGGCCTAGAGGTAACAAAGGCATAGGTGATGATTTCAGCAGTCAATACATGGGAGCAGCAGAGGCAGCTGATCAGTTGGTTTTGATCTTAGTGACGAAGAAGTCCATGAGCTCCTCACACTTGCTGTTAGGGATGACAATGAAGGAGACGGAGAGAGAGGTTTAAGAAGACGATTTGCAATAGAGGAAGGAAGCTGGGCAGTTATTTTTGCATTCCAGGATGATCCTGGGAATAGTGAGCAGTTTTAACAGACGAGAGTAGGACCTGATAATGTCAGATCTGGCTGGACCACACTAAACACTGGGTGGCTAAACCAGTTGTTCATCATATCCTTTCAAGTCTGCATCCCTTTGACTAGAGAGCGGAAATGAGGGCCATACAGGAGCAGCAGCCAGAGTGAGAGAGTAATGGTTTTTTTGGGGACTAGAGCACTGAAGGTGGTGGTGAGAGTGCAGTGGAGCAAATTGGTAGCTGCAGAAATGTTGTGGCGAATGTGGGGGGAGTCAAAGGTTAGACAGTTGAAATTTTGAAAGTGCAATTGTAAATGAATTGAGGAATAGTTTTTTTTTTAGGGTTGGACATAAGATGTGGTAGGTTTGGGGTGTAGAACAGGGGATGTGGGTGGAGAGTGATACAAACGATCAGAGATGACCTTATCTGTGATTGATACTATGGAGATGGCAATGTCAATGGAGTGGCCATGAATATGGGTTAGTCTGTTTCCAAAGACTTTATGCAACACTTAACAATGTTACAGAGATGGAAATAGGCAGCCTTAGTAATGCCTTGAATAGTTGGTCTCAGGTTCAGATGGTTGTGAATAGCATGGCTTAGCCTCAGATAGTTGCCAGGGAGAGGGATGGAGTTGGCAGCTAGCGAACTGAGTTTGTGGATGGGACCAAAGACAATGGCTTTACTTTCTGTTTGGTTGAAGGAAGTTTCTACTCATCCTGTACTGGATGTCAGACAAGCAGCCTGATAAGTTAGCAACAGTGAAGGAGTTGTGAGAGGTGGTGGTGAGATAGAACTGGGTATTGTCAGTGTATGTATGAAAACTAAAGCTGTATATTTGGATGATGTTGCTGAAGCGCAGCTTATAGATGAGAGAAGGAGGGGGCCTAGGATAGATACTTGGAGAACATCATAGGTAACTGTACAGGACCAGGGAGAGAAGCCTTGCAAGTGATACTCTGACTACAAATAGATAAGAATGCAATCTGGTGAGGGGTGGGGTGATATTAGCTTAACATCCATCATTGGGAAAATGTTAGAGTCTATTGTAATGGATGTAATAGTAGAGCATTCAGAATTACATAATCTAATCAAGCAGAGTCAACATGGCTTCATGAAGGGAAAATCATGCCTGACAAATTTATTAGAATTCTTTGATGAGGTAACTAGCAGGATAGATAAAAGGGAACCAGTAGATGTAATATGTTTGGATTTCCAAAAGGCATTCGATAAGGTACCGCATGTAAGGCTACTTAATAAGATAAGAGCCCATGGTGTTGGGAGTAGTATATTAGCATGGATAGAGGATTGGCTAACTGATAGAAGACAGAGTTGGGATAAGGGGAGGGGGCATTTTCAGGATGGCAACCTGTAACTAGTGGAGTGCCACAGGGATCAGTGCTGGGCCTCAATTATTTACAATATATTTTAATGACTTAGATGAGGGAAGTGAATGTACTATCGCCAGATTTGCGGATGATACAAAAATAGGTGGGAAGGCAAGTGGTGAGGATGGCACAAGGAGTCTACAGAGGGATATAGACAGGTTAAGTGAGTGGGCAAAAAAGTCGCAGATGGAATATAATGAGGGAAAATGTGAGGTTTATGCACTTTGGCAGGAAGAATAGAGGAGTTGAATATTATTTAAATGGAGAAAGGCTGCAGCACAGAGGGATTTTGAATCCCAAAAAGCTAACATACAAGTTCAACAGATAATAGGAAAGGCAAATGGAACGTTGACCTTTATTTCAAAGGGAATGGAGTATAGAAATAGGGAAGTCTTGCTAAAACTATATAAGGCACAAGTTAGACCACACCTAGAATACTGTGAACAATTTTGGTCCCCTTATCTAAGGAAAGATATACTGACGTTGGAGGCAGTCCAAAGAAGGTTCACTAGGTTGATCCCAGGTATGGAGGGATTTTCTTATGAGAAGAGGTTGAGTAGGTTAGGCCTGTACTCGTTGGAGTTGAAAAGAATGAGAGTTAATCTTATTGAAACATGTAAGATTCTTAAGGGGCTTGACAGGATAGATGCTGAGAAGTTGTTTCCCCTTATGGGAGAGTCTAGGACCAGAGAGCATAATTTCAGAGTAAGGGGTTGCCCATTTAAAACATAGGTAAGGAGGAATTTCTTCCATCAGAGGGTTGTTAATCTGTGGAATTCTTTACCACAGAGGGCTGTAGAAGCTGGGTCATTAAGTATATTCAAGGCTGAGATAGATGGATTTTTAATCAGTAAGGGAATCGAAGGTTATGGGGAAAAGGCAGGAAAGTGGAGCTAAGGATTGTCAAATCAACCATAATCTCACTGAATGGTGGAGCAGACTCGATGGGCCAAATGGCCTACTTCTGCTCCCTACGTCTTATGGTCTTATGGCAAGGATATCAGCCTGGTCCTCTTCAAGAGTTGACTAATAGGCAGGCTGTTGCAGCTGTAATGGGGTCTGTACATTCTAGATGGATGGCAAGGGTGAGTAGAACTACCTTCGTCATCTGTACCTATCTTGTGATGCAAAATTGTGCTTTTAGGCAACATGATTTGATTATGAAAATTGAGAAATGAATAAAAGAACTTCACTATGCAGTTGAAGCTTGATCCCTGAGATGTATCCTATGCTCAGTCTTCTTTCAGGGTAAAAATTTTGCAGTTGAGTAACCGGATGTCCCATTTTCTCTTTTAACTAGGGACGACTGCTTAACTTGAGCTGTTCCACAGTCCCTACCTTTGTGCTGTCAATTACTGCTACCACACAGGTAAGGTAACTTGTGTTTTATATCGCTGAATGGTTAACAATGGTGGTATGTTATGTACTGTGACACAGGATCACTGGATGCCTTCATAAATAAATTAATTCCATCACTGATTCAAGAGGCATTTGTTGCTATTTTATTACCAATTTTAAAATGATGACAGATTCTCAAATCACTATTTTTAAAAGTGGTTATGTTTTGAATTGCATATTGTCTTTATAAACAGCCTAAACCATATTCACGGCCACCTCTTGTCCTTGCCATCTCATGTGGTCTTGCAAGTCCCATCGTATCAATCACAGACAAGGCCACCTTTGTTTGTTTGTATCACTCTCCACCCACATCCCCTTTCTACACCCCGATCCTACCACCTCCTTGTATCTGCCCCTAGAAAAATCTATCCCCCAATTCACTTTCAAAATCCCAACTATCTAACCTTTGGCCCTCCATTCACCACAACATTTCTGCAGCTACCAGTTTGCTCAACAGCACCCTCACCTCCACCTTCGCCCCAAAACCATTACTCTCTCACCCTGGCCATTGTTCCTGTATGGCCCTCATCTCCGCTCCCTTAAGTCAAAGGGACACAGATTTGAAAGGATAAGATGAACAACTGGTTTAGCCACCCAATGTCACATCTGGCTGAACATAAAGGACATCGGGTCTTGTTCTTGTTAGCTAAAACTACTCATTATTCCAGGATGATCCTGGAATGCAAAAATAACCCCCGTCGTCTTTCCTCTACTGCAGACGACCTTCTTAAACCGCTCTCTATCTCCATCACCCTCACCTCTAATAATAAGTGCGAGGAGCTCATGGACTTCTTTATCACTGAGATTGAAATAATCTGATCAGCTGCCCCTGTTGCTTGCCGTGGTCGTGTTTTCAGTTGCCTGGACCCTACGCTCTGGAATTTCCTCCTTGCACCCCTCCACATCTCGACCTTGCTTTTTCGCCCTAAAATCTATGTCTTTGACCAAGCTTTTGGTCATCTTGCCTAATATCTTCCTATGTGGCTTGGTGTCATATTTTCAAGCACAGAAGCACCCATTGAGTCCATGCAGCTCCCTGTAGGGCAATCCAGTGAGTCCCATACCCTCACCCTATCGCCATAGCCCTGCAAGTTTAGATCCCTCAAGTGCCCATTCAATTCCCTTTTGAAATCAATCACTGTCTCTGCTTCCACCACCCTTGTACACAGTGAGTTCTAGGTTATTACCACTTGCTGTGCAAAAAATGTTCCTCTTCACGTTCCTTCCTGCATCTCTTGCCCAAAACCTTAAACCTGTGTCCCCTGGACCTTGTCCCACCAATTGATGTGAACAGCTGCGTTATTTAAACCTATCATATTCTTGTACACCTCTGACAAATCTCCCCTCAATTTCCTTTGCTCCAAGCCGAACAATCCCAGATTTTCCAACCTAAACTTGTAGCTAAAATCCCTCATCCCTGGAACCAGTCTGGTTTATTTTCTCTGTGCCTTCTTAAGGATCCTTATATCCTTCCTTAAAGTGCTGACTAGAACTGGACACACTACCCTAGTTTTGGCCTAATATTTTTTTTTATTTATAAAGGTTCAGCATAACTTCCCTGCTTTTGTACTCAATGTCTCTAATTACGAAGCCCAAGAAGCAATACGTTTTGCTAACCACGCTCTCAATGTGTCCTGCCACCTTCAATGATCTATGCAAAAAAATCCCAAGGTCCCTCTGACCCTTGACACTCTTCAGAACTGTGCCATTAAGTCTGTATTCCCTCTCCCTATACCCCACCAAAACGCATCACTTCACACCTCTCTGCACCAAACTCCATCTGCCATCCGTCTGCCCACCCCACCAGCCTACCTATGTTCTCTTGCAGTCGATTTATCATCCTTGTTATTTGCCATACCACTCAAGTTTGGTATTGTTGGCAAATGCTGATATTGTATTCCAATATCCAAGTCTTTTATACATATTATAAAAAGCAGGGGTGCCAGCACTTTGACCCTTGGAGAACACCACTGTCAACCATCCCCCAATCTGAAAAACAACCATTTAACAAGACTTGCTATTTTCTGTTCTGTTTTATTATGTTAGAGACATTATATAAATATAAGTTGTTTTAAATTGTGGTCTGTACAATTCACCAGAACAGAGAGACTCAGACCTCTGCATACCATCCTGTGCAGTAGGTTTGATTGTGTCTGTGTGAAGTGTAGTCAGTAGAGGTTGCCCAGATTTAGGTCGACAAACTTTCTGCCAGCAATGACAGTGCTTCTGAACAGACCCAACTATAAAGCGCATTTGATCCTGTTTGACAGATCAGTTTGTTTAAATATATACTTCTAGTGACATGACACAGCATTATTCTCAATATGATGCTTGATACATACTGTTTTTACACATTTTTCTTGCTTGCCAGACCTTATAGCGTCAAGATGGCACAAAATAGCAGTTGAGCCAATGACAGTTAGTAGGTGCACTTTGATATTCAGCTATCTGGAGCATATGTTTAATTGCCAGTCTCTGTAATGTTAGCTGATCTCAACTGGGCTGGCAGTAGGGATGTGACAGGTGGCTTCAGTGCCCCTGAGCTAAAGAAAATAAATCTCAGCAAGAGTTTCCATTCCTGATTGTTTTCTAGTAACCCCTGCAGAAAAATGCACTCTGTGGCTTTATAATCACTTTCACTGTCAAATATCCTACCAGCTCTTACCATCTGTACTCATATACTTGGAAGTGCATGGTAAAATAGGGCAAAGTCAGCATGGTTTCATCAAGGGGAAGTCATGCCTGACAATTCTGTTAGAATTCTTTGAGGAGGTAACGAGTAGGTTAGACAAAGGAGAGCCAATGGATGTTATCTACTTGGACTTCCAGAAGGCCTTTGACAAGGTGCCGGACAGGAGGCTGCTTAGTAGGATAAGAGCCCATGGTGTTAGAGGCAAGGTACTAGCATGGATAGGAGATTGGCTGTCTGGCAGGAGGCAGAGAGTGGGGATAAGGGGGTCCTTCTCAGGATGGCGGCCGGTGACTAGTGGAGTTCCACAGAGATCAGTGTTGGGACCACAACTTTTCACTTTATACATTAATGATCTAGATGAAAGAACTGAGGGCATTCTGGCTAAGTTTGTAGATGACACAAAGATAGGTGGAGGGACAGGTAGTATTGAGGAGGCAGGGAGGCTGCAGAAGGATTTGGATAGGTTAGGAGAATAGGCAAAGAAGTGGCAGACGGAATACAACGTGGGGAAATGTGAGGTCATACACTTTGGTAGGAAGAATAGAGGCATAGACTATTTTCTAAATGGGGAGAGAATTCAGAAATCTGGAGTGCAAAGGGACTTGGGAGTCCTAGTCCAGGATTCTCTTAAGGTTAACTTGCAGGTTGAGTAGGTAGTTAGGAAGGCAAACGCAATGTTGGCATTTATTTCAAGAGGACTAGAATATAAAAGCAGGGATGTGCTGCTGAGGCTTTATAAGGCTCTGGTCAGACCACATTTAGAATATTGTGAGCAATTTTGGGCCCCGTACCTCAGGAAGGATGTTCTGGCCCTGGAGAGGGTCCAGAGGAGGTTCATGAGAACGATCCCAGGAATGAAAGGCTTAACATATGAGGAACGTTTGAGGACTCTGGGTCTATACTCGATGGAGTTTAGAAGGATGAGGGGGAATTTGATTGAAACTTACAGAATACTGAAAGGCCTGGATAGAGTGGACATGGGGAAGATGTTTCCATTAGTGGGAGAGACTAGGACCCGAGGGCACAGCCTCAGAGTAAAGGGAAGACCTTTTAGAACAGAGATGAGGAGAAACTTCTTTAGCCAGAGAGTGGTGAATCTTATGGAATTCATTGCCACAGAAGGCTGTGGAGGCCAGGTCATTGAGTGTATTTAAGACCGAGGTAGATAGGTTCTTGATTGGTAAGGGGATCAAAGGTTATGGGGAGAAGGCGGGAGAATGGGGTTGAGAAACTTATCAGCCATGATTGACTGGCAAAGCAGACTCGATGGGCCGAATGGCCTAATTTCTGCTCCTATGTCTTATGGTCATATGTGAAGAATGGTTACTGGGTTGAAGCCTTCAGAGGAAAGCTGACAACAGTACCTGAACCTGAGTTGGTTCAGTGATGGAGGAGGGAGACATAAATAAGAATTTTCCCTTCTAATTTAATTTGGTAGCATTTTATGCAACACTTGTGTTGTGAGCTGTTTATTGGAGATGGGAAAAACAATGATTGTTAAGACACGGGTTATTGCAGTCATAGCTCTGACTTCTTATTTTCTAAGGTAAGCAGGTAAGGGCTTCCTGAGTGTAACTGATACCTATGTGTTTTGTGCTAATGACTAACTATTAAAAGTTTTCTATCCCAGAGTATATAAAGAAGGCTTACACAGTTTAGCAGGAAGAGCTGCAAGAAACCACAAGGCTGTAATTCCCATGGCTATTAACTAGCAGTTAAATGAAAATGTCTGCCCCAGTTTAATACAGATCAGGATCTTTTCTTCCAAACTTTAAACTTTTAAACAATTATTGCTGCATTCGTTTTGCAATTTCCCACATTTTTAACCTGAACTACTGTGAATTGTAATTATTTTTTCCACTCAAATTTTTTCCTCTTCTGTCCTGAAGGTTTTGACTCTTGCTGAAGAACAATTTTGTAGAGAATGGCAGCCTTCTGGTATCTCACCCATTCTTGTGTGGGGCTAGGTAATGAGCAGGCTTTTTGAATGTGGTAGGAGGAGAGGAAGGGATTGTAGCTGAGGCCCACCCTCTTCTTGCCCAATGTCAATACATCTGCCTCAGTAGCACTCATGGACTCTAGTCAGTTCATTACCCATTCCTGTAGCCAACATGGCACTGAGGGCAGTATTGTGCTCCAACTGCTAGTCAGGTAATTTGGGCTCCAAGTAATTTTGTTGTATCTGTATTTTCACTGTTTGTACAAACTGTAGAGATTAATATTTTGTTTGTTGTCCTCAGGCACTGGCAATGATAGAGCTGTACAATGCCCCGGAGGGAAGGTATAAACAAGATGTCTATTTGCTGCCTAAGAAAATGGGTACGTTCTAGAACATGTGTATGCTTTTGCTGCACTCCATGCTCTTAAGGTGACTTGGCATAGCAGATCTAGGGATTCAATCCAAAATTTCGCAGCTTTGAGTAATGTCATCTGTACCTCCCCATCTGTGTAAGATGATGGACATGCAGTAGGTCAAATCCTTTGGGAATGGTGTAGCTTCATATGAGGTGACTTGTACCTTTAAAATAAATTGACAAAATAGAACAAAGTGAATGAGAACTCAATACAAGCAAGAAATAATTTATTTGTGAAATTCCTACATGGTATGTTCTCATTTATTGGCCACAAGGGAAAAATAATCCTTTTTCAGTTGTCCATCCCTTGCGAGCCAGGTGGGAGGATGGGGAGAGGGACTGCTCACCAGCTTGTGCTGCTCTGCACAGTCCATTGATTGTGCAAGAACAGACTGCGGTAATTATTTTACTTTAACCTTATTTGGAAACTGACCCATGCATATGCATGTAGAGAGATGGGGCAATGAGACAGATACCAACACAGGCACCACAGACAGACAGACACACTCGCATAAGCACTAGAGACAGGCACTGTCAATGTCAGAAGCTTGTCCTCTAGTGATTTGTGACCAGTGTTATTCCACAGACCAACCAGAAGAATTCAACCAGCAGTTTTGTGGACAGCACTCTTATCGGGCTGCTCTCAGTTTAGAAGTTCTTAAAACTTTTCAGACTTAATTTGACTTTAAGAAAATAGTTCTTTTTCAAAATATGCAACTGTATTTGTTTTCACAGATTGCTAATGCTGAATGTACTGTTAACTCATGTTTTTCAGATGAATACGTAGCAAGCCTTCACCTGCCCACATTTGATGCACATCTCACAGAACTGTCAGATGAGCAGGCAAAATACTTGGGTTTGAACAAGAACGGGCCTTTCAAGCCAAACTATTATCGGTAAGATGCAAAAAAAAAAGCTGTTCAAACTACAATTTTTGGGGTATGGTAAGTTCAGCTATTGACAGGTAGCAGACTTAAATTTAACGGCAGGGAGGGATTTTGTCTGGGCATTCTGACTAGAACTGTGGATAAAGCAAGTTGTTTGTAAGATCCATGAGAGAAGGAGAGAATGCAAACATTTGGAAGAGTAAAAAGCAGTTAAGTTTCAGACCTGATGCCTGATGGAGGATTTCACAGTTTTGAGATGATCATTTTGTGCATTTTCTGATCATAAATCATATCCACAGTAGCCTCACAATTGGTTGGTGACATTTTTGCATTTATCAAGCTGTGAAATGCATCACTCTTTAGCTATGTAGATAGAGCAGGTTAGATTGAGAGTAAAACTCCCGCTGCACTAAAAAGCACTAAGATACAGCACGGATCTTGTACAAAGTGCATCTCCTGCAGTACCCCAGCAAGTGCCTCCAAGTCATAAACAACTTGAGTTCGGTACAGAGGAAAGCTACTTCTAGACTGCCTGATTAAGTGCTCTGAAATCCAACAAAGCTGCACCTTTGTATCTATGGATAGGACAAAGTGCCTGGAGAGAATGACAGGAGGAAGAATGGGAAAGGGAAAGATTTAGAATGAAACTCCAGAAGGTTTGCAAAGAATCAATGATACCTAAATGTGGGATGAAGAACTTTGTGTAGAACTGACTTCTCTCTTTTACATGGCAGTAAGAGCAGAACCTAGTGAAGCATTGCTGATGCATTGTTTATGTTCTTTGTCCTAGGTATTAAATGTAAAACAATAAGAACAACAAACAAGAGGAGGAACCTTTCGTCACTACTGTACAGGATCAAAACCTCTGATTTAGCTGGCCTTGATTAAGTAGTTTTAGGTATATAGTCATTTATTTATTTAAATAGAATGTGTATAATCCCACCAGACGGTTTTTACTGCACTAGAAGATGAAAAAAGTGTCTCTGTTTAATGTGATTTTTTTTTCTTCTATTGCCGTAGTGTTTTAAAATAATGAATTAGTAACATCCTAGCTATTAACTGTGGGAAAGAAACAATGGAAACGAAAAATCAAACCGTCAGCTGTTTTAAAAGTTTTAAGGTGCACATATTCCAGTCTTTTTTTTTTGTTTTTAATTTTTTTTTGTTGAGTAAAAGGGTATGGTAAAGAAATGGTTAAATACTTCATATTTAGAATATCATTATGGAATTCCTCAAAGGATTTTTTTAAACAAAGCCCAGCAGTATGAGCTGGAGAACTTGCAAACTATAGCTTGTCGTTTATGTTCCGTTTTGAATCTTTTTTAAAAAATAGGATCTAGCAGACTAGGTTCTGTCTGACTGGTCGGATAGCGTAGCACTTAAAATTCCTTCTTTACTGCGCTGCTGTTCTTGGCTCAAGTCCCTGGCAGTGTTTGACACTTGGTCTCACCTGTTGTGAATATGAGCTTATTCTGCTCTCAGCTGGGGCATTAGCTTTGAGTTGGAGGAGCACATGAAGCCTAGAATGGCATGTGGGACTGACTGGGTCACTTAATGTTGCACAGGTTATCTGCAGACCTTTCACCCACCTTTATCTTTTCATTTTTTTAAAAAAACAAGTGAGCTGTATAATTATTCTGTGACTGGATTCAACACCTAAGTAGAATAAAGTTGCATTTTGGCTCAGCAGTTCTTAAATGGAAGAGAGAAATTATCAGCAATTTTAAAAAGACAAGTTTCATTTGTTTGCATACCAGTGGATTTATATTGCAGAACACCATGAAAGAGAATCTTTGGTGTTTGCCAGTGTGTTTTTGATTTAATTTATTATTCTATCTCTCCCACCATCCTCAAAAGCTTCAAATGGTACTAGCTGTTACAAACTGTTAGCTGATGGCTAGGGCTTGTGATTTGCCCTCTCTCACAGACCAGCATTTTCACTGATTTTGGACTTTTGTTCAAGTTGTACTGCAGCAAATCTCCTGTCCAGGCAGTAAATGGAGAAATGTTGCACAGTTTATCACCGGTTAGAACCTTAGATTTTTACAACACAAATTCAGCACATTGACCCTCAACCAGCTCTCTGAGCTAAACGCTTTGCACCATTCCTCTCCCCGTTTTACATTTTCCTGTTTTGTACTCTATGACAAATCACTCGCCCTTTCGATGGCTACCAGTCTAATTATTTGTCGAAATATATTATGTATGTTAAGCAAGTGCTGTTTTATTTAAAACATTTGATCACATCTGTTTTTGGATTCCAACAAATATCTTGACCCTATGCATTTCTGCAAGCTGCTATATTTGTGGGGGTTTTTTTCCCAAAACTGAAGCTTATATCTGAATCTCAGCCAGTTTTAGTGATTTATGATTTTTAATTGTTTTGATCGTGGAGAAGGGGTGCTAGTGAATGTATTATCATATGTAACAAATAAAAGTTTGAGGGAAAAAGGACACCAGCAACTTGCTCAGTAGAGCAGAAAAATCAACTTTTAAAAGAAACAAATCACTTGTTTATCTGCACAAACTGAGTTTCAAAATTGAGGTAACTATTTTAAGTACTGTATTAATGGTCAAGTATTGTAGTAGATGAGCAATAATGAATCTGTAATCATAAACCCAAATAAAGTGTTGATAAATTCAAAGTACTTTCAATGTTTTTTTTTTCCCTGTTGCATCTCATTCATTTTTCAATGAGGCATGTATTGATTTCCAACATTGTTTCCATTTGTTTTCCAGCTCTTCATCCCTCCCTATATTCTTATTTGGAGAGTGAGACAGACGAGCCCACAGACAGTTCCTTCAGGGTACTGTGTCTAGCCAGCCTATCAGGGTTTGTGCTTTTGTAATGCAGGTAGCACCTTTCTCCATCTTCAGCATTGACTTGCTGAAGCTCTCCAAACTCTTCAAGAGCAAGTTTGATGATGAGGTGTGAATTAAAGGCTGAAACCTCCATTGAGGCTTCAGTTTGTGGCCTACATTTAGGGGCCAGTTTTGAGTAGAGGCCTGGAAATCTCTTAATATGTAAACTAAAAAGCAATCGGCTGAATCTTTCCGGCATTTTCACTGGGCTTTTAAAAACTCCTCTGCTTGCACCATGTCCCACTTCCCCTCCACCCCTATACTCATCAACCTTCATTGGCTCCACATTTCTCTCCCAAGTCATTAATTACAAAATTTCTATACTTAGTTACAAATCTCTCTATGTCCTTGCCATCCTTCTGTCTGCAACATGCTCCAACCTTAAATGCAAACGCCCTGTACTCCTCCAACTCTGGCTACCTTTGCAACCCTATCCATTCCACCTTCATTGCAAAGTCTTAGCCGTTTTGGCCCACATTCTCACATGACATCTTTAAATCCCTCTGCCTTGCTTTTCTGCTTTTCAAAGGCTTCATCAAAACCTACCTCCTTGATTGTGTGTGTTTTTGTTGCCTTACAACGTGCATATGCTGCTGACTTGCACTAATTTCCAGTTAAGAGTAAATATTAGGTTATGACACCTTTGCCATCTTTACCTTTGACCCCTGCCAAGTAGAAACAGGAGGAGACCAGTTAACTTATGACAAGCCTGATAACCAAATGGAGAAAGCCAGAAAAGCTGAGAGGTAGAAAGGAAACATGAAGTGAAGAGGAAAAAGTGAAAATACTAATCCAACAGCTCCAAGGTCTTTTATTTGTCTATTTTATTTTGTCTTTTATTAACCCTTTGAAGAACTTTAAACATTTTTTTACATAAAACATTGGCCTATTGATTCAGTAGAGGACCTAACCAGCTACTGATTCAACCTATGGAGGTTGGTTAGGAGATGTTTTTTCCAGTTAAAAGCCACAGCTCACTGTAGAATTGTAGTTGATGAAAGAAGAAAGATTTATTCGGAATTTGTTTGGTTGTATGATTCAAACAGCATGCTCTTTCAGGGGGCTTCATACTCACATATAGAAGTTGATAGACACAGTTGGCAATTGCTCCTGCCACTTGGGAGGTGCAGTCTAAGAGCAAAGACCATGGGGACCTCAACAACCCCGGAATTTGAAAGAGTCCACCTACGCTGTCCTAGGCCCAACCTTCTTCAGCTGTTTCATCAATGACCTTCCATCATAAGGTCAGTGAGGATGTTCGCTGATAAATGCACAATGTTCAGCACCATCCACGACTCCTCAGATACTGAAGCAGTCCATGTCCAAATGCAGCAAGACTTGGACAATATTCAGGCTAAGGCTGACAAGTGGCAAGTACAGTTCGCACCACAAAGGTGACAGGCAATGACCATCTCCAACAAGAGAGAAGCTAACCATCTCCCTTTGACATTCAATGGCATTACCATCGCTGAATCCCCAATGATCAACATCCTGGGGGTTACCATTGACCAGAAACTGAACTGGACTAGCCATATAAATGTTGTGGCTACAAGAGCAGGTGAGAGACTAGGAATCCTGCAGCAAGTAACTCACCTGACTCCCCAAAGCCTGTTCACCATCTAAAAGGCACAAGTCAGGAGTGTGATGGAATACTCTCTGCTTGCCTGGATGAGTGCAGCTCCCACAACACTCAAGAAGCTTGACACAATCCAGGACAAAGCAGCCTGCTTGACTGGCATCTCATCCACAAACATTCACTCCTCCACCACCAACGAACAGTGGCAGCAGTGTATACCATCTACAAGATGCACTGCAGGAACTCACCAAGGCACCTTGGAAGGGACCTTCCAAGCCCACAACCACTACCATCTAGAAGGACAAGGGTAGCAGATAGACGGAAACCACCACCTGCAAGCTCCCCTCCAAGCCACCCTCCATTCCGACTTGGAAGTATATTGTTTTTCCTCCACTGTGGCTGGGTCAAAACCCTGGAACTCCCTCCCTAACAGCACTGTGGGTGTACCTATACCACATGGACTGCAGTGGTTCAAGAAGGCAGCTCACCACTACCTTCTCAAGGACAATTAGGGATGGGTAATAAATGCTGGCCAAGCCAGCCATGCCCACTTCCCATGAATGAATAAAAAAAATGTTGAGTGGATTTATAATAAATGAGTAATGTTCTGCTTATTCAACATCCATCCCATAACTTGGACTCAGTCTCAAGGTGGAGTGAGGAAAGGGGTCACAGAGCCATTGGCACTTGGCAGAAAAACCCAAGTGGATCCAAATTGTGCCAGAAGACTCATGACGAGATACTGAACTGAGTGAGCTGATGGAGTCTGGCTACCAGGCAGCACTGGCACCAGAGCAAGATCACAAAAAGTTCAGCCAGGACCATGTGGAGATGACTGCATGAAGGAGGCTCATTTTCCCCTTAAATATCTTTGTATTCGTGGCATTGGCCAATGGTGCCAGACTTGATGTTTGGACAAAGAGCCAAGAGATTGGACACAGACACCTGCCACTGCAAATGACCTTGCATTTTTGTGCTCAAATAATAACAAAAAAGGCTTGCATTTGTATAGCACCTTTCACACACACTGGATGTTCTAAATTGCTTTACAGCCAATGAAGTACTTTGGAAGTTGTAAGCCCATTGCGCACAGCAAGCTGCCACAAAAACCAATGTAATATTGACGAGATAATCTGTTTTCAATTATGTTGGTTGAGGGTTAAATATGTGTCAGGACACCTGGGCGAACTTGTCTGCTTTTCAAAATAGTGCCATGGGATCCTTACACCTGCCTGAGAGGGCAGATTTGGTTTAATGTCTCATCTGAATATACAGTGCATCAATAATTCTAGTGGTTGCCAAAGAAATTGGTAGGTTTCAAGACAAGAACTTGAAAAAAAATTGAATGAAAACATGGAGAAAAATGTTGACAAGCAGCAGTAGGTTATTCATCTGTGCACTGAAACTGTTGACATTGGGATAACTAACTGAAGATTTGCCACACGTGCCACAAATATTTTCTGATCTGGAGGAAAACTAATTAACCAGCCCTTTTAGAGGCAGGCATACTGTATGGATTGTCATAACATTTTAAAGGGATGGCGTCCTTTTTGTGACTGCTTCTCAAGAGGACATGTGGTTGAGTCCAGCATGTATGAAATATTCATTTTGGCAGATGGGCAGTTGTAACTCATCCTTGGGCAGGTTATTCATGGTACTTTCTTCCCACTAGGAAACCTTATGCACTAAAATTTCATTTATTCCAAGGCTACCATGAACTAGAATTGTAAAAATATAAAAGATGTTTAGGGTAGATGATTCTCAGATATACACACAACTTACAACTTCAAGGTTGTGACAACTCTCCATCCACTCCGTGTCTTCCACCCTCTGCACTCTTCACTATCTGCATCTGTCGTGATCTCCACACTCCAGTGAATTTATCTGATAAATAGCCTGGTAATACAGATGAGTGAAATGTCAGGTTTGGACCCCAGTCTGTGTGCTGAATTAGCTGATTTGCATCACATCAGAATATAAATGTCCTTAGCAATCCTAGCTTTTGGAGTGTAAATGGCTTCCAGTTGGGGGGTGGGGTGGGGGAGATTTTGTGGACCATTCTGAGGAAGGTTATTTAGACCTGAAACGTTGACTCCTGTCTCTCCACAGAAGCTGCCTGACCTGCTGAGTGTTTTCAACAGTATTCTGTTTCCATTTCTGATTTCCAGCAGCTGCAGCATTTTTGGGGCAGGTGTAGATGTCTGTGAAAGCAGGATTGAGCTTGGCTATGATGCCTCACGATTGAACACCTTGCTGTTCCAGTGCAAAAATCAGGAAACGTGGCTTTCTTTATGTGAGCACTTAGCACTGCTCCCCAGCCTCAAACTCTGTAAAATTTCTAATGCTGGGAAAACAACATGTTTTGGTTGGAAGATCAGCCTGGTTAAAGTTATACCCCACAGGTGATGGCAACAAAAAGTCCAAGAAGAATCAAAACATTAATTTTCCAGCTCTGTACACTAACTCCAGAGGTCTTGTGGTGCAGCGGGTAGTACCCTTGCCTCTAAGCCAGAAGCTCTGGGTTCAAGTTCCACCTAAGGACTTGATGGTCAAGGAAGGTGTGTTCATTACACAGCCAAAGAGGTTGGGTATCAATCTTTAAAACCTTCCACAACATGCCAATAGCAGGCGCTAAGAATGGGAGAGATTCCTGGTCAGCCATGTGCTGGAAAGAATGTTGAAGCTTCTACCATCACTATCCATAGCTCAAGCTTACAATGTGCATGTAAAAGTGAATGTTGCCACACCAACTTAGACTTACTGAGTGAAATGTAATACACCACCACCACACTAACCCTAAAGGAGTCTAGACAGAGTAGATAGAGAGAAACTGTTCCCATTGACGGAAATATTCAGAACCAGAGGCTACTGATTCGTTCACAGGATGTGGGCATTGCTGGCTTGGCCAGCATTTATTGCCCATCCCTAATAGCCATTGAGAAAATGGTGGTGAACTGCTGCACTCCATGTAATGTAGGTACACCCACAATGCTATTAGGGAATTCCAGGATTTTGACCCAGTGACAGTGAAGGAACGGCGATATAGTTCCAAGTCAGGATGGTGTGTGGTTTGTAGGGGAACTTGCAGGTGGTGGTATTCACGTGCATCTGCTGCCCTTGTCCTTCTAGGTAGAAGAAGTCGCAGGTTTGGAAGGTGCTGTCGAAGGAGCCTTGGTGGGTTGCTGCAGTGCATCTTATAGATGGTACAGTCAGGTGCCATTGTGCTTTGGTGGTGGAGGGAGTGAATGTTTAAAATGGTAGATAGAGTGCCAATCAAGCAGACTTTATTGTCCTGGGTGGTGTAGAACTCCTTGAATGTTGTTGAAACTGCAGTCATATAGGAAAGTGGAGAGTATTCCACCATACTCCTGACTTTTGCCTTGTAGATGGCGGACAGGCTTTGGGGAGTTAGGTGGCGTGAGTTGCTCTCTGCTGAATTTCCAGTCTCTGATCTGCTCTGGCAGCCACAGTATTTATATGGTTGATCCAGTTCAGTTTTTGATTCACGGTAACCCCCAGGATGTTGATGGTGGGGGATTCAGTGATGGTAATGCCATTGAATGTCAATGACGCAGCAGATGATGTGCGTCAGGCAGATCAAATCCACGAGGGAAATTTGATCACGCGGTCACAGCGGTTTTGCAATTTGTATTTTATTTCGTGATGCGTGCCCTGAATTCAATCGTAATAAGTCCACCAAGACTTTAGAGATTTTTTAGAAACTTAAGTTAAACATTTATTAGCAAAAGAAACAATTTCAAGCACATGCTTAGGTCTACAATTTACTACTATAATAACTCCTAAAACCCCTAAGTAATCTGGCTTCCAAGTTACGCCCCTGTTAAGGCAACCGTAAAAAAATATATAATAAACGGATGCCAGCAAGTTAACACAATACCCTGGACAGTAGAATTCAAAGTGGCTTTTCCCAGCTTCAGTTTCTATACACAGTTTAATGCATAAATACAGGAGGCTTTTCACACTCCTGGTAGATCTTACAATGCCTTCCCTGACACATAGCCTCATTCTCCTTTATACATGTTTCTCCCTTTTAATGTAAATCTCATTGTTCCCATATGTCTTTGGAACTTTACCTTTCTCATAATATAAATCTTTTCATGGTGCTAATATTATCAGTAACCTTTGGGAATAATAAACACATTGCTTGGCCTAGCTTCTCTGGCTAGGTGTAACCATCCTACGATCTCTTTGAAATTCAAACTACCCTGATTTATCTAAAAATGCAAATTCTCCTCAACTCATTCTAAGACTTCAGCCATGTTTACGTATTTAGCATTTCAAACCTAGCTTCTTTTGATGAATCAAAGCTTCCAGACCAGCTGTCTGCAATTCAATTAAATCCCACACACACGCACACAGAGAAACTATCCAAATCCCCCAATTAACCTACTTTTACAATAAATCACAATAATATTATGAGAATTATTATACTTTCGTGACAGGGAGATGGTTAGAATCTCTCTTGTTGAAGGTGGTCATTGCCTGACACTTGTGTGGTGTGGATGTTACTTGCCGCTTATCAGTCCAAGCCTGAATATTGTGCAGGTCTTGCTGTGTATGGATACCGACCGTTTCAAGATCGAGGAGTCAAGAGTGGTGCTGAACATTGTGCAATCATCAGCGGACATCCCCACTTCTGACCTTATGATGGAGGGGAGGTTATTGATGAAGCAGCTGAAGATGGTTGGGTCTAGGACACCACCCTGAGAAACTCCTTTAGCAATGTCCTGGGACTGAAATGATTGACTTCCAAAAATCAAAACCATCTTCCTTTGTGTTACGTATGACTCCAACCAGTGGAGAGTTTTTCCACTGATTCCCATTGACATCAGTTTTACTAGGGTTCCTTGATGCCACACTAGGTCAAATGCTGCCTTAATGTCAAGGACAGTCACTCTCACCTCCGCTCTTGACTTCAGCTCTTTTGTCCATGTTTGGATCAAACTCTAATGAGGTCAGGAACTCAGTGACCCTGGCAGAAACCAAACAGCATCAGTGAGCAGGTTATTGCTGAGTAAGTGCTGTTTGATAGAACTGTCAACGACACCTTCCATCACTTTACTGATGATCGAGAGTAGACTTTGGGAAAGTAATTGGCCGGGCTGGATTTGTCCTGCTTTTTGTTTTACAGGTCATGCCTGTACAATTTTCTACATTGCCAGGTAGATGCCAGTCTTGTAGCTGTACTGGAACAGCTTGGCTAGGGGCACAGCTAGTTCTGGAGTGCAAGTCTTCAGTGATATTGCCAGAATGTTGTCAAGGCCCATAGCCTTTGCAGTATTCAGTGCCTTTAGCCATTTCTTGATATTGCATGGAGTGAATCGAATTGGCTGAAGATTGGCATCTGTGATGCTGGGGACCTCAGGAGGAGGCCGAGATGGATCATCCACTCAGCACTTCAGGCTGAAGATGGTTGCAAATGCCTTCTCTTTTGCATTGATGTACTGGGCACCTCCATTGAGGATGGGGATATTTGTGGAGCCACCTCCTCCAGTGAGTTGTTTAATTGTCCAACACCATTCACGACCGGATGTGGCAGGACTGCAGAGTTTAAATCTAATCCATTGGTTGTGATTAGCAAAAGTTATACAAAGAATTTTTTAATGCAGGGTGTGGTTAGGATCTGGAATGCACTGCCAGAGAGGGGTTTGGAAGTAGATTCCAGTGTGGATTTCAAAGGAAAATTGGATAAACTTCCGCTTCTACTTTAGCTATATTGGCATCACAGACTAAAATCCATATTCCCCCAAAATTTATAAGGGCGGTGCTAGCTAAACCAGGCAAGATCTGCTGAGGTGGTAATCCTGATGATGAAAAGTTTTAAATGGAAATAATCTAAAAATGTCTCTTGAAGATTTCAAGTGATGGATGACTATTTCCATTTGCAGCCTGTCCCCATTGTGGGTTTGTCCTTGGGAACAAATGGTCTTTGTAGTTTGTATGGATGAAGGGGGTAAAGAAATTTCAGGGCCGGGGAGCCGGGATTAGCTAAATGGATCTTGCAGAGAGCAGGCACGGGACACAAAGGGGCTGAATGGCCTCCTCCCATTCTATGATTCTCATGCTGAAAGCCGGGCGGGGCAACAGAGCTGACTGACGTCCCACTGGTCCAATCAGGGGCCGACTCAGCTTCCTATCTCCCGCCTCCCAATCAATTGTCCAATAAGGAGTGAGTGGGCGGGGTTCTGAACGCGGGCGCTTGGTTACAGAATGTAACCGAGTTTAGTGAGTGTCCGATTGAGGATGGAAGCGGCGAGTGTCGCTGGCGGCAGCCTGGCTTCCCGGGCGAAGGAGCTCTTCCGTCACCAGCGCAGGGACTCGGAGGTGAGTCTGAACCTCGGGTTCGGCCAGCAGAGTGACACCGACAGGTGACAGCGGCTAATAATAACCGGCGAGGGGGGGGGCAAATGTCAGTGTCAGTCAGCCGAGGGGAGTAGGTGCCGGTCTGTGACTCGGAGCTGCTCCCATACACCAATAGGAACAGTGGCACAAGGTCATGGAAATAGGCGAGAATGGAGCCGTACAACTTTCCCGAAACAAGAAGCATAAGTTTTCTGTTTACTTTTAAGCAACAAAACTTTTCAAGATTTGTGCTAAGGAAAGACTTGCATTTATATACCACTTCTGACGACCAGGAGACGTCTAAAAGCACTTTACAGACAATGAAGTACTTTTGAAGTGTAGTCATTGCTGTAATCACAGAATCTCAGAATGATTACAGCACAGAAGGAGGTCATTCTGCCCGCGGGCTGGCTCTCCAAAGCAACCATTCACTGAATGCTACTCCCCTGCCCATTCTTCCTTATGAGAGAATAATTCAATTCCTCCTTCAATGCCTTGATTGAACCTGCCTCCACCACACACTCAGGTAGTGCATTCCAGATCCCAACCACTCGCTACATGGAAAAGTTTTTCCTCCATTGCTTCTTTTGCCAATTACCTTAAACCTGTGCCCTCTTGTTCTTGATCCTTCCGCCAATGGGAACAGTCTTTCCATATATACTCTGTCCAGACCTCCCATGATTATGAATGCCTCAATCAAATCTCATCTCAACCTCCTCCAAGGAAAACAGTCCCAACCTCTCCAATCTATGTAACTGAAGTTCTTCATCCCTGGAATGATTCTCATGAATCTTTTCTGCACTCTCTCCAATGACTTCACATCTTTCCTAAAGTATGGCACTCAGAGCTGGACACAATACTCCAGCTGAGGCCAAGTCAGCTCTATCCAAATTCAACATGACCTCCTTGCTCTTGTACTCTATGCCCCTATTAATAAAACCTAAGATACTATATGCTTTATTAACTGTGCTCTCAACCTGTCCTGCCACCTTCAATGACTTATGTACCCAGTGCACCCAGGTCCCTCTGCTCCTGCACCCCTTTTAGAATTATATCTTTTTATATTGTCTTGCCACATTCTTCCTATCAAAATGAATCACTTCCCTGCATTAAATTTCATCTGCCACTTGTACACCCATTCCATCAACTTGTCTCCTTTTGAAGTTCTACACCTCACAGTTTATAATACTTCCAAGTTTTATATTGTCAGCAAATTTTGAAACTGTGCCCTGTACGCTAAGGCCTAGGTCGTTAATACATATCAGGAAGAGCAAGGGTCCCAACACTGACCCCTGGGGAACTCCACTGCAAACCTTCCTCCAAGCCAAAATATATCCATTAACCACTACACTGTTTCCTGTCACTCAGCCAATTTCACAGCCATGTCACTATTGTTCCTTTTATTCCATGAGTCATGTCACTATTGTTCCTTTTATTCCATGAGTCATGTCACTATTGTTCCTTTTATTCCATGAGTTATAACTTTGCTCACAAGTCTGTTGTGCAATATTTTTGTTAATGTAGGAAACATGACAGCCAACCTGTGTACAATGAACTCCCACAGACAGCCATGTGATAGGCCAGATAATCTATTTTTTTATGATGTTGATTGAGGAATAAATATTGGCCAGGACACCAGGCATAACTCCTCTCCTCTTCAAAATAGTGCCATGGGATCCTTTACATCCACCCAAGGAGGCAGATGGGAACCTCCGTTTAACAAGTTTTATGAAAGACAGCACCTCAGACAGTGCAGCACTCTCTCGGTACTGTGTTGAAGTGTCAGCCTTGATTTTTATGCACAAACCCTGGAGTGGACCTTGAACCCAGAACCTTGTGACTCAGAGTCAGAGTACTCACAACTGACACATAAAGCCTCAAATTTGATATATAGTGTGTTTTGGAAGATTTGCTCATTGTAACTGAAGTTTAACCTACGAATAATGTTGAAACCAAACCAGTTAATTAATATGACTTGAAATCTGGATTGTATTCTTATCTAGATAGCATATCCCCCTCTAACTTTCTCATTCCCTCTTCATATTTCTTATCTCTGTATCTCTCCCTCTTATGTGCCTCTTTCTAATCTCTCTCATGCCTTTTCTGCCTCTTTTGTCAGCCCTCGCCTCACTTTTGTTCCCCTCTTCTGTCTCACTCCCGCTTACATCACTCTTTCATTCCCCCCCTCTGTGTCTCTCAAACTCTTCTGACTTCCTGTCAGCTCTTCTCACTCTCTTGTCCGCACCCCCCCCACTCCCTTTCCATCTTTTATCTTTCTTCTGTGCATCTCCCTCACCCTACTTTCATACTCTGACCCTTGCTTTCCTCCCGTTCTCTTATCTACCCTTTCCATTTACCCCTCTCTGTCCCTGTTTAATGTGGGATAGTCAACTAACCTTTTGGGAAGCTGTTACTTGGTATCATCATAGTACAGGGGAAAGGTGAAGAATCGGTTGAGGGAAGACTGCTCCTCTGATATTGTTTGGGTGAAGGTGGGTGCTAGGCTGTATCCCTTTGATCCACTTCATATTCAGTTGGCTTCTCTACTATGAGTGCCAGCCCACGATGGCCTCCCATTTCGCGGAATGATTGTATATTGCCTATGGAGTGTGTGCTGTTAAAATGTATGACCTCTAGAAGAACTGCTGTGACTTGTTTCCTGCCAGCAATGAGCGAAGGTTTGTGTTTGTGGCAGTTGCATTAGTGACACTTCTCATTTTTCCCTTTAAGGGGTTCCAGGGGATGGTGAGTGGTGAGAAAGTGGACAACAAGTACCAAAATGTGTCTCACGTGAAGGTTGTGGCATGGCTGTTGAATTTAGGAGATCAACTTCATGAGGAAAAGAAAGATTATATCATGCTTAGTTCCCAGCTCTCATTGTGATTCCATAAAATCAATTGTGGCATTGCCTCAGTGCACTGAGCACACGTCATGGTTTTTAATAATGTAGGAGGAGGTCGCTCAGTCAGAGTCTGTTTTGCCATTTAGTTAGATCACAGATTATCTGTACCTCGACTCCATTTGCCCACCTTTGTCCCATATTCCTTAATGCCCTTATCCAATAAAAATGTATTGATTTTTGCCTATCCTCTATGGTACTTCCAGTCTCTGAACTGATGCCTGCTAAAGTACAGTTGAGTGATGATGTGCCACCTTGGGCGATGATTTTCTGCCAACTTTTCCATTTCAATTGTATTACGATGCCAGCTGATGTTACAACTCCACAAGCCTGATCCCAAGGTGGAACCCAGCTTGATAGATCCTAATTTTTATTTTTTGTTTAGAAACGTGGAAAGCGGCTACTGAACAGAATCACAGCAGACAGCTGTGATGAACTTTTAATAAAAGAATAAAACAGTTATTAAATAAAATATGAACTATATTGCAACACTCCTCCACTCACAACTCTACCTTTACAGATACATGCAGATTTGTAAGGATATCACAAGTTACAAAAGCTATCTTATATTCTAATGTTCACGGTAAGTACACAGTCCATGTAAACCAATAGGCGACCTGTGGTCAGACACACCACACTCTGAAACCAAGTGAAGTGACAGATGCCACCCCAAACAGATGCGATGGATCTCTCTTCAACTCCCCCAGACGCTTGTCACACTGTGAGTCAACTGGTCTCACTGCACTCCGTCTTTCACACAAGGGTTTCCAAACTCCACTCTCTAAGAATTTGCTTTGGAATCGTCTCTCAAACCAACGTTTTCTCTCAGACGCCTTCCGCAAGGGTCCACCTCCAGGGTTTCTTACTCTCCTTCCGATGTTCCTCCCTCCTGGGTCATCACATGCATTCAAGCTTTCTTCCACGTATTCTGTCTCACCGACTCGGCCGTCAACAGCTTTATATGCCCATAGCAAAGAGTTACAGACCTTCATCTGGCTCTTTGGACCTTCTGGCCTCTTGCTTTAAATCTGCACCCTGCAACTTTTTTTCCTTGAAGCTTGGAGCCTTCCTCTGCTCCTCACTCTTAACTTCACTTAACAGGACTTTTTCCAGGTTCCTGTCCTTTCTTTGACTACAAGATCTTCTTGGGACTTTCTCCTGTTTCTGTCTCACTCCTTGGCCTTGGGACCTTTCAGTTCTTTTGGGAAATCTGCTGTCACTTTGCAGCTCCCTTTCCCAGTGTCCAGTCTCTCTGGAGTCTTGGCTTCAACTTCAGTTTGGGACTTGTTATCTGCCCCTCCTCTCCACCCTATCCCTGACAGCTGTTTTCAACCGAACTCGAGCTGCTTTCTCTTTAGCTTTTGTGTGTATGGGTGGGGCCTGCCTCTCTGGGCCCCTGTTGCTGGGCAGCAGCACAGTTTTTTTTCTACTCTTGTGTCTGCTTTAACTTCTCTTAGAGTCATAAAACTCATTAGAAATGCAGGTATACAAACAGCTTTAGACCTGTTGTCTCCACTCAAAATGAAACTAAATCCCATGTTTCACCTTTTAAAGTGGAACTGAAACTCAACTTGACCTTTCCTTAACACACACATACAGGAATATAAACCAAACTTAAACTTTAAAGCTAAAACTCATCCCTAACACCCACAAATACAAATATAACTAATTTAAACTGTCTCTGTTTCCTAACAATTGAACCAATATTGCTAAGCAGGCAAAGCAACAGGCTGTGTAATGTAGGATGTAAGGTTAGGTAGATGGTCTATAGTAATCCTTGACTTGCATATTTGGCATCCAGGAAACTACATTCCAGAGCCTTTCTCTGGAAATACCATGGATCAAATAGAGTGAATCACACATGATCAGGCCATTGGTATGTTACAAGAGTTCCTCCTGTGCAGACCCCAAACCAGGGGCACAAATAGCCTTGATGGGCCAAATGGTTCTTACTTTGCCACTACCAGAAGGTGGGTTGCAATTAATCTTTGGTTGGCCATGTTTAATTTGGCCAGGATTTTACTCCATGAATTATAATTGTGTCAAATGCACTGCTTGTGGTTATGATACTTTTAAGACATAAGGGGGTGATGACAATAAAGTTGAAACCAACAAAATGCTCCTCTTGCCAATTTTTAGGGTTCACTGGATTCCCCTAACCTAGAGTTTGAATATGGAGATTCAGACAGCATTGTTGCAGAGCTGTCAGGTAAGGTGAATTGCCACCTCAACTACTTTGTATATTTTAGTTCTGTTTTAATTAGCGTGCATGTAAGTTTTTAATAGGATGCTTTGTCACAGCAGCTGTAGTGAGTCCTGTATCTCTTTAATGCCGAAGAATAAATAATTTGCATCGGTGTTCCACCTTGTAAGAAAGGGAGAATTTGTATTCATATAGCATCTTTCATGGCCTCAGGATGCCTTAAAGTGCTTCAGCCAATGAAGGACTTTTGAAGCATAGTCATCATTGTAATACAGCAAATGCGGTAGCCAATTTGCACACAGCAAGATCCCACAAACAGCAATGTGATAAATGACCAGATAAATTTGCATTTTTATAGCACCTTTAATGCAGTAATTGTCTTGAGCTGATTCACAGGAGTGATTACCTGACACCGAGCCATGTGTGGAAATATTCGGATAGTTCTGTACCATACTTGAGAAAGGATGTGAGGGCATTGGAGAGAGGACAGAGGAGATTCACAAGAATGATTCCAGGAATAAAGGACTGTAGCTGAGGATAGATTGGAGAGGTTGGGACTGTTTTCCTTGGAGTAAAGAAGGCTGAGAGGAGACTTGATGGGGTCTGGACAGGGTAAATAGTGAGAAACTTTTCCCACTCGAGAGCATCAAGAACTAGAGGGCACAGATTCAAAATAAATGACAAAAGAAGTAAAAGTGACGTGAGGAATTTTTTTTTTCACTCAGAGGGTGGTTGGGGTCTGGAACAAACATCCTGAGAGGGTAGTGGAGGCAGGTTCGATCAAGGTATTCAGAAGGGAATTGGATTGCTATCTGAAAAGAGAGAATGTGCAAGGTTACGGGGATAAGGCAGGGGAGTGGGACTAGGTAGAATGCTCTTTCAGAGAGCCAGTGCAGACTTGATGGGTGGGATGGCCTCCTTCTGGGACACGTGACTAAAGCTTGGTCAAAGAGAGAGGTTTTAAGGAGCACCTTAAAGGAGGAGAAAGAGAAGTTTGCGGGGGGGGGTGGGGGGGGGGGGGGGGGGGGGGGGGAAGGAGGGGGGTGGGGGGGGAGGGGGGGGGGGTGGGGGCAGGATGGGATGGCTGGCGGGGTGGAGGTGAATTCCAGAGTTTAGGGCATTGACCAGAATAGTAGAAATCTTTTATGCTTGCATGTGAGGTGGGCAGAGCTTTAGTTTAAAGTCTCCTCCAAAAGACAGAACCTCAAACAGTGCAATAAACAAGGAAAGGTGGACATGGTGTTGATTGGGGACAATTTTCAGAACCTTAAGGAGGCTAGATTTAAGGCAAAGTAGTTTTTGCAGAGGATAGCTATAGATTTTTTTAAGGAGCAGGGTAATTTATAGTAGTTGAAGTCATAAGCATGAGTCCAATGAGGGATAGTTGAGTATTTTGGAGCTGAGTGGGGGCGCGGGGAAATCCTCAATCCGCAGACTGGCATTGGGTTCCATCTGGCGGTGGAGGGTCTTATTGATTCTAAGGACCTGGGTGTTGATGGCAAGGCTGCCATTTGTTGCCCATATCCAGTTGCCCTGAGAAGGTGCCTTTTCTTCAGCTGCTGTTTCTGTTTGTAGCAGTTTGATGCAACTTAATGGCTTACTTGGTCACTTTAGAAGGCAGTTAAGAGTCAACCATGTTGGTTTAGGACTGGAGCTACATATAGGCCCAAACAGGGTAAGGACTGAGGCTCCTTCCTTAAGGACATTAACAGACCAGTTGGGTTTTTATGACAATTGGACAGCTTCATGGTCACTTTTATGGAAACCATTTTTTAATTTTCAGATTTTTAAAAAGTAGAAATCGAATCCTCAAACTTCCCTGACGATATTTCTATTAACGTCTTTTGTCTATTAACCCAAGCCTCTCGATTACTAGCCCAGTAACATAACCACCACAGTAATCAGATGTAAGAACAAGGAGGTGATTGGAGACACCAAAGGTGAAAAATGTTTAACAAGTAGTTGTAAAAAATGAAATCCATTTTTAAAATCGTGTTTGAAAAGCTGATGCAGAAACCTCCCTAAAGTAGGAGTCTGTGCAACACAAAGTGTAAATTAGTAAACCTTACGTAAGACTCCAGTTCTAGATGGATCCCCTGCCATCACAGAAGTGGACAGTGTGGTGGAAACTCCCTGTCACACTGCGCAATGTTGAGCAATCTTTCCTCTTCTCATCCCACAGAGCTGTACAGTTACACGGAAGAGCCTGAATTTGCTGCTAACAGGGATTGCTTTGAAGAGGATTTCGCGATTCACGGTAGTGGGCAATTGTGAAGAACAGTGACCGGGGTCCTCAAAACCCTCAGCACGTTTGCTAGATCAAGTCTTGAGTTTGAGCAGGGTTTTGATGAGAGCTGATATCCCAGAATCGGGGGTGGGGGGTGTGGGGGGAGAAGCCGGGCCCGAGAGATCAAATTGCCTGTAAACTAGTGCTTCCCAAACCTTTGCCTAATGTTGACCCCATTTTAATGCTTCACGCTTAGTGCGACCCCAGAGTGAAAATTGGGGGCAAAGGGGTGGGGGAAACATTTTGAGCGGGGTGTGGGCTCAAACAGCAAGGATATCGGCACAAAAAAAAAGTAAGAAACCTACCATTTTATCCCCACTGGGGATCTACCATTTTATAGACTGTTGGTGTCAGCGATTGGGCCTCAGAGCCTCATTAGATTAGGCCATGTCCACAGGCAAAAAAAAAAAGGGGGGGTGGCCTTGCACCCATTCCTAGGACTGTCAAATTTGAGTCTCTGCTCCACAGCCGCCATTGCTGCCTCCAATTGCTCATCCTATTACCCCACTGGGGATCATGACCCACAGTGTGGGAACCCCTGCTGCCAGGGATGAGAGACTTCAGTTACCTGGATAGTCCAGGGACCTGGAGTTGTCCTTCAAAAGGCAGAGAAGGTTAAGGGAAGATTTAATAGATGCGCACAATGTCATGAAGCGTTTTGATAGAGTAGATAAGGAGAAATTGTTTCCAGTGCTAAAGAGGTGGTGACTAGAGAACAGATTTAAGTTGATTGACAAAAGAGCCAAAATAAGGTGGGAAATGTTTTACATAGTGAGTTGTTGTGATCTGGAATGCACTACCTGAAACAGTGGTGGAAGCAGATTCAATAATAACTTTCAAGAGGGAACTGAAAGAATATTTGAAGAGTAAAAATGTGTATGGCTCCAGGAAAAGGAAAGGGGAATGGGAGTAATTGGGCAGCTCTTTCAAAGGGCAAGTACAGACAATGATGGGCCAAATGACCAGAACCTGTACTCTATCACTCTGATCTAAACATACCAGAGGTTTGAGGACAAGCTGAGTCCTTCAGTAGCTCCACTCACTCTCCTCCCTCCTGGAATTTTCATTTTTAACCATTTGATTAAGCTTCCTTTTTCTGTGCATCCTTTCTCTATCACTGTGCCATTTTAGGCTATTTAGCCTGCAGTGTGCACACTGTGGTACTTAGGTTGTGGAGTTGAGTGCATGACTGGTTACTGAACCTCTCGTTCAGTAAGATCAGCTCTAACTGCAGTGCCAGTGCAGTGCTCTATATCCTACATTGGTTCAGCCGGCTCATTTCTGTTAGCCTCAACATGTGTCAATAAACACACACACGTTGCCCAAGACCCCAGTTAACTCCAGGTCAATTAACATCATCCCTAGTGGCTGAGGAGAAAGAGACCACAAATGGCGGTTCCAGTTAGGTTATAGATATGGCTGTTTTTTGCAAAGGGAGAGTAATACAGGAGAGGTTTGACCCCCATTACTATTTCTTCTTACTTTGTTTGCTGATAGTCTGTCTCAAGTTCCTGCCTATTAGGGGGTCACATTGTTCCCTGGGAAACAGATTGAATGGGGTTTTAAAACCAGCGAGGACCCAGAGAGGTTTGTGCAACCTTTTGGATGTTAGAGAGGTGTGGCATGTGAATGTTGGCATCGGTATAATTTAATATTTTTTGTCTCTTACAGGGAAGGGCAAGAAATGGGTAGAACTGGAAGAGGATGAACATAAGTCCTACTTAATGAGGTTGCTAGACGGATTGGAGGTCATAAGCAGGGAGAAGAGACTTAAATTTGCCAGAGCCGTTCTTTACCTAGCCCAAGGTAATTAGTGAGTGAGAGTGTAACCCCTTCCTTTTCTGAATTACCTTCCCCCACTAGTGTTCTTCGGTTGTGTAAATCTAGTGGAAAAATTAAACCAGCAGCATAGATTCAACCAAAGTTAACCCACATAAAACACAGACATGGAGCCTTAACTCTGCACAAGGGTGTCTAGTACCCTAACTAGTCAACACTTCATATCGTTTACACACCATTAACAAGAACACAGTTTAGTCCACCAATTATGTAACCTGATGTAAAATCAACATCAGGGCAGTTTCTGCAAAGTTTTTCCCTGTTTTCTGTCCTTTCCTTCCCCACACACCACCACCACCCATCACCCCCGCAAACCCCAAACAGCCTGACACTCCAGTGCTGCACTGTCAGCTACAGCCTCCCTCACTCCACCCCAAAATCTGATGGTCCAATGCTGTACTGTCAGTTATGGCCTTTTCCTGTTTTGGTGATTCTGTTCAGTGTATGAAGGTCCCATACTAGAAGTCAGAGAGTAGGGGGTTCTCCCCAGATGATCTTGGCTAGAATTCTGGTTGTTAATCTCAATGCTGTCCACCATCACTGGATTGCTACAACTCTGACACCACCAAAGCCCTTCCTCAGCATTGCACTGGAGCGCGGAGTGGAGGCAGGGTCATTGAATGCTTTTAAGACGGAGTTAGATAGATTCTTGTTAGGCAAGGGAATCATGAAGGTTATCAGGGGTAAATAGGAATGTGGAATTTGAAACACAACCAGATCAGCCATGATCTTATTGAATGACGGAGCAGGCTCGAGGGGCCGAATGGCCTACTTCTGCTCCTATTTCGTATGTTCGTAACCTAGATTATGCACTGACGTCCTGGCATAGGCTATGAAACTGTGATGTTCTGACTTTGAGATGCTTACTATAAACTGAACCAAGCTGTGGTCAATAATGATGAGGATTTTCTCCCTACATTAAGTGGAGATATGTTTCTTTATGTGCTATCTATTTACCTGCCTGCAGAGGGGAAGCAAACGCTCTTTCCCAGGAAGCAATCAACCGACGCTTATTCGTTTTCTCTGGGTAGACTTCTTACAAACTTCTTTTATAAAATTCTTCCAGTGGAAATGTGCACCCCTCTCCCCATTTCCACACCCGAGCACCCACCACTCTTTCAAATCCACCATCTCCATGTCAACATGTGTAGTGCCAGAGATCAGATGAACCACTTTGGAACATGACCAACACGGTTGTTAGTGGGCAGCTGGGACCATAACATAAAATGACTTGCAGTATATCATAAAGCGCCAATTTACTATAGCCAGACCACTGGTAATGATGAATAATGTTCTGAATTTGTAGTGGTGGAAATTTGACTGGTTTGCCAATGACTTGAAAGCATTGGCACTGACCCTCAGCACTAGAATTGCAGATCATTCCACACTTGTGGCACTGGCATAACTTTCCCAACTGAACAGAAAGCGGCACTCCCTTGCAGTGTTCCCTGTCAGCTGTCCACAGAAATCCAGAAGTGGCTGCAAAGGCCAATCACAAACTGTCCCCTTTAAGATACCGCACAAGATAAATTTTAAGTTACTGCTCATTGCAATGAACAAGCCACGCACAATGTTTTTTTTAAAAAAAATTAGAGGGGACATTGCAGTGATCTTCCCCACACGAAGTAACAATAGAATGTCTTTTCCTTCTCCTCGCTGTACCTGACCCCTCGGTTTCGATGCTCCCTATAGGTGTGTTTGATGACTGCTACACGGAAACCGAAGTGGTGCATTGGGCCCGGTACAATGTCTTCCTTCTCTATGAGATGGGCACGTTTGGGGCATTAGTGGAGCTCCTCAATATGGAGATCGAGTGAGTGAAGAAGGGGACTGGTTGCAGTGGTAACGACCTGTCTGTGGATTACTTTTCCGCGTGAAGTAGAATTAGACTTGTAGGCCCAGTGGAGGCTAAATTCCGGGTGGGGTCCTATAAAACCGCAGGCTGGCATATGTGCTTGACAGTGAAACACTTAGTGTCCACTGTAATGGAGAGAACTCCCCAACCCGAGAATGGATAATTGGGAACTGGCATATCCTCAAATGTCAATCTTATGTTATGAACGTGTATCAGCATGCCAGACATGGAAATGAAACAAGTGCAGTATAAAGGAACATGAGGTTGTTGATTCATGAGGAAATTATAAATAAAATATGATGTTCATATATTTTGCACAGGGATTTATTCTACAAATGTACTGATTGATCAGTAGAATGGTAGATAATTAGGGGCAGAATTTTGCTGTTGGTGAGCAGGGGGGCGGGGCCCGCTCGCCAACGTGCAAAATGATGCGGGATGACATCATCTCGCCCCATTTAAATTTTCAGGAAGACGGGGGCGCAGCAAAATCAGCTGAGCGCCCGCCAAACTGTCAATAGCCAATTGAGGCCATTGACAGGGTCATTAAAACAATTAAAGGACCTGCCCGTCCAACCTTAAGGTTGGCGGGCAGGCCAGGAGCCCCGGCGGGCAATAGAAAAAAACATGAAACCTCATCCAGCGGCGGGATGAGGTTTCATGTCGGGTTTAAAAAAGTGTAATAAAGTTTTAGTGAAATTTATTAACATGTTCCATCTCGTGTGACATTGTCACATGAGGGGGACATGTTAAGGATTTTATTTTCTCTATTTTTAATGTGTAAACAGCTGTCAGCGATCCCCCTGAGGCAGCACTTAGCCTCAGGGAGATGTGTGCTCTTTCGTGCGCATGCGTGAAAGAGCGCACTCTCGCATTTGGGGAATGACCCCCACCCGCACAGGGAGTGTATAGCGCTTCCCGCCAGGCGTCACGCTGGGCGGGCCGACACTTAAAATGGCGGCGGGGCCCGCTTCTCCCGCCCGCCCGGTAGGCAGAAAATTCTGCCCTAGGAGTGTGGATAACCTTCTTTAACCCTTGTTTCAAAGACACTCAAGTGGTAAATCCCCAGATGATAATTGTATAATCCTAAAGGGAGGCGTGAGGCTACAGATGGAACCTGCAAAGTGGTGGCTGCCAACATGATGGAGTCACTGAATACAGTGGGGGTGGTGTTGCCACTGGATTAGAAACAAGAGAGCGTGATACCTAATTTTAAGTAAAGCAGTAGAGTAAGTGCAGGCCCATTAGTCTTTTATCAATAATTTTTGGAGTCAAGTTGAACCCCGTAGTCCAGCTAATGGTAGCCAGCACTGACTCAAACTGCCTGACACTTTGTTGAAGAAAGCGACATCTATGTGGATGTTGAAAAGTCCAATGATATAGCATTCCTAGAGACCAGAGAGTCTTTGATAAAGTTCCACATGAAAGTCTTGAGGTGAATAAGGAATTGGCTGGAAGAGAGCAACACAAGTGCCAATTAAGGGGGTGACTTTGGGCAAAGGAGATGTAATGATCATGTATCCTTGATGGTGGAGCCTGTACTGTTTCTGATCTATATAAATGGTCTGGATTAAGAACTCTGATTCACAGATGTTAAACCAATATGTAGAGTCTGGTGAAACAACTAAGGAGTTACAGACAAACCTGGGCAATATTTGCAGGTGTGTAAAGCCAAGACAGAAAATGCAAACCAGCGTAAGGTCAAATAACTGTAAGAGAAGTTTAGGGGAGATAATGAATGTTACTGACTTGACTAGGGCAGTGACTGGAAAAGAAAAGATTTAGGAGTGATAGTAGACTCATCAGTAACCACGTCCAATCACTGATGAACAGCCATTAACAAAGGAAATTCAATATTGAGCCCTGAGTTTATGTTTGATGCTCTCAACCTTCTGCATAGGCCAAACTTTGAACAAGATGTTTAATTCCAGTCATTAAGTCACAAGGGAAATGCTCAGGCCTTGAAACAGTTCAGGGAAAGGTCATGAAACCCATCCCTAGTGTCAATGGATTGAGTCATGAGGAAAAGTTGGAAAACTCTTCAGCTTTGAAAAGAGGTGATTGACAAGGAAGGGTCTTAAGGAATTGCATAAGTTATGAAAAGGACTATAAAGATTAAAACAAAAAGCTAAAAGCTACTGCGGATGCTGGAAATCCAAAACAAAAACAGAATTACCTGGAAAAACTCAGCAGGTCTGGCAGCATCGGCGGAGAAGAAATCAGTTAACGTTTCGAGCTTTCATGGCCCTAATTAGCACTTTTCTTAGACCTTCAACACCTCTTTGATCCTTTTGTCTGTGACATCTTTTGATTATCTGCTCCTATCACGGCTTGCTTATCTCCACAATCACCACACCCTCAACTTCTCTCTCTCCACCCGCCCCCCACCCCCCCCCCCCCCCCCACCCCCCCCCGACCTTAAACCAGTGTATATTTCTCCTTTCTCCTAACTATGCTTCAGTTCTGCCGAAGGGCCATGAAGGCTCGAAACGTTAACTGATTTCTTCTCCGCCGATGCTGCCAGACCTGCTGAGTTTTTCCAGGTAATTCTGTTTTTGTGTAAAGATTAACCCTGAGCACAGCTTCACATTAAACCAGGAATGTAGATCAAGGGGACGTAGATATAAGTTGATGAAACGCCAATTGAGAACTGATGTTAGGAAGCATTTCTGCAGACAAAGGAGTGATCAGTACCTGGAGTGATCCCTGGAAAGAGCAGGGAGTGCATAAACTTTGGATTCATTCATGAAGTTAGATTCTCTGATGGGGCGAATCATTGAGGAATGTGTTAGATTGGTCGAATGGCCTCTCTCATTTGTCCATATCTTTGTGAACTATTTCCAGTTGTGATAGATAACAAACCCAAATTTGCATCTGGCAACTTTGATCTGTACTGCTGTGCTCCATGCCAAACTGAGCTAACTAGGCAATCTGAGAGAATTAGTTGTATTTATATATACTGTCGAGTTTATGGCTGCCACCTTGTTAATGGAAGTATGAAATTGATTGTAAATATAACTCTGTTTAAATACAGTAACAGCCAGGCATGCAGCAGTTCTCTGAGAAAACCAGCCATCTCCCTAGCGGACAGCACTGAGCTGAGGTAAGGGGATTACGCACCTGTTTCTTATTGCATTGGTACCCGCATGAGAAGAGGTAGCATGTATCATAAAATACGTCTGATGCTTTTTGAGTTCCATGTAGGCAATAGGTGAAACATGCTTCCATGTGTTCCTAGTCTCTGCCTCATCTCCTGTCCTGGAGCATTGTGGTTCACATTGTGCTGTCAGTCATCGTCTGGTACTTTGGCCAAATCCACTTGTGTCAGGAGTGTACCTGGACTGAGTGTTGTCAAACTATTTGACCCGGCTAGGCATAATCCAGACATCCACACATTACTGCAGGGATGGCTGGACAGCGATCGAACAATGGGCAAGCAGTTTGCTGACTCCATTTTCTTTTTCTTCCTCTGATGACAGATATTTGAGGTCAGCTTTTGTGGCATTCCAGCTAACTGACTGGGGTCAAACTTGCTGCCCTGGTTGATGCCGTCTGGCTGCTATACTTGCACGCTGATCAATGTGATCCTTTAAATTGAAGTAAGGAAGAGCTTTCATTCTACACCTCCCTGCTGGCTATTGAGATAAGGTTTCCTCCCCTGCCATCCCAGAGAGGCTTCATTAGTTTTTTTTTTAATTCATTACCGGGATGTGGGCTTCTCTGGCTGGGCCAGCATTTATTGCCCATCCCTAGTTGCCCTTGAGAAGGTGGTCGTGGAGCTGTCTTCTTGAACCACTGCAGTCCATGTGGTGTGGGTACATCCACAGTGCGGTTAGGAAGGGAGTTCCAGGATTTTGACCCAGCAACAGTGAAGGAACGGTGATATATTTCCAAGTCAGGATGGTGAGTGACTTGGAGGAGAACTTCTAGGTGGTGGTGTTCCCATCTATCTGCTGCCCTTGTCCTTCTAGGTGGTAGTGGTCACGGGTTTGGAAGGTGCTGTCAAAGGTGAATTCCTGCAGTGCATCTTTTAGATGGTACACACTGCTGCTACTGTGCATCAGTGATGGAGGGAGTGATTGTTTGTGGATGTGGTGCCAATCAAGCGGGCTGCTTTGTCCTGGATTGTGTCAAGCTTCTTGAGTGTTGTGGGAGCTGCACTCATCCAGGCAAGTGGGGAGTATTCCATCGCACTCCTGACTTGTGCCTTGTAGATGGTGGACAGGCTTTGGGGAGTCAGGAGGTGGGTTACTAGCCGCACGATTCCTAGCTCCTGACCTGCTCTTGTACCCACAGTATTTATATGGTTAGTCCAGTTCAGTTTCTGGTCAATGGTAACCTCCAGGATGTTGATAGTGGGGGATGCAGTGATGGCAATGCCAATGAATGTCAAGGGCGATTGTTGGATTCTCTCTTGTTGGAGACGGTCATTGCCTGACACTTGTGTGGTGCGAATGTTACTTGCCACTTGTCAGCCCAAGCCTGGATATTGTCCAGGCATTGCTGTATTTGGACATGGACTGCTTCAGTATCTGAGGAGTCGCGAATGGTGCTGAACATTGTGCAATCATCAGCGAACACCCCCACTTCTAACCTTATGATGGAAGGAAGATCATTGATGAAGCAGCTGAAGATGGTTGGGCCGAGGACACTACCCTGAGGAACTCCTGAAATGGTGTCCTGGAGCTGAGATGACTGACCTCCAACAACCACAACCATCTTCCTTTGTGCTAGGTATGACTCCAGCCAGCAGAGAGTTTTCCCCCTGATTCCCATTGACTCCAGTTTTTCTGGTGCTCCTTGATGCCACACTCTGTCAAATGCTGCCTTGATGTTAAGGGCAGTCACTCTCACCTCGGGAGTTCAGCTCTTTTGTCCATGTTTGAACCAAGGCTGTAATGAGATCAGGAGCTAAGTGGCCCTGGCAGAATCCAAACTGGGCGTCAGTGAGCAGGGTTATTGCTAAGCAAGTGCTGCTTGATAGCACTGTTGATGACCTCTTCCATTACTTTACTGATGATGGAGAGTAGACTGATGGGGCGGTAATTGACCGGTTGGATTTGTTCTGCTTTTTGTGTACAGGACATACCTGGGCAATTTTCCATATAGCCAGGGTAGATGCCAGTGTTGTAGCTGTACTGGAACAGCTTGGCTAGGGGCGCGGCAAGTTGTGCAGCACAAAGCTTCAGTACTATTGCCGGAATATTGTCAGGGCCCATAGCCTTTGCAGTATCCAATGCCTTCAGCTGTTTTTTGATATCATGTGGAGTGATTTGAATTGGCTGAAGACTGGTATCTGTGATGCTGGAGTCCTCCAGAAGAGACTGAGATGGATCATACTCTTGGCACTTCTGGCTGAAGTTTGTAGCAATTGCTTCAGCCTTACCTTTTGCGCTGGGCTCCTCCATCATTGAGGATGGGGATATTTGTGGGAGAGGCAATGGCGTAATGGTATTATCACTGGTCTAGTAATCCAGAGACCCAGGGTAATGCTCAGGGGACCGGGGTTAAATTCCTGCCATGGCAGATAGTGGAATTTGAATTCAATAAATGTTTGGAATTAAAAGTCTAATGATAACCACGAAACCATTGTCGATTGTTGTAAAAAACCCATCTGGTTTATTAATGTCCTTTAGGGAAGGAAATCTGTCATCCTTACCTGTAGTCTGATCTACACGTGACTCCGGACCCATAGCAATGCGGTTGACTCTTAAATGCCCTCTGAAATGCTACAAAATCACAAATGAGTCACAAAGTGCCAATGAGCGGTCAAAGTCACAAAGTGCTCTGCAGTTTGGTGTTTATATGACACTTGTTTTATTAATTATTAATCAAATTTATCAATTATTTGTGCATGGATGATATTCCAGGGTGCTGCTGAATATTATGTACCTGATGGTGGAGATCATGCGCAGAGAGGGGGAGGATGACAAACCGGAGTGGAGTTCAGCAAGAGACGGATTCCGGACTGAACTAAGTGAGTATGGTTGCTTCCTGGTGGGAATTGATCAACTAATCTGACCCTCTGATCATTTTCTATCTTTCACTTTTTTTTTAATGTAGATAGACTTGTATTTTTTTTAAATTTATCGAATGTGGGCATCACTGGCAAGGCCGGCATTTGTTGCCCATCCCTAATTACCCCTGGGAAGGTTGTGGTGAGCCGCCGCCTTGAACTGCTGAAGTCCATCTGGTGCAGGTACACCCACAGTGCTGTTAGGGAGGTCACTGCTACCTATACTGTCATGGGAAGATGCATCTGTGACAGGCAGATTGGTGAGGACAAGGTCTAGTAGGTTTTTCCCTCATGTTGGTTCCCTCATCACCCAATTCAGGCCCTGTCTGCCAGTTATGTTCTTCAGGACTCGGCCAGCTTGGTTAGTAGTGGTACTGCCAAGCTGCTCTTGGCGATGGACATTGAAGTCCCCCACCAGAGTACATTCTGTACCCTTCCTATCCACAAGTGAAGTTCAACATTGAAGAGTACTGGTTCATTATCTGAGGGAAGGTGATTGATGGTAATCAGCAGGAGGTTTCTTTGACCATGTTTGACCTGATGCCATGAGACTTCTTTGGTTCTGGAGTCAATATTGAGGACTCCCAAGGCAATTCCCTCCCGACTCTGTACCACTGCCTCTGCAGGGTTTGTCCTGCTGGTGGGACAGGACATACCCAGGGACATTGTCTGTAAGATATGATTATGTCAGGTTGTTGCTTTAATAGCCTGTGGGATAGCTCTCCCAATTTTGGCACAAGAGAAGGAGAACTTTGCAGGGACAACAGGGCTGGATATACTTTTGTCGCTTCCGGTGCCTAAATCGAAAATGGTTGGTCCATCCAGTTTTATTCTTTTTTGACTTTTCTGTAGCAGTTTGATATAACTGAGTGGCTTGCTAGGCTATTTCTGAGGGCAGTCAAGGGTTAGCTATATTGTGTGGGCCTGGAGTCACATGTAGGCCAGACCAGGTAAGGACGACAAATTTCCTTCCCTAAAAGACTTTAGTGAACTAAAGGACTTTAGTGGCACCATTACTGAGACTAGCTTTCAATTCCAGATTTTTATTTGCTGTGGTGGGATTTGAACCCGAGCCCCCAGAGCATTAGTCTGGGTCCCTGGATTACAAGTCCTTACCATTACGTCACCATCTCCCCCTATATGATGATTTTCATGACTTCAGAAAATCCCAAAGTGCTTCACAGTCAATGAATTACTTTTGAAGTGCAGTCACTGTTGTAATGTGGGAAAGTCAGCAGCCAATTTATGCACAGCAAACTCCTAGAAGCATCCCACTAGTGGTCCCACTAAATCGCAATATCATTGCAGCAAGACTTCCTTACCCTTATAACCTCAACCCCTTTGCAGTGAAGGGCAACAAACCATTTACCTTCCTTACTGCTTGCTGTAATTAAATGTTAATTTTCTGTGACTCATGTACAAGGAACACCCCCGCCCCCGAATCTAAACATTTACTCGTCTTCCATTTTTATTTTTAAAAATTGTTTTCCATTCTACCTTCCAAAGTAGATAATTCCACTCTCCTCATTACATTTCATCTGCCACCTTCTTGCCCACACTTAACCGGTCTATATCCCTTTGCAGCTTCTTTTGCTTCCTCGTAGCTTACTTTCCAACCCAGCTCTGTATCATTAGCAAACTTGGATACATTACACTTAGTGCCCTCTTCGAAATCATTGATAGAGATTGAAAATAGCTGAGGCTACTCTTCAGGTTACAGCCTGCCAGCCTGAAAATGGCCTACTGCTGAAGGTTGCAAGAATGTGTGATAACAATGCATTTTATGGACATTTCCTAGGATTTCCAACCCTCCAGGATTGGGCTGGAGTCTCCAGGGATTGAAGATCAATCTCTAGGTCACTGTGTGCAACCCTCGAGAAAAATCATTGGGACGTTAAAAACGAAAGGCTCTTTTGTATTTTTTTGAACATTTCTCTTTACCAGATATAAAAATATTGAAAATGGGATGGGGAAAAGGCTATTTGGCTGCCAATCAAGCATCATCCAATTGGGGATTGAGCCTTTCTGCTTTCCAGTTGGCGTAAGATGGTTATGTTGGCCGATGAATGAGTGGAGCATGGGGGCAAGCCCCCATGTGAAACCCCCAGGAATACATTTAATCACAGTTGGCAACACTAACATTTTCCTGAGATCTAAAAACAGAGACTGCTGCAAACATGCAGTGGGTCAGTCAGCATCGATAAAAAGGACAGGTTATTGATGATCTAGGTGTAGACCCTTCATCTGACCCCTTGAGAGTTCTGATAAAGCGGCATGCATCCAAATCATCAATAGTCCAACCTTTCATTCCACATGGGTGCTAACTGAGCAACTGTGTTCTCAACATTTTGTTTTTTTTAAAATTTCAGATTCCTAGTATTTTCTGCTTGTCCTAATGTTTGCACAAGCACTCTGGCTTTTTGGGATGAGGTGAGGGGTGGGGGGAAGAAATAGAGAGAGAGAAAAAGAGATGCAAAACTGTGTTAACTGGTTAAAAATAAATTCAAGGTGCCCGCAGCGGGGATTTAGGTCCAGTTCCATCAGTTATAAAACAAGTAATGTCCTGGATTTTATACCCGATAAAAGTTGTATTCTCTGAGGTATTGACCCAGAAATCTGTATACAGAATTTGGGAAGGCATAACCAGGGCATGGTGTTGAAACCAAAATTAGGGCCCATAAACGTCACTATTAAATCTAATAAGGAATTCAGTAGAAACATCTTTACTCAAGAGTGATTAAGAATGCAGAACTTGTTAATTGTATACCAGTTGATTTTAATTATATGCAAGTGAAGGGCATTAATTGGGGTTTCATTTGAGCACATATAAAGAGACATTTACTGAAACTGTGGTATTGTTGAGTTAGGAGGTGTATGCTTGTAATGTTTCACTCTGAAAATAAATGTTAGATTGGCCCCAGTATCGTCATTCAGCAACTGGCTTTCCAGAATAGAACAGAACTCATTACCACATGAGGTAATTGAGGCAAATAGCATTGATGTATTTAAGGAGAAGCTAAATAGGTTTGAGAGAGAGCTGAATTGATAGATATGCTGATGGGGTGAGATGAAGTGGAGTAGGAGGAGGTTCATGTGACATATAGACAACAGCATAGACCAGTTAGACCACTTGACCTGTGCCTGTGCTGTAAATGCTCCAACATAGCCGTAAATGTGTTCCTGTGAACCACTGGCTTTAAAATTAAAACTTTACAGTTGTGGTGTGTGATTTTTCTTTTCAAAAATGTAAATATAGTTGGGTTTGATGTCCCTGGGTTAAAGACGGCAAAAATCAACTAATCTCCTGCTCCTGAATGCTACCCAGCAGCCTCTGCTGATCATCAAGTTAGGGTGGGGATCCGGCTCATCTCTGATGCACCCCATGGTTGGATATCTTGTTGCTGCTCTCTGGCTGGGCTCACTCACATCAAGATTGGTCACTTTGGGATGCTGGAATTTGACTGACACACTCAGAACCAAAGAACAGCATGATTCTGGCAAGCTATTCGACTGCAGAGTTCTTGTTAGCTGAGCCCTGCCGTGTCCTTGCTGTGATCCACTCTTCCAGCGGGCATCCCAGGGTGGTGAGCTGATATGTCCCTCTACCCTATCCCTCACAGGCCATTTCCACAGCTGCCTAGTCCAAGCTGAGGCAGCTGGATTGTAAAAAGATGTGAGGGTGCCTTTCCACCACTGCAGTTTTTTGGCAATCGTATGGGATAGAACCAAACATCGGGATGATTCGGGTGTGAATTTCAATGGGATTCACTCCCTCTGTCCTCCTGAAATATTCCCCACCTTCCGCCCCCACCCTCAACTATCTTGTGAACTTCCAAATAATACAGAGCTGTTGTTGCAATTGTGTGAATGGAGTTTGTCATTGGAATCGGTTTAGTTCAAAATGACCCAGACTGTTTCTCAGATAGTTCACGTGATAAGTAAAATGTGTCCTGTGTTGATGAATTGCATCCTGTTCCTTAGGTTTCCCGGTATATAATGGTGAGCCCTTTGCAGTTCTCCTCTTCTCTCTTGTTAATAAATACTGTAATGGACACACTCCACATTGCCCCATTAAGAAGGTCTTGCTGCTTCTTTGGAAAACAATTCTGGTAGGTCTCATTGCAGTTTCCTTTACGCTTTCTTTTTAACTCCCTCTAAGTTTTATTTTTATTCATTCTCAGGATATGAGCATCACCGGTAAGGCCAGCATTTAAAGTCCATCCTTAGTTGCTCTTGAGAAAGTGGCAGTGAGCTGCCTTGAACCACTGTAGTCCATGTGGTACACTCAGTTAGAGAGGGAGTTCCAGGATTTTGATCCAGCGACGGTGAAGGAACAACCGATTATATGTCCAAGTTGGGACGGAGCGTGACTTGGGAAACTTGCAGATGGTGGTGTTCCCAGGGACTGTTCTTATCATTTGAATTGGTGGAGGTGACAGGTTTGGGTGCTGCTGAAGAATCCTCAGTGAGTTGCCACAGTGTGTTCTATAGATGGTACATGCTGCAGACAGCTATTCTGCCCCACACTTCCTCAACCCTTTCCCACACCCTCCCCCCTGCTGCAGCTGCTGCTCCTTGCTGGGACATGGTGCCACAGGTGCAACAGACTCTGGCATCTCAGTCGAGTAACTTTCCCCGCTCCTCAGTTCAGACAGCAACTTGCCTGTGGAGAGCATTGTAACCCAGTCTAGCCCTGATCTCTTTCTCAATTGAGGGTGTTTGCATGCCCCTTTGCAGCAGGCTAGCCACCAGGAATGGGGACCTTGGCTGATTTTTTTCCCACCCTCACAGGGCCACTGAAGCCAAATGTCCATCATCTCCATCACCCCTGCGGGGATTGGCTAATTGGGGTCTCAAATCTGGAATCTCAGATGTGTGTAGTGGTAGTGCTCCTTTAAATCCCTGCATGGCCTCTCCCTGTGCTACCTGAGTCTAACTGCACCTTCAGTATTGGGTCACTAAATGACCCCTCACTCCACCAGTTTGTGGCTGCCTGTTCCTGTCCTCCGCAATTTTCTCACTAATTCTCTTTTCCTTGCCGTTCCCCTTCTGCTTTCAGAAACCCTCTTCTGCTACACCTCCCCCTCCCCACAAAACTAAACCCCTCTCCTTTCTCTCCGCTACTATTTCCCCTGAGTATAAAACACTTGAAATGTTTTCCTGCCCGTGGGGAGTCCAGGTTGTTTTATGCTGGTATACCTTGCACTGTCACGTGTCCCCAACCTGACTGAGTGGGCATCAATCCACTGCCAGCCCTGCCCTTGAGCTAGGAGCTGTTCCTCATCTCTGCCTTCCCATGAGGAAGCTCTGCTGTCCTGCTTGATGCCAGTCCGAATGCCAGTGCTGCACCATCAAACTTTTCCAATACAATCCAGTGGACCCCACAATCGTATATCCTATGGATTGAACCTGGAGGATATCCACAAACTCCTATGTTCATCCTAAGTGATTCTTAAATCCCTGATGGGTCTGTGCTGTTGTACTATGCTTAAATGGAACAGATCCAGCAGATATTTATCCTCCCCTACTCCACCCCTCCAAAAAAAACACTCCAATATGATGATGGGTTTTATCAGAGGGCATATAGCGTCATGCCCTGAACTTGCGCACCAAAGATCTTGGTGTTACTCCATTACAGACTTTGAAACTGACCGGATAGGTCTTGGAGTCTAACCCTATTCCATCTGCAGTGACCAATGCAGACCGTGCATCTTTCTCACTGGTTACATAGGATGTGCAAAGGGAGTACTTGTGGGTGCAGAGAAATGGTCACAGGTGAACTGTGCCTTTTATTTTGTATAAAGTTTGTACACACTAAGAACAATTGTATTAATGATTCAATTCTAGTTATTAATATAACTTCTCAGAGTATCAAGAAATAGGAACAGGAGTTGGCCATTCGGCCCCTCGAGCCTGCTCCGCCATTCAATAAGATCATGGCTGATCTTCTTGTGTTTCGATTTCCACATTTCCATCTAACTCCGATAACCTTTGATTCCCTCGCCTAACAAGAATCTATCTACCTCCGCCTCCACCACCTTCTGAGGCAGAGAATTCCAAAGTCGCACAACCCTCCAAGAGAAAGCGTTTCTCCTCATCTCTGTCCTAAAAGGGCGACCCCTAATTTTAAAACAGTGCCCCCTAGTTCTGGACTCACCCACATGAGGAAACATCCTTTCGACGTCCACCTTGTCAAGGCCATTCAGGATCTTGTATACATCAATCAAATCACTCCTCATTCTTCTAAACTCCAGTGGAAACAAGCCCAGTCTGTCCATCCTTTCCTCATAAGGCAACCCACTCATCCCAGGTATCAATCTAGTAAACCTCCTTTGAACCGCCTCCAATGCATTTACATCCTTCCCTAAATAAGGAGACCAAAACTGTACACAGTATTCGAGGTGTGGTCTCACCAGTGCCCTGCGTAACTGAAGCATAACATCCTTACTTTAATGTTCAATCCCTCTCGTAACAAAGGATTGCATTCCATTAGCCTTCTTAATTACTTGCTGTACCAGCAGACTAACTTTTTGTGACTATTCTTCATGGGAGATGTAGATGAATAAACCAGTCACTTGTATCTGTGTATTATGTATAGGAAAGTTTTTTTGTATTTTTATACAGCTAAGAAGGTGGCTATTCAGCTCTTTGGTTGAGCTATCCAATTAGTCCCACTCCCCCCTGCTTCTTTCCCAATAGCTCTGCAGACTTTTCTTTTGCAGGTTTTTATTCATTTCCCTTATAAATGTTATTATTGAATCTGCTGCCTTCACCTCTTCAGATCATTTTTAAAAAAACTTGCTCCCTAAAAAAGCATTGCCTCTCTGGTGCTTTATGACAATTACCTTAAACCTGTGTCCCCTAATTACTGACCCTGCTGCCAGTGAAAATAATGTCATCTCACTTATTCTGTCAAATCCCATGCTATTTTTTAAAAACACCTCTAACAAGCCACCCCTTAACCTTCTCTGTTCTAAGGCGAACAATCCCAGCCATTCCAGTCTCTCCACATTGAAGCCTCTTATCCCTGGTATCATTGTGGTAAACCCCTCTGGCACTTTCTCCAAGGCCTATCCTGCCCTGTTTAGTGACTTGTGTACTGTTGCAGTTACCCTTCACCCCTTCAGGTGCTCAGGTTGTATTTGGTGCTATTGAAAGGGTGAGGTCATTTGGTTAACCACTTTCCTTTGTCCTAGTTCTGTTTCGGAGGCTTTGAGAAACTCCAGGAGCTGAAAGTGGAAAAGCGAGTGAAGCTGGGCCTCCCTCCGCTGTTGGAGGACAGTATCCAGGTAACGCGAACCCTACGAGCCACCTCTCCACCAGCATCTGCCATGGACATCCTGGAGCAGCAGCAGAAGCGAGGTCGCAGGGGCAGGAGGGTAAGACCCATCTTCAGAGCCGCTGATCCCCTTCTGTCCTTCATGGGAACCATTAGGCCATTCAGCCCCTTCAAGTCAGTGTGGTCCATTCAGTTAGATTGTGGCCAATCTTTCTCTTAACTCCATTTGCCCGTCTCGGTCCCGTGTCCCAACAAAAATTTATCGAACTCAGTTTTGAAAGAGAGGCTGAGGGCAACGAGCTGACGGATGGGCTTTGGGTGGGTGGAACACATGTACAGATGGGCGATGCGGGGTGGGGGGGTGCATTCTGGACAGCCGGGGTATGTGTTAACCATGTGGTCTCACTGGCAGGTTCTCATGAAGCAAGACAGCCTGGACATGTACTGTGAGAGAGATGAGGCTCGGGAGGAAGAGGAGGAGGCAGATGATGGTGACGGTGGGAATGAGGGAGACGTGGATCCACTGGAGAGGGAGGCACTAATTCAGGACCTGCCTTCCCCTGGACTGGTGCCAGAGAGGTTGTTCTTCCCTCGATGCCTGCCTTGGGCCACTAAAGTCAGGTGTGTCGTTAGTTATTGACAACATCAGTCAGACTATGATTTTAAGATTTTTTTTTTTGTCTGGTTATGTAACTTTCTGAAAAGGACACTCACCTTCACCCATTCCCGCCCCCACCCAACCCTTCCACATGCCCCACAGCTGATCACTTGCTCCTGGTCACACAGACCATTTAACTGACTGACTGAGTGCCGCAGCATTCCAGGAGATCATCCCATTTACATCCTTCCCTTCCCTCTCATCCCCAGGAGACTCAACTCGATCTCCATTCAGTGACTACACAAACCCACTCAATGTACAGCTACGCTGAAGCATCTTGATCGCACCGCTGCTTAGAAATGTTTGATTGGTTTCCATTGGAATGTGCTGCTGCTATTTGATATGCTGCATATTCTCAGTTTAAAGCCTTATCGCCTCCAATGTGAACGTGATTCTCAGTTTTGTTCTACTCACTTCTGCAGAGAGAAGGACATTGAAGATTTTCTGGAAGTCAGTAGGTGCAAGTTCATTGGATTCACCCTGGGAAAGTGAGTGAGAAAGAATTGTTACATGTGTGCATGTGTATTCTATGTATACCTGTGTATATGTGTTGTATATATCGTGTGTGTGTGTGTGTGTGTGTGTGTGTGTGTGTACTGTTAAATTTTTGTGTGTCAACTCAGCAGTGACAATGGGGCCAATTAAAATAAAATCTAAAATGTGTGTGTGTTCTTGCTGCCTGTCACTGGCTGTAACATCCTCCTCGCCACCTGTCGCTGCCTGTAACTCCCCCCCTCGCCGCCTGTCACCAGATGTAACATCCTCCTCTTTACTTTTCCATTTGGACACAGGCACGATGGAAATGATTCAGAATATTGCTGTCAACAAATTAGGGAGATTGTCAGACTGGGAGAACAGCAGTATACCATAACTGATAAGATTCTAAAATGGGTAGAGAATGCAGAGATCAGTGACTGCAGATACATAGAGAAGACTATTAAAATAGCAACTGGGTCTCTGTGTTTTATATAAAGAGCACAAAAGCAAGTGAAGTGGAACTTGTGCAAGACAGAGGTTCAGGAGGCTCCATGATAGGGAGATATTAGAACCATAGAAAGGGAATAGGGAAGATTCTTTTAGAATGACACCAGGAATGAGAGATCATAGTTATGAAGAAAGGCTTGAGAAATCGAGTGCGGTTATTTTAACTGGAATGGAGAAAGTTAAAATGGTTCAAACAGAGTTTTTCTTAACTTTGAAAAGATAGACAGTTTAGATTTGTTTACGCCTGGTTTAGAAATCGATTAACAGGAAAAGAATGAATGGGAAATTAGCAGAAAGTCTTTCTGCAGATATTAAAGCAGCTAAAATTGGATTTTATTGAAAGAGAAAGAAGATTGATGGGTAGAGAGAAAAGGCAGGGTTGTGAGATTAGAGTGCTCCAGTTAAAGAGCTAGCAAGTGTGCGATAGGCCAATTGGCCTGTTGCTGTAATAAATTTTCTGATTGTGATTCTTCCCTGTGCCTGTTCCCAACTCTGCTCAGTGTGTAATTCGCTTTCAAATATTCTTAGTATTTATAGTGAAGGCAGTAAACTCCAATCTGTGTCACCCACTCATTGATATAAAATATTGCTTAAAAAAAACATGCTGTGCAACTTTTCTTTTTTCAGCAATACTCAAGTTCTGTCCTACCTAACAACTATTTAAAATATTCTTGTGCTCTCTGTTTCTAGTGACACAGAAACCCTGGTGGGGTTGCCCAGACCCATCCACAACAGTGTGAAAACCCTGAAACAGGTAGGAGAGTAAATACTGAGTACAATCCGCCTGAATCACACACAGTTTTTATTTCTTCAAAAAAAAAGAGTGCACAAGCAAATATTTTAGCGAAACAAAAAGGGAAAATTCTGTTTTCTTGTTTAAAAAAGTACATACGCAGCAAACAAGCAAGAGGAAAGTCCTATTAAGAAAATTAAAAGCTGAGTAAACGATTGTTTGCTGTAGGTACTTGCTCGAGAAGACGCCAGGAACAAACCCCACTCATCATCGGACTAAACTTACTACCACTGACATCATGTCATGTCATTCAGTATATTCCAGACAAGTGCTATAGATTTTTGCATGTTAAAGGATAATTGGGATAGTAGGTGAGTTGAGGTAGGAGATTAGCCATGATCATATGGCTAGCAGCTGGCAGGCTAATAGGGCTGAATGGCCTACTCCAGCTCCTATTTCTTATGTGCCTGGAGTTCCTATAGAGACTGAAACCCGGCCATTGCAATTGGGAGCACGAAGGGTGAGGGGGTGGTGTATGTACCTCAGGGTGAAATCTCTAAAGTGCTGACACTCACCATGAATGATTTACTGAATGCAGGGAAAAATTCCGGGCGGGATTTTCCGCACCCACCACCCCCCCCCCCCACCCGCCCCCCACCGCCGCAATCTTCTGGGCCCGTCGCAAGTCAATGGACACCCGCCTCGCCCACGGTGGGTCCCACCAGCGACGGGGCTGGAAAATCCCGGCCTCTGAGCTGAGAGCAAACCAGTGTGCTTCTCATGTTCAAAAAATGGTGACCAGAAAACGAGGAAGACACCGTGGCAAAATGCGGGGAATCCATCAGTAAGATATAGTCTCCCGGGCATGATAGTGAGGGAATAAAAACTCTGGATTCATTCCCAGGCAATTACATGCTGCGTTGGTGAGATTAGTTTCCTCTGAAAGAATGAACCAGTACTACTTGCCTTTGTGATATTTTGGTGATTTATTTTGAGTTCAAGGGAAATCAAACACTTTTTTAAACTTTTTGTTTTTTTTAATCACCTAAGTCCACACTGAGCTCTCTCTCTCTCTCACTAAGTCTAGTGCTGATCAGATGCTTCCCTCGGCCTGTGTTTTGTCTAGGACAGGTTTCCACATTCCAGCTGTCCTATTTTTAGGTTTACAGGCAGGGAGCTTCAGAAGATTCCTCATTGAGCACAATCTGCAGTGCTGTTACAGAGATCTGCAGATCTCTCTCTCGCTCTCTCTTTTTCTCTCCCTTTCTGGCTCTCTCTCTCTCATCTTTCAGCTCCACAGTAAGATTGTTTGGGATTAATAACCCCTTCCCTCCATCTTTCACTGCAAAGATAAATACAGATAGCTCAATAATGAGGCCGCCTTTGTTTCTTTTTAGAAATTAAAGGAAATTCTTCAGGATAAGCAAAGGTTCTGACAGTAAATCCACTCTCTTAGGAAGACTAAACCAGTCTCCTGGGGCCTCTTAGACATAGAACTAAGTTATGAAGAACTTTAACCATTCATTTCCAATTTGAGAGGTTCCCGGGTGCAAGTTTGGCTGCCATGTTTGCCTATATAATGTGCGACTAAACTTCAAAAAGTAATTAAATGGCTGGAAAATATTTTGGGAAGTCCTGAGTGAGTGAATGGTGCTATATATATTTATATAATTGCTGTCAGATGAAGACTCACAGCAGCTGTACTGATCCTGTGGAATCACTTTATGTCGTACAAACATAGGAGGGCAGGATGCCCCGGAACTCTATGGACACCAGATTCACCATGGAATTTCTCCTTACTTTTGGAATGAATTCCCAGTATTCTAGCAATTGTTGGCAACGATCTTCCAGCCTTGATTGACTTTTAAAAAAAAAAATTCATTCAAAGGATGTGGGTGACACTGACATGAACAACATTTGTTCCCCATCCCTCATTGCCCTCAAAGGTGGTGATGAGCCGCCACCTTGAACCGTGGACAGTCCATATGGTGTAGGTACTCCCACAGTGCGTAGAGAGGGAGTTCATGGATTTTTTGACTCGATGATAGCGAAGGAATAGTGGTGTATGTCCAGGTCAGGACGGTGTGAGTCTTGGAGGGGAACCTGCAGGTGGTGGTGGTGTTCCCCAGCCTCTACTGTCCCTGTCCTTCTAGGTGGTAGAGGTTGCAGGTTCAGAAGATGCTGTTGAAGGAACCTCGGTGAGTTGATGCTTGTGGCTTGTCCACCTCATCATGTTTCACACCTTTACCTGCAAGAAAGGCCACTTTGACTATTTGATGCCACTGGGACTCTGCAAAGCTGAGAGGCCAACCTGGGTTAATAAATGTTTCAAAGTGACTGCGTTTACAAATGGCATTTTCCATTTAGTTTGATGTGTCAGTTAGCAGAGCACCGGTTAGAGGGTCATTTTGATTTGCGACTGGGAGCCCAAATAGATCAGTCTGCAGCGAAGCAACAGCTGAATGGGACTCTGTGCAAGTTAGGTTATGGGCAGCAGAGCCTTGGATGGGCTAAAGTTTATGAAGGATGAGAATTTGACCCAGGGAACATTAGGGTAGTCAGGTCTCAAGGCAACAAAGGAATGGATGAAGTTTTCAGCAGCTGATGAGCTGAGATTGGGGAAGAGACGAGCAATTTTACAGAGGTGGAAGCAGGTGGTCATGGAGATGGAGACAATATAAGATCAGAAGCTCAGCACAGAGTCAAATGGGATATCAAGGTTGATTCAACATTAGGCAATAGCCAGGGAATGGGGTGGGGTCTAAGTCCTTCTAAGGCTACTAATAACTAATAACTGCTACTAACCTTGCAACTAGGGACCATAAATACGTGATATTTACCGATAAATGCAATGGGAAAGTAAGAAATTTCTTTTACTCGGGATGGTTAGAATATGGAACTCGCTACCACAGGAAGTGGTTGTGGCAAACCGCTTAGATGCCTTCAGAAGGAAACTAGACGTAACATGAGAGAAAAGGGAATAAAAAGATAAGCTGGAAGGCTGAGATGGGAATGGGAGGAGACATGTATGGAGTATAAACACCAGCATAGTCTAATTGAGCCAAATGGCCTGTCCATGTTGTGCAGAATCTATGTAAGTCTAACTTGAACGGGCTTGTGGCTGGATTTACGATCTTGCGCTGCAGCATTTTATTGAGTCTGATGATGCTGCCATTCTGTCAGCTGCACTATTGGGAAGGAGAGGCCAGGAGTGGGCTGTGTTGTGATGCCCTCCATGGTACAATAGTCTGCTGCGATTGACTGCCTTGGCTCAACATGGGTCATTTTAATGGGCCATCGAGAAGCTTGATGTGATTAAGTAATTATGCCAGGGCATCCGTTGGCTGAAGAAAAGTATTTTGTTTAAAAAAACTGGAGTTGGTTTTGTGTTTTTCCTCCATTAGCACAAGTACGTATCCATCGCAGAAGTACAGGCCAAGATGGAGGAAGAGTTGCAGAAATCCCCAGTGTCACTGGTAAGGATTGTGCAGTGTGTACCCATCCAGTGGTACGTGGAGTACATGAGGAACAACGGAGGGCTCTTAGGTAATCACACCCCTTCTATATGCATTCTATTCAATGGGGCTTAAGAGCAGGGCATGGAGATGACCTTCAAGTCCACTTACTTGCCTCGTGTGAGTATCACTCGAAAGCTTTGACTTGCCGATGGATTCCTTCCCCAGCCCTCCATTGCCTGATTTCGTTACCTTCCACAGTGGGTGATTCTAAACGTCCCCATTGTTAGAGTACCTTGCGTAAGCACCTATTTTACATTTTTGTCCCTAATATACATTTAATGTTGCTTGGAAATATGCAGAGTGAGGTAGCCAGTATTGAGAGATTAAGTAGACATTCTGATTAGCTGAGTTACCTCTTGAAGGAAAGAGTCAAAAGTTTTGCGGAACTTCCTCAGTAAGTCCAAGATGCACAGCCTAGTGTCCTCCGGCAATGACAAAACACCAGGTAGCCATCCAACACAAACTACAAAGACCATTTGTTTCCAAGACAGTGTATCAACAATCTTTCTCCCCAAGGACAATTCCACAATGGAACAAGCTGCCAAAATCACAACCCCGTTACTTGAAACCTTCAAGACCCATCTCGAATTTATTTCCATTTGTAAGCTTTTCATTATCAGGGTTGCCAACACAGCAGGTCAGGCCTGGTTTAGTGAGCACTACTCGCATAAGTGTTGGCGGAATATGGGTATTAGCCTGTGAGGCTGATACACCAAAAGCAGAAGCCGACCACGTGGAAGGAAAGGCTTTAATCAGCTAAAAGCTTCTGAAGGGTATATTCTACCACACCCCCCCATCTTTGCTGCGAGTATAAAGTAGGGTATAAAGTAGATTCAACTCATGGTAACTTACTGCACTCTTAGCAACTGGAGGGGAATATTCTCACCCAACTCAACGACTGCTGTGCAGTCTAAAAACAGACTGAACTGAGTAACATTAAACAAAATGATTACAATTCTGCCTTTTCCTTGAACACAGGGAGCTGAGGAGGTAGAACAGACCCCAGTTGAGATCCTGTATCAGGCAATGTTATACAACCTACCTCAGTATATGGTGAGTATCGGCTACACACAGCCCATGTCCTCAACAGTACCTTTGTCCCGATCAGTACCATTCTTCTGCTTTTATCCCCAATTTCCTAAGCCCCTGCCACCCCTCCAGGACCAGTTCATTGATTGAGGGGGTCAGATTCACAGGGGCCAGCACACCCTCCCATCCCCAGGCCCCCTTCTGGTGCATAAATCAGAGGCGCCATTATGACTGAGACCCATTCAGACTGGGGGTCAAACCAGGGATCGTCCTTTACTGTGCTGCCCCTTAAAACCTGCTGTGTTTCTTGGTTTTCCATTTCCCTCCATGCTTTTCCTTTCCACTGGAAAGAGGTCACTGGATCAGGAGCTGGAATCTCCTGAGTTCTTTCACCTCTCTACAGGAACAGTCCTGAGGCCGGACTGGGATTTGAACCTATGCTCTTTAATGTGTCTTACATTGGCCTTACCAGCTGACCCCTTGCAGATGTTGCAAAGTATTAACTCTTATTATTTGTTCCCCTACTTCCGCCCAATTCCGTCTCCAACTCTTTAACTTGTTCCCCTTGGCGTGAGCTCTGCTTGAAAATCCTCATATTATTCTGAATACCAGTTTAGCACAGTGTCCAATTCCTTTCCACAATGGGTTTTATACTTACTTGGATGTCAGCCATAAATTGGTTAGTAGCATTTTCACCTTCAAGTCTGAAGGTTGTGGGTTGAAACCTTACTCCAGAAACTTGAGCCCAAAAATCTAGGCTAACACTCCAGTACCGAGGGTGTGCTGCACTGCCATCTTTAGGATGAGACTTTGAAGTCAGGAGAACGTAAATATATTGCCTGGTGCCTTTTCATAAAAGAGCAGGGGATTTCTTCCCAATGCCCTGGCTAATATTCATCCTGCAACCGGCATCACTAAAAACAAATTATCTGGTCATTATCACATTGCTGTCTGTGGGAGCTTGCTGTGCGCAAACTGGCTGCTGCATGTCCTAACAGTGACTGCACTTCAAAAGTACTTCCTTGGCTGTACAGTGATTTGTCAAAGGTGTGCTAAAATGCACTTTCTTTCCTTCTTAACTAACGGTTTTTGATGGGGTGGTGGGGTGTTATGATTCTACAGATAGCACTGCTGAAGATCCAGCTGGCTGCTGCCCCCACATCCAAGGCAAAGACTGACTCCATCAATATCTTGGCTGATCTCCTGCCTGAGGAGATGCCGTGAGTTTTGTTCAGATAATGTTTTCAGTGACTCCTTTCCGCATTTGTTTGTGTCCTGATTTGGAACGTTTCCCCTAAAATAACAAGGTCTGTTTGATTTTCAATATGCCCATTATCCTCCCGCTACTTGTTGCACAAGGGCTCTGGTTTTCCTGTGGTGTTTCCCCACCTCTTCAGGAGCCGCTCATCCATGTCAGGCCAAATTCCATTATCCAACATCACAGCACTCGGTGCACTTTAGTTGCATTCGTTACTTGTGAAGCTGGAGAGATGTGACCATTGGGCCCGTGATTAGTCTTCATGCCTGGGCCTAAACAAAACTGCTGAACCTGGAGTGAGAGGAGAGGAAGGACTTTGTCTGATATTATTTCCCCCTCTCGCCAACCCTAGCCCCAGCCCAGAACACAACAGCTGTCCCAGACCTGGGCAAATGCAAATTGGAATCAAACTTGGGATTGTCCTGAGTATATCCTAGTCCACACTGGGGGTTATTTCATGACCATATCCCAGTGCCACACTGGGAGTTATTTCATGACCATATTCCAGTGCCACACTGGGGGTTAATTAATTTCCATATCCCAGTGCCACACTGGGGTTTTTTTCCACTATTATATCCAGGTTATTTCACGACTATCCTGGTGCCAACTGGCTGACCCTATTACGAACTGAACTATCAGCATCTCTTTAAGTTAGTTCACAGTAGTTCACAGAGGAAGCAATAATAATAGAGTATTTAATATTTCAGTGGGATAGATTCTCCTCTTTGTTACACTTTATGCAGCAATACTGTGCTACAAAGCATGAAGTTGGGGATTGACGTCAACAGGCACAAGGAGATCATTGTTAAAGCTATCTCGGCACTGATGCTCCTGTTACTCAAGCATCTCAAACTCAACCATGTCTACCAGGTAAACAACACTAGAGGCACTGACCGAGTTGGGGGGAGTGTGGGTGGGTGGGTGCAGTGTAGGGCGTGGGTTTCGTTTCCCGAACTCAGTGCGATTTCTCACCTTGAGCTGTATTAAGTGACAATCATCCTCTGGCTGCCAATTGGAGAAGTCAGATTGGATGCATTGTGCCTCCTAGCGGTCAACCAGGGAGCACTGGACGGAGTCTGTGAACTTACGGCTCTTTGCAATCTTGGCAGCTAAGGTACCGAGTCTGGATGGAATACAAAACGGGCTCAGCTAGGGGGAAATGCCCAACAAAGTAATGGAAATAATAAGGGATGAGAGGGAGGATAAACAGTTATAACATACTTCCACATGTGTCTGACCTGTTGCTGGTTAGTCATACAGTGGAGAATTCACAAGTATCAATCTTATTCCAAACACAGAACAGAATGGCTATAAGACATCAGGCAGTGGGGTAAAATGTATGAGTCCCATTAACTGTGACTCATTCTGAATGACAGTTCTATATCTAAATCCTGGATTATGTTTCAGCCTCTAACTCACTCTTGCATATCCACTATTCTATCTACAAACCACCCAGACCCCTGGATTAGATTCCAGACTGTGACTCACTTGCTTCAATGTCAGCCTGAAAACCAATATTAAATGTGAAGCTGGTTATCCCCTTTCTGTTCTCTGGTGTTACAGAGTCAGTAGAAGTTATTCATCTAGGGAAGGATTCTTATTGATCCTTGATTGACAAGGGAGTCAAAGGCTATGGGGATAGACAGGAATCTTATGATCCTATCAAATGGCAGAGCAGGCTCGAGGGGCTGAATGGCCTATTCCTGCACCTAATCCTTGTGTTCTTGTGGATGAGCACTGATGTTTGAGATGCAGTGCGGTTTGGATAGTCCCTCCACAGTCACACAGCGGGCTAGCCCACACCTCCCATTTATTCATTCCCCTATGACGTTCCAATGCAGGTTGTGCTGATCCGTACTTTTAATGGTGAGGACAGGTGGTTGATTCACAGGGTCCGCAATTGGTTCTTGACCCTCCCCCCATGCCTCCCCCCTCAACCCCCCCCCTGTGCTTTCCCACATCCTCCTCATCTAGCCACAGGTATTCTGATGGGGTGTTCTAAATTCAATAGAACCATAGAAAAGTTACAGCACAGAAAGAGGCCATTCAGCCCATCATGTCTGTGCCGGCTGAAAAAGAAAAAGAAAACTGGCTGCCCGTTTTAATCCCACCTTCCAGCACCTGGTCTGCAGCTCTGTAGGTTACAGCACTTTAGGTGCAGATTCAGATGCCTTTTAAATGAGTTGGGGGTTTCTGCCTTCACCACAAAACCAGGCAGTGAATTCCAAACACCCACCACCCTCTGGGTGAAGAAGCTTTTCCCCATGTCTCCTCTAATCCTTGCATCAACCATCTCAAATCTGTGCCCCCTGGTAACTGACCGCTCCACTAGGGGAAACAGAGCATCTCTGTCTATCTAGGCCCTTCATAATCCTGTACACCTCAATCAGGTCACCCCTCAGCCTCAGTTCCAAGGAAAACAACCCCAGCCTATCCAATTTTTCCTCATAGCTGCAGTTTTCGAGACCTGGCAACATTCTTGTAAATCTCTTCCATACTCTCGCCAGAGCAATTATGTCCTCCTTGTAATGTGGCAACCAGAACTGTACACAAAATTCCAGTCTAACCAGCATTTTATACAGTTCCATCATTACGTGCCCTGCTTTTGTAACCTATACCTCATCCAATAAAGGAAAGCATTCCATATGCTTTCTTTGCCACCTTATCCAGCTGTCCTGTCACCTTCGGGGATCAGTGGACATGCACACCAAGGTCTCTCACTTCCTCTACCCCTCCCAGTATCCTCCCATTTATTGTATATCCCCTAACTGTGTTTGCATTACTTCATACTTCTCTGGATTGAATTCCATCTGCCGCTTTTCCGCCCACCCAACCAAACCATTGATATCATTCTGGATACAACAGCTATTCTTTTCACTATCAACTACACGACCAATTTTTGTGTCATCTGCAAATTTCCCAAACATGCCACCAATTCACTTCTTGGGGCGTCATGTATTCCTCAAAGAGGCACCACGCGTCTTTAAAGTGACATCCTGTCCAGGAGCTGCACAAATGTACGGCAGCCATGTCGGCTGGTGATTTTTTTTTTCCCCGCACCTTGTGTGACTTCCCCCTCCCGCTCCCTTTCTAAAAGCTCACAGGCTTTTCTTCTGCTATTCCCCTTGTGAACAATTAGTTATCAGTCCTATTCATTGGTCTTCAAAACTTTAAGTCAAAACAGAAAATGCTGGAAAACATTCCAGAAGTCAGGCAGCATCTGTGGAAAGAGAAACTGACTTAACACTTGGAGTTGATGGCCTTTCATCTGAACTAGAAGGCGTTAGAGAATTAAGAGTTTTGTTTAAGCCAGATCAGAGCCTGTGAAGGGGGTGGAGGGGGTGAAAGGAACAAACAATTGGGAAGCTCTGTCACAGGGTGGGAGGCAGAGTGATTAAACAACAATAGGGATGATGGGGGCAAGGCAAAAAGACAAGAAGAAAAGACGTACACGCAAGAGGTATAAATGGTTACTGCAGAATAGCAGAGGGGGAAGGAGCAGGAAAACCTGGCAAAAGTAGAGTAGGGTCCCGTGGTCTGGGAATGTGATTTTAAAGTTTGAATAGGAGATGATCTCTTCTTACTCCCCTCTTTGCCTTCCCTCCTAGTTTGAATATGTTTCCCAGCACTTGGTATTTGCTAACTGCATCCCACTGATTCTGAAGTTCTTCAATCAGAGCATCATGTCCTACGTCACCGCCAAGAACAGGTGAGAAGGGTGAACTCTGAAATCAAACCCAGCCAGTGAGCAGCCCATCTTAAACTAATGGTGCCCCTCTGGGTTATTCTCTGGGTTATTCTCTGGGTTACTATCCAAGAACCCCCGCTGTAAAGCCCATGTGTGGGCATTGTGAGAGGTCAGGCAGGCTCACCTGTGATGCCTCCCATGATCGAATGGCTTGCAGGCACTCATTGGTCAGTCTTTTCTCTGAGGAATGGGGGTACCTTTGGTAAGGTACCAGGGAGCAGCAGGTGCCTATGGAAGGAATGTTAGCACCTTCAGAGGGGGGGGGAAATCTGTGCTGAGAAAGCCAACTCCATCTGGCCTGAATGCTCATTAGTGGAGGGGATGGGGGGAATTAAAACTCTTTTTTTTTTTCCCCTAACTTCTCCTCCTCAGGTTAGCCTTCCATTCCAAAGGTGCCAATCTTTCTCCATGGCCTCCCCATATCACCATCGAGCCTGGGCAGAGTTAATTGCAGCCTTCAGGAGTTATCGCAACTGAGTTCAAACCTGTCCTCTGCTCCTCTTGTTTTCTAGCAGGGCTACCTCTCACAGAATAGGGATAAGGGACTGCAATGGTGACCGAGTTTTCTTCCTCCGAATTAGGACAGCACAGCCCATTGTAATACCCTCATTGAGTTTAGGTGCCTCTGATTAAACCTGGGACCTCCCTGATCTGTAACAATCAAAGACTCTCTGATTGCGACAGGATTTTTAAACTGTTCAAAGCTAACGCTTTTTTGTGTAAAACGAAGCGTATGGAATTCTTCACTTTATAAACAGAAGCGTAGAATACAAAAGGAAGGAGGTTATACTGAACCCTTATAAATGGCTGGTTAGGCTTCAGCTGCAGCATTGTGTCCAATTCTGGGCACCAAACTTTATGCAGGATGTCAAGGCCTTGGAGAAGGCGCAGATGACATTTATTAGAATTGTACCAGGGATGAGGGACTTCAGTAAGGTGGAGAGACTAGAGAAGCTTGGATTGTTCTCCTAGGGGCAGAAAAGATTAAGGGGCGAATCAGGAGCTGTTTAAAATTAGGAGGTGTTTTTGTAAATAGGAAGAAATTATTTCCACTTGAAGAAGGGCCAAAGATTTAAAATAATTGGCAAAAAAAAAGCTAGGGAAGATGAGCGTTTTCTTTGCTGTTGTTTTGATCTGGAATGCACTCGCTGCTGGGGTGGTGGAAGCAAATTCAATAGCAATTTTCGAAGGGAAATTGGACCTGCACTTTAAAAAAAGAAGAAATATTTTCCGGAATATGGGAAAGAGATGGGGAGTGGCACTAATTAGATGTCATTCAGAGAGCCAGCACAGACACAATGGGCTAAATGGCCTCCTGTGTGCTGCATGATTCTAGATGTTATTTGAAGGAAGAGCAGGATTGTTAAGTACATTGTTAAGTATTGATCCTGTACATAACTGGGATATCTGAGGATGGGAGTAGGGGAACCCAATCACAGAACAAGTTCTGCAGACGGCTGTATTACAAGAGCAGGTACGGTATTGCCAGGTCCAGCCGCACATTCTGCTGTGTGTCTGCCTGTTCCTCAGCAATGATTTAACCCAGGATTCATGCAGTGAGTACCAGGTGTGAATGTTGTGTTAGATCACTGAAGTCATTTCTTGAAAGTTTGAGCAGCTTACGCCAAGGACTTTGCCTTAATTGTTCTGTTTCTTTGTGTGCACAGTATCTGCGTCCTAGACTACCCTCATTCTGTAATCCACGAATTGCCAGAACTCACCACAGAGGTTCTGGTAAGTACAGAAGACATTGAAATCAGAATCTGTCCTGTGATACTGGGTCATACTGAGTAACAAACCCAGGTTTGGCTGCAGTTGAGCTGAGATGGTGGAGCCCTGATGATTAGCTTCCCACTCCTGAGCAGGGAAGGCAGAACTCAGCCACTCCCTGATTCCTGCTGGGGAGGGCAGGTATATGTACATATTGAGTGAGGATAGGATGCCTTCTGTGACAGCCAGAGAGCTGCCAGTATTATAGACAGAGGCGGGTAGAGCCCAGCATCAATTGCCATCTTCAGGTTTGGAGGCACAGCAGAATTAATCAGCCCACATGGTTCCAGCATTAATCATTGCGCCACACTAATTTGGCCCACATTTTTATCTTTATAGCAAGTCATGTGTTCAAGTCCCATTCCGCTCAGTGCAGCGCTGAAGGAAAGCTGCCCTGTTACAGGCAATAGCTTTAGTTCAGCCATTAAGTAGTTTGCCTCATCTGGGAGATGCAATTTGGAGAAAGCAGAGAGTTCTCCCAACTCCTTGGCTTACACTCCCCTTTGTACGAGCCTCAGCAGAAACAGACCTGGAGCTGGTTTATCTCGTTTGTTTGTGGCACATGCATCTTGCAGATGTAGAAGAGAGCAGCCGGGGACTAACCAGCAACGCACTTAGTAGGAATTGGACTAGTCTATCCTCTGGGGTCAGCATTACAATTCAACCCATGCTCTCAGGGTCACTGTCTCTTCCCTCAGTATGAGGGAAGGCGCTAAGTGAATTTGAAACAAACGAACTTGAGTCAGTTCCTAGTGGGTATGAATCCAAAACTTAACGTTGACTGAAATTCAATAGTAAATGGTGCATTTACCAGAGAGGCCAGAAGGTCATTGATGTTCAGGAAGTGTCATCCTGGATGGGATTGAGTTGCATGCTTGGGTCAGGATAAGGGAAGCTTCACTGAATGTTCAATCTGTGCAACAGTGCGTGAGGGGATGTGGCGTTGTGATCTACCCATATTCAACACACACATTCCTGTTCACCCACCAGCCCTGGACACATCGACCTACATTGGCTCCCAGTACAGCAATGCCTTGAATTTAAAATTCTCATCCTCCTGATCAAATCAGTCCATAACCTCACCTCTCTCCCATCTCTGAAACCTCCTCCAGCCCTACAACTCTCCAAGATCCCTGCATTCCTCCAACTCTAGCCTCTCAAACATCACCCACTTCCATTGTGTTCAGCTCTTTAGGTCCTAAGCTCTGGAATTCCCCCCTGAAAACTCTCTATCTCTGTCCTATTTTATCACTTTCCTTAAGACCTACCTAGCGTTTAGTCACCTGCCCCAGTATCATCATCTCCATCTCTGCGTCAATTTGTGTTTGAAGTGCACTGGGATGTTTTAATATATTAAAGGGGCTATGTAAAGACAAGTTGTTGTTTGTTCTGCCTCTAGGAAGCTGGTGACCACAACCAGTTCTGCTGGAGGAATCTCTTCTCGTGCATCAACCTGCTGCGTATCCTAAACAAGCTCACCAAATGGAAACACTCCCGCATCATGGTGAGAATAAAGGTTGATCTGTTTTGTGGGTTCCTTGGTTACCCCACAAGCGTCAGCAAGGATCCCATTAACTGACAGCACATCTACAGTGAAACTCGAGCTAAAATGGTGCTTTTCAGGCATGTGCTGTGCCCCACCCCTCACTCTCTCCCCATTACCATAGAACAGTGCTGAGTCAGAGAGACTGACTGGCCTTTACCACTGCATTGTCCAATTTGTAGATACACGTTTCGTGGAAAATGAATCAGTCATGCTACCTTCAGTCTATCGCCTACTCAGCACTGGCCAGTTGTGCGCTCGCTGTTTAATCTCATTCTCGCCGTCACCTACATATTGGCTGTGGCCCCTTAAACCTGGTGGAGAGAAGCACAGGTGACAAGAAATCACCTTCCTACAAGACACAAAAACGTCCCTTTGAAAGCCCATGGTTATGAATGACGATGACCCCGTTGATTTTTTTTTGGAGTCGAAAATGTTCATCGATTTGTTCGTTGACCACCTGCATCTTCTGGTTTATTTTTAGATGCTTGTGGTTTTCAAGTCGGCCCCAATTTTAAAGCGGGTGCTGAGGGCAAAGCAGGCAATGCTGCAGCTCTACGCACTGAAACTGCTGAAATTCCAAACCAAGTACCTGGGGCGCCAGTGGAGGAAGAGTAACATGAAGATCATGTCTGCCATCTACCACAAAGTGCGACACCGCCTCAACGATGACTGGGCGTACGGAAACGGTATGGCAAAGAAAATCAGACCCATGTGTGGTTAGTTAGCCTGGGTCAGCAATGCACACTGTATACTGGACCAGCAGTAGCGCAGGACTTTGAGGTTCCAGTTGGGCACCCACTTTTGTAATTTAGAAGATGTTCAGCAGTCAGTTTGCACACAGTAAGATCCCACAAACAGCCCAGATTATCTATTTTAGTGATCCTGGTTGAGGGATAAATATTGGTCAGGACACTGAGGGAGACCTCCCGTGCTGTTCTTCCAGTGTGATTGTGGGGTCTTTCATGTTGATCTGAGAGCACAGAGGGGATCTCGGTTTAATGGCACCTCCAACAGTGCAGCACTCCTTTACTCGGACTGTCAGTTTAGAAAGCGAGTTCAGCCTTTCCCAAATAGTGTTAACCACTCGGTTCTGGCACCACCCTCGTAAATCTGGGATATCGATTAGTTTCCAACCGCAATAAGTTCTGACGTCTGTCTTCCTACAGATATTGATGCTCGACCCTGGGACTTCCAGGCAGAGGAGTGCGGCCTGAGAGTCAATATTGAGATGTTCAACAGCCGACGCTATGGTCTGCACCACAGTGACCTGGAGTTTGCCCCGGTGGACAACTGCCTCCAGAGCGTCCTGGGCCATCATGTCTCGCTGCCTGAGGATTTTCGCTACAGCTATGAGCTCTGGTTGGAGAGAGAGGTTTTTGCCCATCCCATCCGCTGGGAGGATCTTCTTCAGCCTCTAGCTTAATGAGGTCAGCTCACCTCTCGAGCTGGTGCTCCTATAATGACCTGTCTTCAAAAGACTTTTTTTCAATGAAAAACCCATCTCAGCAGTTATTTGGTGTTTGGTTTTTAACCTCATTTCACGGGGGTGGTGATTTTGCAGCTTCATTTATTCCACCCTCCTCGCCCCCCACCGGCCCAGCCCCAGCCCCTGCACACTACCACCCAAGGGTCTGTGGTGACTGAGTGGGTGCACCCACATCTCATTCTGGAGTCAGTCACTTACAGCCGTCTGGACCAGGACATAGGGGCCATTCAGACGGGATTTTCCCACCCGCCCACTTGAATTGACAGATCAGGAACTGAATGGAGCTCGACGCACGTTTTACTGTTGTAGACTTGAGTAATGCAGTGTTTATTGCATTGGTACAGGGAGGGCACTGGGTTCACTTCATGTCCTACTGATGCATTAAATGTGCAAAGGCAGGAAAAGCATTGCACCACCTCTTCCCCCCACACCGCCCCCACCTCTTTTACAGAAAAACGGAAAGGTGTTTACTTCAAGGTGATTTTCATTCAAAGTGCACTGTGACCATCTTCAGCTGCTTTGTCAATGACCTTCCTTCTATCATACGGTCAGAAGTGGGGATGTTCACTGATGATTGCACAATGTTCAGCATCATTCATGGTTCCTCAGATACTGAAGCAGTCCATGTCCAAATGCAGCAAGACCTGGACAATATTCAGGCTTGGCCTGACAAGTGGCAAGTAACATTCACGCCACACAAGTGTCAGGCAATGAACATCTCCAACAAGAGAGAATCTAACCATCGCCCCTCGACGTTCAATGGCATTACCATCACTGAATCTCCCACTATCAACATCCTGGGGGTTACCGTTGACCAGAAACTGAACTGGACTAGCCATATAAATACTGTGGTTACAAGAGCAGGTCAGAGACTAGGAATCCTACAGCAAGTAACTCACCTCCTGACTCCCCAAAGCCTGTCCATCATCTACAAGGCACAAGTCAGGAATGTGATGGAATACTCCCCACTTGCCTGGATGAGTGCAGCTCCGACAATACTCAAGAAGTTTGACACCGTCCAGGACAAAGCAGCCCACTTGATTGGCACCCCATCCACAAACATTCACTCCCTCCACCACTGACGCACAGTGGTAGCAGTGTGTACCATCTACAAGATGCACTGCAGGAACTCACCAAGGCTCCTTAGATAGCACCTGCCAAATCCATGACAACTACCATCTAGAAGGACAAGGCAGCAGATAGATGGAAACACCACCACCTGGAAGTTCCCCTCCAAGCCACTCACTATCCTGCCTTGGAAATATATCACCGTTCCCTTACTATTGCTGGGTCAAAATCCTGGAACTCCCTCCCTAACCGCACTGTGCGGTGTACCTATACCACAGGGACTGCAGCGGTTCAAGAAGGCAGCTCACCACCACCTTCTCAAGGGCAATTAGGGATGGACAATAAATGTTGGCCCAGCCAGCGAAGCCCACATCCTGTGAATGAATAGAAAAAAAAAAGTGCCAATCTGATGGATTGAATGGCCTCCTCCTGTGCTGGAAAGTTCTCTGGATTGGAGGTTTGGAGGGTTTTAACTGCAGAATTTTGTGCTCTTGTCCTGTCGTGGGATGTGCTGCTGCTTATATTAAATTGTGGATCCCCAGTAGTGTTAGTCACAATGACACACAAGACAGTGAAATGTTGAGACACAGTGAAGCGCACGATGCTAAAGTGCTTTTAGTTAATGTCTGGGAACCTTAGCCGAATTGTGCTGGTGGCTTCATATAAAAGTGTTTTTTTTGTGTTGCTGATGTATTTAAATTGTGCAATAAGTTGTGGGCCAGGCTGGTCCAAGCAGCACTACTCATGTGTGGGACCTGTAGCACAATTGTTAAGTTTGCATCTTAGCTGAAGCTGCCACCTCACTACCTGAGAATGCAATCAGGGCTTTGGTTTAATGTCCCGTCCAAAAGACTGCGGCTCTCCCTCGGTACAACACTGGGGTCTCAGCATAGATTCTGTGCTCACGTCTCTGGAACGGGACTTGAACCCACGACCTTCTGGCTTAGGTGCGAGAGTGTTACCACCGAGTTCAGGCTGACACCATTGCGTCAACCAATGAGTTTGAGATGGGCAGGGACATCCGATGGAGTGGCAATTGAGTTGGGTTGCCACTCCGCTCAAAATGACTGACCTGGAAATCCAGGCGATCCTATCTTGCCCGACCTTCCAACTCCAGCCAGGCGAGATCTATGTAGTGCAGCTTGCTCCCAGGGCATACAATTGAGGGCAGCTCAGTCAAAGGTAGATAATTTTATGGCGCTAGCTGCTGTCAACTACGTAAGCTGAAAAGTCCAGCCAAGTTTAAAGGTCTTTAACAAGCCAGAGAGAAGATAAGTGTATAAAGTAAGTGGGTAGGTTTTTTTGGGGGTGGTGGGGGGTGGAGGAGGGGTTTTTGTTGGGAGGTCGGGGATAGGTTTCAGGGAGTCGTGACTCAGGCCTGGGTAGCCGGGTGGGGGTGAGTTGGGCCTGGGGAAGGGGTGGGAGGAGCCGTGAGTCAGGCCTAGGGGAGTGGGAGGTGTCATGAGTCAGGCCTGGGGGTTGGTGGAGAGTCAGGAGTTGGGCCTGGGGGGTGGTGGTGAGTCGGGGCTGGGGAGGAGTGGGGTGGTGAGTCAGGAGTCTGGCCGGCGGGGGACGGATGTAGTCGGGAGTCGGGGCTGGGGTTGGGCGGGGTGGAGGGAGTTGAGCATGGTGTGGGGGAGGATTGAGAATCGGGCCTGGGGAGTGGGGGGAGGGTTTCGGGCCTCGGAGTAGGGGGAAGAGGGTTGGGAGTCGGGCCTGGGGAGGGAGCAAAGGGTCGGGAGTCGGGCCTGTGGGGGGTGGGGAGAATCAGGAGTCAGGACTAGGGAGGTGGTGGTGGGGGAGCAGGGTGTTGAATGGGGTTGTGTGGGTTGGGAGTCAGACCTGGGTTCAGGAGTTATGCCTGAGAGGTGGGTTGGGGAGGGCAGTCGGGGTGTATTGGGCAGGTTGGGGGGAGTCCAGTTTGGGGTTAGGAGGCTAGTCCTGGGAGATCAGGGGCATGGTGTTAGTCCCATGGGGTAGTCCTGGGTGGGGTTGGGAGAGGTTGATGGAGTCCTGTGGGGGTTGATTGGTGTGGGGGGTTGGTCAGGGGAGGTCAGTGCAATAGTTAACCCAGAAGCTAGAAGTGGTTTTAATTCTTCTAACTTTTTCTAGGTAACTATTACTGCAAGATAGTCGGAACCATCCAAAGTTTGCAATTTAAATCACATTTTCAGATGTTTCCCAGTGCAGGGCAATTATTGCCCATTGGAAGTTTGAACTTCCTGGGTAATTGTCATGCAATCCTTATCTGGGAAATTCAGGGTTGGGTGGGGGTACCCCCCAGATACACTGCCCTAGAGCTCAGAAGTTACATCCCAATATTTCACAGCAGACAAAAGTGCATTTATTCAGCAAAGAGTCTATGTAAACAGCTAACAGCCTACAGAGTCTACTTTAAATGAGTATTTACAAACTGGAAGAATCAAAACTCAGAATTTGAACGGCAGCAACTTCTGATAAAAACAGCCTGGTTTCTCCAGAAAAATGCAGTGAGTGGGGAATAGTGGCATGATATAAATTGTGTGTGTAAAATCAATCCAGTCGCTCACTACAGTGCAGTTTCCAGAATTGATCAACTGGCTAATTCTCCCATCATCTCCATTGTGACTGGGAACAGTGGTGTCCCCATATTGCTGCCCAAAGGATTGGTAAACATCATTGGATTATGCAACACAGAAGGAGACCATTTGGCTCATCTTGCCTGTTTCTTTAAATGAGCTAATTAGTCCTACTCCCCTGCTCTTTCCACGTTGCTCTGTAAACCTTTCCTCTTCAAGTAATTATCCAATCCCCTTTAAGTTACTATTGAACCTGCTTCCACCATCTTATCAGCACTGAAATCTAGATCATCGTATCCCACGGCTTAAAAAAAATTCTCCTCCCACTACAGTTTTTTTTTGACATTTATCTTAAATCCATGTTCTCTATTCACCCCCCAAACACCCTCTGAATCCCCTCCCCAATCAGTGGAAAGCTTCTTTTCATTTACTCTAGCAAAGCCCTTGGCGATTTTGAACACTTCTGTTAAACCTCCACTTGACTTCCCTGCTCCAAGGAGAACAATCCAGCAATTCCACATAAATTAAGTTCTACAACCCTGCTACCATTCTAGTAAATCTCTACATTCTCACCTTGACATCTTTCCTATTGTGTGGCGCCCAGAAATGGACACCATTCCCTAGCTGGGGCCTAACCAAGAATTATGAAGGTTTACCTTTGGATTAATTTTTTTGGACCACTTGGTGTAAGTAATGGAGTTGTAGTTAAGTGTATTGATATGGGGGGAGGGGAAGATAGCTTTCAAATAAAGATGTTACAAGTGCTGTGTGTAAAGGCAGTGTGCAGTCTAATACATTCACCATATTCCTTAACATCATGAAAGGAATAATATGCAGTTGTACTTTTTGCCACAGTAGTAACAGGCCATTCTGGTCGATGCAGTTGATTATGCTGCATTTAGTTGTGCTGTTCTATCAGCACATATCTTCTATTACTTCCTTCAACAAGTGTTAATCCTAGCTTCCCCTTAAATGCACCTATACTATTCTCAACCACTCCTTGTGTTTGTGAGTTTGTCATTTCTCCTGAATTCCCTATTGAATTTATCGACTGTCTTCTATTTATGGCTTCGTGGTTTTGGACTTCCCCCAGAAAGGGTAGACATACAGAAAGCGTTTTACATCAACCCTTTTACAATTGTAAAGAGCTCTTATCAGGCCAGTTATTCTGGAGAAGCCTCTGTTCCCCTTTATTAACCCATGTCAGCCATATTCTGTAAGCCTCACTCTGCTGTGATGACATGAGTAGTGTGTGTTGCCCACGATGCACTATCCCTATTCATGATGTCACAGCAGATAATGCATTAGCTGAAGGGTCTACCTGTAGGGCCTTCCTGACCAGCTGTTCTGGAGCCAAAATCCAGGTGGCGTGGTTGGCTGGGAAGCGGTAGGTGTGCAGATTATAGAGATATTTATTGCATAATTCAGTAACATAAATGAATGAAAATCAATGAGGTGGAAAATAAATATGCAAACTGTCAAATACTGGGGAGAGGGTGTATGGGGGGTGCGGGGGGAGTGAGAAAAATATCTTGATTTGCTTAAAATCTGTGCTGCCAGGTTGGATGTGTGAAACAGAAGTGCAAGCATTTTGGGATTGAAAGATGTCTAGCAATGTCAATAGCACACAACCTGATAACGTTTATCTTATGGAAGGAAGTAATTTGGCCCATTGTGTTTGTACTAAAACAATACAAAACTCATTGCGCTTTTTCTCCACCTGCTTCAAATATGTGTTCAGTTTCCCTTTAATAGAAGCAGTGATTGCTGTCATATCCTTTCCATATGGAATCGCATTCCTGTGATCCCCTTGCTTTGCAACCTAGTGACCATCCTAACCAGAGAATTATTTCCCTATTCACCCTATCAAAACTTTTCATAGTTTTAAGAAATTTAATAAAATCTTCTCTCCTCCAATGGAAATAATCCCAGCATCTCAATTTTCACCTTCTACATAGGATCAGGAGTCAGGCATTCAATTCCTCTTGCCTGTTCCACCATTCAATTAGATCATAGTTGAGTTGCATCTCAGCTACATTTTACCGGCCATAACTCCCTATCCCCTGATATCCTTACCTATTGATCCTGGCCTTGCATTGATGTCATGTGATTGAGATTGGCCTCCACAAACTAGAACCATCTTTGTGAGAGGTATGACTCCAGCCATTGAAGGATTTTCTCCCTTGACCACACTGACTCCCAGTTTTGCTGGGGGCTTCTCAGCCAAATGCTGCCTTAATATTGAGGACAGTTAGTTTCACTGCTCCTGTTGACCCTTGTAGCCATGTCTCGATCAAGGCCTTGATGGAAGTCTGAAGTCGCATGATTCTAGGTGAACCTACGGACCATTGCTGAGCAGATTATTGGAGACTGGCTCATGTGATGGCACTATTGATAACTCCCTGCATTACTTTATTGATGATTGGGAGGAGATGGATAGGGCAGTAATTGGCTGTTAAATTTATCCTGTAAAACATTCCTAGGTAATCTTTCATATTGTTAGGCGTCCTAGTTAACTTGACTTATACAGGCCAACTCAGTTAATCTGAGAGGGAAACATTTTATCACTAAAGGTGAAAAAGAAAATCATTAACACATTTATCCATCTTCACATTTCTATTTTTCAGCCCTAGCTGGTGATTTTCCACACATTTCCCTTTAGTCCACAGCATAGATTCCATTCTTTCTCAGAGTATTTGAACACCTTGATCTGTACTTACCCCTAAAACCACTAAATCTAATTGCTTCCTTTCCACATGTTCGTACAGTTCATTTCAATGCCTGGCCCTGATCATTTGTCACCAAACAATTGTCTTTTAAGTTGACAACTTCTGCCTAACTTTCATTCTTACTCAAACTTGTGGCCAAGGTTCTTGGTTGGTGATACTGGCACCTTGTCACCTACACCCATCTCCAAGGGTTTCACACAATGAATTACATTTTGGAATGCGGTGACTGTCATTCTGGAGGCAGATATATTTGCCATTTTATATTTGCAACACTACAAATAGCATTCAGCAAATGACCTCTCTAACTCTTTCTCTCCTGCTTTAAGATGCTCCTTAAAACTTCCTCCTTTGACAAAGCTTATCAAATTTTGTTTGATAATTGCTCTTGGGAAGCATCCTGGCATGTTTTACTACCTCAGAGGCACTATATAAATGCAAGTTGTTGACAGTTATTAAAGGGGCTTTGGTGTCTATTGATTGAACACTTTTGGCTAGGCATAAGGACATTATTCCTGTTCTTCAAACAGTACCATGGTGCAGTACAACTGCTCCTGGGTTCTAATGCAGGAGGTAGTTTTTCTCAGAGTCTGTGCAGACGCTGGGCCAGAATTTCATCCCTCCATGGGAGGTTTTGGCCAGTGGCCTTAGATTTTGTTGAGTGATCATTGTTGTTAACAGAATAACCAAATGCTCTGACCCTGGACTTGTTGTATGGTGCTAATAGTCCTTCATGAAATCCCTATGTAGCAAACAAAAACCATCAAAGCAAGCTTGGTTAAGGAAGGGCGGGTCCACCATCCTATCCACTACTGTGCGTGTTGGGAATAAATTAAAAAGGCTGTAATGGATACAGGGTTACAAACCAATATGGTATAAATGTCATCTGCCTTTACAGATTATATTACAGTCTCCTTCATTCCTCAACACAAACTTTTCTTCTGAATACTGCTGGCATGATAGAATCAACGACCATTTATAATCAATTGCTGCAGCGTACTCCCCCATTGAGTGTTCATTCATCGAGCAACTGTAGAATATTCCTTCACAGACTAATCACTATTAAGAAGTGATATTTCAATAAAGTGCTTTATAATATTTCAATAAAGCTTTGGAAGGTGTCGTTGACAGTGCTATCACATGAAATTTCACAGTGTCACAGTATTGTTACAGTGCAGAAGGAGGCCTTTCGGCCTATCAAGTCTGTACTGGCTCCCTGAAAGAGTTTATTCTTGGTTTGGATTCCACCAGAAAGGTAACTGGGCCAGTTCTATTAATATTGTTGTGACAAAAGCAGGTCAGAGGCTGGATATTCTGCTGCTAGTAAATTATCTGACTTTCAAAACCTGTGCATCATTGAGAAAACACAAATCAGGAGTGGAATGGAATACTCTGCATTTTCCTGGATGAAGGCAGCCCACTTCATGAGCACTCCATCCGCCAACTTAAGCATTCACTCCTCCCATCACCAGCACAACAAGTGCATTCTGTAATATATGCTGCAACAACTCAGCAAGGCTCCTTTTGCAGCGCCTTCCAAACCCACAACCTGTACCACCTAGGAAGACAAGGGCAGCAGGAACAAGGGCACACCACCACCGACGAGTTCCCCTCTTAAGTCTCACACCGTCCTTACGTGGAAATATATCAGCCACTATTTAACTGTTGATGGGTCAATATCCTGGAACCCCCTCCCTAACAGTACTGTGGGAGTACCTATATCACATGAACTGCAGCGGTTCAAGGTAGCAGCTCATCAGCACCACCTCGAGGGTAATTGGATGAGTAATAAATGCTGGCCTTCCCTTGAATGAATAAAGAAATTACTGCAGAGTACAACTCTGTTGATTTTTAATTAATTAATAGGACATGAGCGTTGCTGGCTAGGCCGGCATTTGTTGCCCTTCTTTAATTGCCCATGAGAAGGTGGTGGCGAGTTGCTACATGTGGTGTAGATACTCCCACAGTGCTGGTAGGAAGGGAGCTCCAGATTTTTGACCCAGTGACAGTGAAGGAGTTTCAAGTCAAGATGGTGTGTAGCTTGGAGAGAAACTTGCAGGTGATGGTATTCCCATGTGACTGCTGCCCTTGTCCTTATAGTTGGTAGAGATTCTGGGTTTGGAAGATGCTGTCGAAGGAGACTTGATGTATTGCAGCAGTGTGTCTTGTAGATGGTACACTCTGCCACCACTGTGCCCCTGTAGTAGATGGAGTGACTGTTTAAAGTGGTAAATGGGGTGCCATTCAAGCAGGCTGCTTTGTCCTGCTTCTTGTCAAGCTTCTTGAGTGTAGTTGGAGCTGCACTCATCCAGGCAAATGGAAGGTATTCCATCACACTCCTGACTTGTGCCTTGTAAATGGAGGCCAGACTTTGGGAGTTAGAAGACAAGTTACCACAAAATTCCAAGCCTCTGACCTGCTTTTGTCACCACAGCATATATCTAGCTGGTCCAGATATGTTTCTAGACAGTGGTAACCCCTGGATGTTGATGGTGGGGGAATTCAGCAATGGTAATGCAGTGAGCATCGTGGGGAGATTGTTAGAAACTCTCCTGTGGCAGATGGTCATTGTGTGGCTTGCATGTTACTTGCCACTTACCAGCCCAAGCCTCAATATTGTCCTGGTCTTGCTGCACACAGGCAAGGGCTGCCTCAGTATCGGAGGAGTTGCAAATGGTGCTGAATTCTGTGCAATAATCATCAAATATCCCCAGTTCTATCCTTGTGATGGAGGGAAGGTTATTAATGATGCATCTGAAGATGGTTGGGCCTGGGACACTGCCCTGAGAAAGGAACTCCTGCAGTGATGTCCTGGGGCTGAGATGATTGGCCTCCAACAAACAGGGCCATCTTCCTTCGGGCTAGGCATAGAGTAGTTACTGCAGAGAACTCCATCATTGAGAAATCACTGCAGAACAGAGCAAGACCTCGTTTTGTTGCATCCAGAATGTTTTCACCCCCACACGCAATCTGAAGGCTCTGTCTCACGCAGAGATTAAACTGCACCCTCTATTATCTTTCATTTTTCATGGTCTTAAAGGGAGATTAATCCACTATTCGACAATTGAGAATGAAGCAAAGGTTCTCAATGTTTGTGGAGTGGGCTTATCCTCACACGCATTCACATACAGTATATAGCACCTCTCAATTACTAAGTGTTTCTAAGGAGACGGTCTGTCAACAATTAGTTTCGACTTGAGTGGACAGCGAGAGTTTATCATTTCAGCTCTGATTCAGACTCCAGGCAGTGGGAGAGATCAGTAAATCCCGACACAGGGAAAACTCACCAGCTCCTGACAAACTTCAGGAGAAAGCAGAGGGGGGGGGGGGGGGGGAAAAACTTTCTGAGACCAAGCAAAGTTCTTGCAACTTTGAAGAAGCCCTTCCCCAGTCGGTGCTGCCTCTTTGTTAGTCTCGGTTCCCCCTGTGACCTGAGCCTGGACATTTCCACCGCCGCCCCCCCACCCCCGTGAAGCAGATCCAGTAAGTGTTTTATATCCATGCAATTTTTGCATTCGACAAACCGAATGCTCTTGACTGTAAATGTTAAAAAGAAAAACCGAATACGGTTGCTGGTGATATACAGGTCAGCGAATGTGTGAAAATGTAATACACAGGTTGGCATTAATATTCCCGATGATATAGAAATGATGTTTCCACTTAGCAACGGGACCCTGGGCAGCATTAATATAAGACAGTAACTACGAAATTTGATAGAGAATTCAGGAGAAATCTCTTTACCCAGTGAGTGGTTAGAATGTGAAACTCACTACACAGTAAGTAGTTGAGGCGAGTAGCCCAGATGCATTTAAGGAAAACCAGATAAACATGTTGGAGAGAATAGAGGGATGTGTTGATGGAGTTAGAAGAGGATGGGAGAGGCTTGTTGGAAGCATTAACATGGATTCTTTTTATTTGTTCATGGGATGTGGGCGTCGCTGGCTAGGCCAGCATTTATTGCCCATCCCTAGTTACCCTTGAGAAAGTGGTAATAAGCCACCTTAATGAATTGCTGCAGTCCATGTGGTGTAACTCTTTCGAGTTATCAACAGATCGCATGTAACTCTTTCGAGTACATTCACAGTTCTTGGTTTCCGGGAGTGGGACATGAACCCACAACCTTCTGACTCAAAGGCGAGGGTGCTATGAACTGAGCCACAGCTGACACCTCAATCCATGTGGTGTAGGTGCACCCATAATACTGTTAGGGAGGGAGTTGCAAGATTTAGACCCAGTGACAGTGAAGGAACGGCAATACATTTCCAGGTCAGGATGATGTGTGACTTGGAGGGGAACTTGCAAGTGGTGGTGTTCCCATGTGTCTGCTGCACTTTCCCCTCTAGGTGGTAGAGTTTGCGGGTTTGGAAGGTTCTGTCAAAGAATCCTTGGTGAGTTTCTACAGTGCATCTTGTAGATGGCACACACTGCTGCCACTGTGTGTTGATGGTGGAGGGAGTGAATGTTTATAGGGTCCCAATCAAGCAGGCTGCTTTGTCCTGGGTGGTGTCGAGCTTCCTGGGTGTTGTGGGAGCTGCACTCATCCAGGCAAGCGGAGAGCATTCCATCACACTCCTGACTTGTGCCTTGTTGGTCGTGGACAGATTTTGGGGAGTCAGGAGGTGAGCTACTCACCTCAGAATTCCCAGTCTCTGACCTGCTCTTGTAGCCACTGTATTTATATGGCCAGTTGAGGTAAGTTTCTGGTCAATGGTGGCTATTTTAAATTTGAGGCTTTGGGAGACCAGGAGTTGATGTAGGCCAGTGAGGTCAGCATGATGGGTAAATGTGACTTGATATGTGGAATAAGGTTTGGGCTTTTTGAATGAGTTGAAACTCATGGGGTGGGGGTGGGATTACCATCCTGGAGACCACTGGAGTAATAAAGTCTAAAGTTAATATAGAGGAAGGTTTCAGTAGCAGATGAGCTGAAGTAGAGGCAGTGACTGGCAAAATGCTGTTATGGTAATGTCAGTGATGGATTTATTGGGTTTTGGCTGTGTCAATGGTTACTGTCCAACTGCTCTTTTTATCTAGGAAATGGTTGCCTTTGAACAACACTAGGAAGTTACGTCCCCTGCAATCCATACAATTTCACAATGGCAAGTATTGATTCATCTTCTTTGTTTTAAGGGTGTTTATACATTGATGGGGGCAAGCTTTGTCCATCAGTTTCCTTCCTATCATATCACTAAGTCCTGTGCCTCTGCTGGGATGAGAAAGGATGACTTGACCAATGTCTGCCACCTCTTTGATTGACCAGTGGAAGGCCAGTGACACTGATTCTGTTGCTCAATGGTGGGGTGGGGGGGGGCCAGGAGAGTGCCACCAGCTATCAGTTTCTTTTGGGGTGCAGGTGTTGGGACCCTTGCCATTAGGCACCTCTCGTTGTGAGTGACCATTTGGTTGGAGTGAAGCTGAGCTTGTCTGCTTCTGTTGCAGCTCTCCAAAAGCCGCAAGCCAAAGGGAAAGGCCCAAAGTGCCGGCGGCAAGAAGGGAAAGGGCGGTAAGAAGGGAAAGGGCGGCAGGAAGAAGAAGAAAAAGGACAAGAAGGAGAAAGAAACTGAGGTGGATATTCTGAGCCCGGCAGCCATGTTCAACCTGTACTACATCTCTCACAATGCCACCGACAGCCTAACCTTTCGAGGCTTTGCCTGGCCTGGTGGTCCAAAGAAGAAAGGACGGCGATGAATTGGCTAAATAAATAAAGCAAGAAAGAAAAAAGACATATGTAGAGAAATAAATATTTAATATTTTAATACATCACAGTTGGGAGGAAAAATCCTCTCTCTTTCTCATTCTGGGCTAAATCTTGAGAGTTCATTTGACTCTAATTGCCTCATCTGAAGACAGCCTGGGTACAATCCCATTATGTCTGGGTGCCACCTGATATTTTGGAAACGGTGGATAGGGTGTAAAAAAGAACAAAATTGATTATATTTTGTCAGTACACCAGTGGTGGGGACATATACCAGGGATGTGCTACACTGTCACTGTAATGTTATCTAGCTCGCAACAAAACAGGACACAGACTGTCCAGATAGCTGAAAGAGGTAAGCTGTGTCTCACCCCAGGCAACTATAGTTAAAAAGAACCAGGTGGATATAAAGGATCCATGGCACTGGTCAAAGAACAAAGGAGTTCTCCTGGTGTCCTGGCCAACATTCCTCCGTCAGACACCAGCACCAAGAAAGGTTCAGCGATCATTTATCTAATTTGTTCATGATGTTTAGATTGTCTGCAAAATTACCCTAAGTAACAACAGTGACTACACTTCACAAGTGGTCCCTAACTTGTGAAGCAGTTTGAGATTCTTGAGAATGTGAAAGGTGATTTATAAATGCAGCTTCCATTTATTTTCATTTATTCTATTTAAAATGGTTGATGTGATACCGTGTTAGAAGCTGAGGGAGGAAATCTGGAACACTCTCCCCCTGACGGTCAATTGATAATTTTCAAACCTTGATATCAGTAGATTTTTGTTGGGAAAGGCATCAATAGATATGAATCAAAGGCAGGCCGATGGAGTTGAGGTACAGATCAGCTATGATCTAATTGAATTGCAGAACAGGCTCAAGGGTCTGAATAGCTTCCTGTTGCTAATCCTATGGCGTTATACAGCCTTTGTACCAAATGTAATGCACTGTATTTATATTGGTGTTAATTGTTCAGTGGCTTTGACTGGGAGCAAGCAGGTCATCGACTACCCCCTTTCACCAGAATAGCAGTGACTTGGAAGGAAACCAAGGAACAAGGAAGCAATGAAAATCATTTTACAAGGTATATTCATTTCAATAAAGGAATCCTAAACCTGTAATTAGGGTGTTCCCAGGCCCAGTGGTGATCAGGGTATTATTAAATCATATTGAAGATCCCGTTTCTGTGACATAACCTCTGATTTTTAACTTTGGCTCCTCCATAACTGCCCCACGGCCAGTTTTTAATTTAAATTTGCCATTCTCCCTCCTTCTGTCACAACATTGACTCTCTCCTGGAGACCCTTCCACAAGTATCAGTGGCTATTCAACACCTCATGCAAGCATTTGCTGAGACATTGAGTGTCCACGGGCTATTTTACTATGAACTCATCACAGCCATGCTGAGCTCTTCCCTCTCCCAAAGACTGTGCATATAAATTACCAAGAGTGGGCGTGGTAGTCACTGAATAGTCATCAGGGCCAAGAAATCTGGCCAGTCTTCCCAAGCCTATCTGTTGTGCTCCTAACGCTGAGCCAATGGAGAACTCAGCACAGACCTGGGATTGAAACTAGTACCTTGTTCCCAACCGTGTGGCTCATTTTTAAAAATTCATTCACAAGGTGTGGGCATCACAGGCCAGGCCAGCTTTTATTGCCCACCCCTAATTACCCTCGAGAAGGCGGAGGTGAGCCAACTTCTTGAACACCTGCAGTCCATGTGGTGTAGGTACACCCACAGTGCTGTTATGGGGGGAGTTCCAGGATTTTGATCCAGCGACAGTGAAGGAATGGCGATATATTTCCAAGTCAGGATGGTAAGTGACTTGGAGGGGAACTTCCAGGTGGTGGTGTTCCCATGCAGTTGCTGCCCTTGTCCTCCAAGGTGGTAAAGGTTGTGGATTTGGAAGCTGCTGTCAAAACATACCTAACGGGTTATTTATCCACTGAGCTAGGGGGGCAACCAATATCTTTCCTAATTTAAGGATAACCATTCAGCCAAAATTTTACAGTCTGCTACTATCAACAGCAACATCAACTTGCATTTATATAATCCCTTTGATGTGGGGAAATGTCCCAAAGCTCTTCACAGGAGTGTAGTCTAATAAATGTGAACTTTGAGACAAAGAAGGAGATATTCGGAAGGAAGCCCAAAAGGTTCGTCAAAGTGATGGATTTTAAGAAGGGTCTTAAAGGACAAGAGTGAGGCTGAGAAGCACAGAGGTTTAGAACCATCTAGGCATCACGCTAGTACTGAGGAAGTGCAGTTTTTTCAGAGCTTCCAAATGAGATGTTTAAGTGGCAGCCTTGGCTCAGTGATTGCACTTTTGCCACTGTGTTAAACCAAGGCCCTGCTCCAGCTGTTTAGCTCAATGTGAAAGATCCCATAGCATTATTTGAAGCACAGGGCAGCTCCCCCCTGTGTCCTGACCAACATTTATCCCTCAAACAATATCCGGAAAACAGATTAACTGGCCTCTTCCCTCATGGTACCGGTAGGACTTTGCTGTATACAAATTGACTGCCTATAAAATAACAGCAACTGCAATTCATAAGAAAGAAAGGACTTGCATTTGTATAGCACCTTTCACAACCTTAGAACCTCCCCAAGTGTTTCATAGCCAATTAAGTACTTTTGAAACATCATAACTGGTCTAATATAGGAAAATACAGCAAGTTGCACATATCAAAGACCAAATAATCTGTTTGAATGCTGTTGGTTGAGAGATAAATATTGGCCAGGACACCAGGAGAACTCTCCTACTCTTCTCTCAGTAGAGCCATTGGATCTTCTACATCAACCTGAGAAGGGCAGATGAGGCCTCAGTTTAACCCGAATGATAGCACCTCAGATGGTGTGACACTCCCTCAATACTGCATTGGAATATTGGGCTGGACTATGCCCAAACCTCTGGACTGCAGCTTGCAAAATACTTTATTGGCTATTTTGGGGTTTTCTGAGAGCGTGAGAGGTACTAAAAAATGAAAGTTAATTATTTTTTTCAGCAATGGGAGAAGAGGTTACCTGTGACTGGGGGAGAGGTTTTAATGATTGGTTTACTAGTAATGGGGGTTACTAAAGATTACGGGAGGGTTTATTAATGATCAGGGGTAGTTTCATTAGTGGTGGGAAGGGTTCACTTGTGATTGGGGAGTGTGTTGCAGGAGGCTATTCTGTGAGGATGAGCGCTTACAATCCCGAAAGTTTTTTTCTCTTTTTTTTAAAACTTCCTTACACAACTACTGCCCAATAATATGAGGTAAACGCAGCACCAGAGTCCTCAGCCACTCAGGACAATTTTGTTCCTGTTTGTCTCTGTTTCCAATAAGAAAACTTTCAGCTCAGTCTAAAAGGATTGAATTTCAAATATCAGTCAGGATTGTCCCTTTCTAATCTTTATTTTTTTTGACGATGGGGGGTGGTGGTGGGTTTTGCTCATACATTTTCATGACAATGCATTGATAAAAATACAAGTAAAACAGAAGCAGCTCAATGGGAGTTGTTGCAAATTACAACATGTTTGACATAATGAATGATCATCAAAGGACAAGTTTAGCCATAACCCTAACTCTATGTTGTCCCAATTGGTATAAAGGTCATGAGCGGTCGCTAACGTACTCCATGATTGTCCTCATCGCCAGCCAAGTCTCCTCAGCAGTTGGGAGAATCTGCCTGGATGGCAGCATGAAACCATAGCGACCGGTGTCACGGAGTTCAAAGGCAAAGGAGTACTTGATGCCCTCGTTGTATGTCCAGTCAATGCTGCCTCCGCTGGCCTGGTCTGAAATGGAAAAGGAGAGCGTAAGCCTTAAGAGTGTTTTGTCATCACAGCTTATCATTTCCTCATTCAAAAGAAAGATTTGCATTTATATAGCACCTTTCACAACCTCAGGACATCGCAAAGCATTTTACAGCCAATTAAGTGACTTTTGAAGTGTAGTACCTGTTGTAATGTAGGAAATGCGGCAGCCAATTTGTCCATGGCCAGCTCCCACAAACAGCAATGATGAACAAGCAGATAATCTGTTTTCGTGTTGTTGGTTGAGGGATACATATTGGCCAGGACAGCAGGGAGAGTACCCTAGATTTCTTGAAAATAGGGCTATGACATCTTTTAACTTCCACCTGATGGGGCATGCAGGGCCTTATCTGAAAGGTGGCACCTCCCACACTGCAGCACTCCTTCAGCACTGCACTGGAGGGTCAGCCTGGACTATCTGCTCAGTTTCCTGGGACTTGAACCTTGGACTGGGACTTTCTGACTCAGGGGAAAGAGTGCTATAGATTCAGCCAAGGATGACCCTAAAAGACAGCTTTTGCCCCATCTATGTAACTGTTACTGGGCGCGGTTATTGTACTTACAGATTGCATCACAGATAGACCCGATCTTATACCGTGTTCCGTACAGTGAGGTTAAAGAGCTGACAGCGGATTTAGCAAGTGCCTCCTGCAGAGAGAAAACAGAATCAGCACACTTCACCAATCACCTTCCCATGGTCCAGTCTGGAGCACTGATCATGGAAAATGAGAGCAGAACTAGAAAAGGTCACTTAGCCCCTGCGTCATCTACCCAACCATTAATCGCTATCCCCTCTATAATGGGAAGTATTTTTATTATTAATCATTCACAGGATGTGGGTGTCACTGGCAAGGCCAGCATTTATTGCCCATCCCTATTACAACTGAGTGGCATGCTAGGTCATTTCAGAATGTAGTTAAGAATCAGCCACATTGCTGTGGGCCTGAAGCCACAATTGGCCAGCAGATTTCCTTTCCTGAAGGATACTAGTGAGCCAGATGGGTTTTTTACAACAATCTAGTAGTCTTATGGTCACCATTACTGATACTAGCTTTTTATTTTATTCCAGATTTATTGAATTCTGATTACTAGTCCAATAACATAACCAATGTGCTGCCAAAACTCCTCCCATGACCCATAAACAGTCCACTGTATCATGGGTTCTATCTGGCCTTTTAATATCTTGCAGGTGGGTTATGTATAAATAGCCCCAGTTACTAAAGTGCAAAAAAAGCAAAGTGCAAAAGAGAAAATAAAGAATTCAATTCATTTAGCACTTTTCATGATTGCAGGGCATCCCTAAGCATTTTACAGTCAATGAAGTACTTTATGAAGTGCAGTCACTGTTGTAATAACCAAAAGAATTCGTCACTCTCCTTCAAAGACCACCACTGAATATTTTACATCCATCTGGGAGGGAAGGGAAGGCCTCAACATCTCATCCTAATGGGAGTGCAGGCCAGGGACCAGGACAGCACTGGGCCTGCTGGTGACGTTGATTAGACTGGCCATTTGGAGGAGTTAATGGAGGGGACACAGCTTCAGTGAAACAGTCCCCTCACCTCATCAATGGGTCCAGCCTGCTCAAGAAATGGGGGAATATTCATAGGAGATGGAGGAAGAGGCAGCGGGGTGGGGGTGATGTAGAAAAGTGGACAATAAAGATTGTAAAGAAGGTTTGACCTACCAGCTCCTGGTAATTAGCAGGGTGCACACACTTGTACCCAAAAGGGAACATGAGGAGCTGTGAGTAACTGTGAATGGTGATGAAGCTCTTGATGTTTCTGTGTCTCCGCACAAAGTTCACGATGGCCGCGACCTCGGGTTCAGAGTTGGGGTGGGGCCCACGGTACGTCTCCATGCATGGATTGTTACTGGTTCCAGGACCTGTCACATGGGCAGCAGCTGTCATTAATCTTTACACAAACACCTTAGTCCCTCTGTATTGCTCTCAGCCCATCTCACCTCTTCCTCCTCTGCTGCTAATTCCCAGGAACTGGTGCATGCCACTATCTTGCCCAAAGGGCAATGACCAGCTATTCAACAACAGGGGCATCAAAACCAAGTTTGATCCTGTCCCTACCTGAAGTCTGCACTCTCTTACTTCCAGCCACAGTCCTGACATGAACTTTTGGAACCCATTTGTCTGCCTTCAGTTAACCTGATCTCAGTCTCCATATTCCATATTCAGCTAGGATTCTGACTTCTGGTGACTTATCCAGTGAAAACCATGTTTCCCTCAGCCCACCCCTCCTCCAACCATTGTATGGTGTCTGTGTGTAGGCGTCAGGTGAAGGCAAGACTAGACACAGTGGTGATGCCTACAGTGGTCAAATAGCTCTCTGGCATTCACTAACTGATGACATCAGGACGCGCCTTAAGGGTCATATATTCTTATGGAGCTAAAGGAGGAAGAAAACAAAATCATCTCACGCACCTCCAAACCCAGCATCAAAGTTCCTGTTGGCATCGACCCCGACACATTTCCTTCCAGGGGCTGTGGACCTGGTCTTACGCCACATACGGTTCTAGAAAAAGGTCATGTTATCAGAACACCAGCATTACACCAGACTCAACTATTCCAATGCACTCCTGGCTAGTCTCCCACATTCTACCCTTCGTAAACTCGAAGTTATCGAAAACTCTGCTGCCTGTGTCTTAACTCGCACTCAGTCCCGTCCCCCTATCACTCCTGTGCTCGCTGACCTATGTTGGCTCCTGGTCAAGCAACATCTTAATTTTCAAATTCTCATCCATGTTTTCAAATCGCTCCATGACCTTGCCCCTTGCTTTCTCTGTCATCTCCTCCAGCTCCACAACGCTCCAAGATATCTGCGTTCCTCTAATTCTGGCATCTTGAGCATCCCTGGTTTTAATCAATCCTCTATAGGTGGCCATGCCTTCAGCTGCCTCGGCCCACAGCTCTGGAATACCCTCCCTATACCACTTCCACCTTTCTTTCTTCCTTTAAGATCTTTGACCAAGCTTTTGGTCATGTGATCTAATATCTCCTTCAGTATGCGTGTCATATTCTGTTTTGTAATGCTCCTATGAAGTGCCTTGGGACATCTTATCACATTAAAAATGTCATATAAATATAAGTTGTTGTTACAGCATCCTCATGAGCGCAACGACTACAGCATCTTCATGAGGTCAGGAGAAATAGAAGGCACTTCAATTTATGTAGCGCCTTTCATGACCTGAGGACATCCCAAACCACTTTACAACCAATGAAGTTACTTTCTTAAAAGATGGTTATAATATAAGGGAAACGCAGCAGCCAATTCGTGCACAGCAAGCTCCCACAAACAGTGGCGTGATAAGTGACCAGATCACCTGTAATTACTGACAGCGTAACATATCGCTCAGTCATATGAAGATTGTATTCCTTCACATAAGGGACCAACGGAAGCTGCTAAGCGTTTGTGGTGAATATTGACAGAGCCTAACCCAAGATTTTGAAGATGTCGGAGTGGTTCGGTCAAGCTGGAAACCCTTGGGGTACTGACCTTGGTGTGGGTATAAACATAACCATCTGGGTTCACCACAATTTCCATATAGATGTCCATTTTCCTCAGCAGTGATGTGATGAAAGGTTCCTGGCCATAGTCAGTGCAGATCTGAAAGAGAGAATTTGTGATATAACAAATTGTGCTTGATCCCTGCTCTTTTCCTCAGTGTTATTTGGGACTGGGTTGAATTTCGACAAAGATTAGCAGCCATACATCGCTCAAGGATCAAACTTGGTGCATTCCAGGTGTGCAAACCTCAGTTACCATACACCCCAAGGAACCTGGACTGCAGCGGTTCAAGAAGGCAGCTCGCCACCATCTTCTCAGGGGCAATTAGGGATGGGCAATAAATGCTGGCCTAGCTAGCGACACCCACACCCCATGAACAAATATAAGCAAAAAACCCACAGTGCCATCCAGCACAGTGCAAATGCTCGACAACCTCATCTGTCTCTTGATAGTGGGGACAAACAAAGAGAAAAAAGAGCAAGTGAGAGAAGAGAAAAACAGACCAAGTGAGCGAAACCGATAGAGGGAGATAGAGTGAAGTAGATAAAACGTAGAGAGAGAGAGATAGTGAGATAGAACAAGTCACAGATAGCTAGATCGATAGCAAGTGAGACAGAGAGTAAGGTAGAAGAGAGTGAGACAGAACAAGGCACAAATAAAGAAGTAGAGTAAGTGAGACAGAGTAAAATGAAGAGAAAGAAAGTGAGACGGGAAAAAACAGATAAAGAGAGACAGTGAATGGGATGCAACAAGAAACAGATAAACAGAGAGCGGGGAAACAGCTACCCAGCCACCAGGGTCAGTCAATCTCCATCTGTCACACAAAACCTCACAATTCTGTCCATCCTCAAACCCCAGGGTGCTGATGCTGACTCTATTGCTCCCCTGCTTCTCTCCCTTCCACAGGGTCCTGAGGCCAACCCTCCTTCCTCCTCCCATCCTCCCCTCCCACCACCCCCCCATCGCCTCCAAGCACTGAAGTCAGCTAACAGAGCACAAAGCAGGAATGGGACCCCAGACCTTTCCTGCTCTGTGTGGCTCAGTTTGATCTATGATGCCATGGGTGTTAACCACGCCTGACAACTCCACTGATTATGGGTTGGTTTACCTTCTTCGCCATCCAGATTGCACTGGCAGGAGAGACCCACTCACGGGCATGGATCCCACTGTCAATCCAGATCGCCGGGCGTCTGGTTCCACCGGTGCTGAACTGTCAAAGTGAATAGGATATGGTTACAAGGAGGAACACGGCCCTGCAGTGAGGGGGGGCAGATTTCCCCCCTTAGAACTTGGCAGGCTTAAAGCGTCGTCTGGGGGAGCAGAGAGGAAACTGAGAGCACAGCCCATAATACAGTCTGCCTGTCCACTCAAATGGATCAAATATCAGAGGCAGGCTCTGTCACAGGCTCATGATCCTCCCCAGTCAAATTTCCCCAAACTGCACCCAAGCAACAGTTTATATCCCAAACGCTAACAAGGAAATTTTGTCCTCATGGAAACATGCCCTTCATAGTGGATTTACCAACAGGTTCCCATTGTGCCACACACAACATCGGTGAAGGATTTAAAAAAGGTAGTCTGCCTGGGTGAACTGGTAAAATCTACAGGAATTTGTCCAACTAGAGTTGGCAACCCTACAGTCCATGTCTGACTCGCTCAAATTGCTTTATCTGCCTTGGTGTTGGATTAAATCCCACCAAAGGGAGAGTAATTCTTCTTGTTTCAGTGAGAACTGAACAATCTTGGTTGGACATTCGGGTCTTGGGGACTTCTCTGGTTAAGCTGGGTCCTAGAGCACAGGCCCAGAGTTGGGCCTAGGTTGATGATCATGCCAGTGGCTCCACATGATAACTGGGCCCAAGCCCCCTGGCTGGGTTGGAACTGCCCAATAACCCCAACAGTTGGCAGCAAGAAGAAAAATTCAACGTTCAACCCCTCACTCCTGGCTGGATGTGGAGAACCTGGTGGTGGGAGGCCAGTGTGTAATTAGTCCCCAGTTACTTTCAAATCATTTCCATACCTTTAACACATAGAGCGGGCGGCCTTCGAACGATGTCCCAATCTGTTGCTTCTCTACCAGTCCTGGATACTCAATAGCAAGACTGTCCATCCAACTATAAACCTGGCGCAAATGTTAAAGATAAATCAAAACATTGCAGACTAGCACTTCTGTGTAGAGGAACAGGAGAGGAAGGAACACGTGAAAGAAAGACGGCGATTGAAAACACTCCAGCTTTGGCTATTTGCACCAACTAATCTAGCTAGCCCTGGTCATACTAACTAACCAATCTAACTAGTAAATGACAATTCAGATCTTTCATAATAACTAAAGTAAGTGGCTGGGGATGTGTAAATGAGATTGTCTGGAGTGTTCCTGGAAGTATTCCTGTAGTGGAGAGTCAGTGAAAGGTCTGTAGATGAAAGGAGCCTTAGAGGGCACTGTCCTGCCCTTCTCCTTGTCCCTGTCCCACCCTCCCTCATGCTTTCATCGACTGTATCTGCAAGACCTGCACGCAGTGACCAAGAGCATCAGGAGCTGGCTGGTGCCCAACTTTACCTCTGACCACTCCCCCCACATCACCCCCCTCCCCCCCCCACCCCCCCAAGACCCCCCCCTCAGTCACTGTGTTGTCAGAGCACAGCAGACAAATGTGATGCAGCTCCTTCCCAGTAAAACCCCTGAGTGTGTACCTCGTCCAGAGTGTGGTATTTGCCATAGCTGAAGGAGGAAGCGGTATGTTCCATCATGGTCATCTGCTCCAGCTCAGCTTTCTCATCGTCAATCAGCACCTAAAGGTAAGATGTGGCTTTATACAGAACGTATCACACCCTCAGCACATCCCTAAGTGCTTCCCAAAAATACTTTTCAAGTGTTGTCAATGTTGTAATGCAGAGAAATACAGCAGTCTGTTTGCACACAGCAAGGTCCCACATCCAACAATGAGGTAAATGACCAGATAATCTGTTTTAGTGATGTTGGTTGGGAAGACCAGTATCACTAATAGTCATTTTCTCTCCCACCTATTTTCTTCCTTCATCTCTAGCTCAGCAGGTTATCCAATGCTGCAGACATGACGGGCCAGCTGTTCTCATCTAATATTGTTCTTATCTGACATTTCATACATCCTTCCAGACACACACACACCCTACACACCACTGTTCACATATATACACACCCCATGTGCCCCCAAACACACAGCTCTACTCACATATACTTATGCACATATACTTATACTTCATACACACCCAAACACACATTCCACACACGCACACCACTACAAAGTCACATACCCACTTCATACAAATGTAAACACACACAAACCTGTTCACAAATACACATACCCCAAAAACCTCCAAACACCCACCGCTACTCACATGTACCTACCCCCCACATGAACACAGAACACTATGCACTCCCCCATTTGCATAACCTCATGCACATGGTCACATCCACTAGACACACACACACACACCACCACCACCCCCCTGCAAACAGTCTACACTCACAACCAAGTACATGCAGTCACACACATGCCACTGACACATATTTGCATATACTTACACATATCTCTACTCACACATAGGCCCTCACACATAGCTCATATACACAGACACTTGCATAGGCTTCCACACAGCCCAGTCACAGACATGTACAGCAGGGGCCACTGGAATAAAATTAAGAATGGGAAACCTGGTCAAATATCTCCCTCTCTGACCCAGGAAACTGAGCCCAATTGTAGCCCCTCTATTTGGCTTAATGTGGTTTAGTGTCATACCTGCAAGTCTTCAATCATCGCTGAGTACTGAATACCATTGTGCTCCAGAAACACTTTGAAAGACTGAAGGCTGTTCTCCGGAACATGGATATCTATAATGAGGTCAGACTTCATGGGACTGTGCCATATATCAAGCTGGAGAGAGAGGGAGAGGACAATTGTGGTTATGTTTAACATATAGAATATATATTTGCAGAACATTATATAATATAGGCTACATTTCCTGGCAACGACTTGTTGACTAGTGTACAGCAATATACGGCATCTGAAGCAAGGTTTTGTTCAAAAAACAGATGTTTCCACACAATGTTGCTAGTCACCGTGTGTAATTGGTTGGCCAGATCCCAATGATAAGCTGCTGAATTTACCGTAAGAGTTTTCACACTGTAAGTCATCTGAACCCAGCTTTATTCTACTTCAGTGACAGGAAATATAACAGGAAGGAAAATCGATCAGTTACTGATCATCCCCATCACACACCAGAGTCATACCTTGTTTTCAAATCCCTCCATGCCCTTGCCCACTCTACCCCTGTAATCTCCTCCAGCCCCACAATCCTCTGAGATATCTGTACCCCTCTAATTCTGGTCTCTTTTGCTCCAGCAATGGTGGTCGTGCCTTCAGCTGCCTAGACCCTAAGCTCAGGAATTCCCTCCTTACACCTCTTCACCTCACTTTCCTCCTTTAAGACACTCCTTAAAAACTTCCTCTTTGACCAAACTTTTGGTCATCTGACCCAATATCTCCTTATTTGGCTCAGTGTCACATTTTGTTTGATAATGCATCTGTGAAGCCTTAGGATATTTCATCACGTTAAGAGCGGTATATAAATATAAGTTGTTGTTTCGCTACACGGGCAAAGGAAATTTAAAAAAGGGGGAGAAAGTCATTTTTTGACTTAGAGCCTGACATTTACAACCTGTTGGAACTAATCTCTGGTCCCAACAGTTTATAAGTAGCGTCAAAACCTGATGAGGCCAGTTTGAATGGCAGTCTTAAAGGAGCAGGACAGATTAACACTGAAACATTGGAATGATGATGTAGACTTTAGTCTATCTTTCAGCAATGCCATGGGCTGGCCACTGATGAAGAGTTCATGTGTTTGTAGCTCCCTCTATAGCTTATGGTGAAAGGTGCCGATTTACAGTTTGACTCACCTGGAGATGCTCCTGATCCTCCAAGGACATCACTAGGCTCGCCTGTTCTTCATCTCTTGGCGTTATCCGGAGGACCTGATCCCTACAAAGAGGGCAGGTATCAGTGCCAGTATTTCATTTTTGGGCCTTTGATTAATTATTAAGAAAGAAAAGAACTTGCGTATTTATAGCACCCTTTCATGATCCCAGTATGTCCCATAACAAGGTACTTTAAGATATAGTCACTGTTGAAATGTAGCAAAATGCAGTCAATTTGCACAGAGCAAGGCTCCACAAATAGCAATGAGTTAAATGACCAGATAATCTGTTGTAATAAAGTTGGCTGAGAGATAAAGATTGCCTCAGGGCAATGGTGAGATACCCCCTGTTCTTCCAGCAGTGCTGCGGTATTTTTTTACCTTCACCTGAGAGGGCAGTCAGGGCTTCGGTTTAACGTCAAGATGGCATCTCTGACAGTGCTGTGCTCCCTCAGTTCTGCTCTGAAGTATCAGCCTAGATTTTGTGCTCGAATCGCTGAAGTGGGACTTGGACCCATGACCTTCTGAGGTGAGAGTTTGCCCCTGAGTTGATATAGCACAGGTACCTCATGAGAAAAGAGATGTTGAAAGATACTTTGTGAAGCTATGAGAGAACTTCTGGGATCGTTTTGATCTGCGGAATGCATCACAGCTTTGGAGAACAACCAAAGTGAACAAATATATTTTAGCACAAAACAAAAACAAAAATACCTGGAAAAACTCAGCAGGTCTGGCAGCATCTGCGGAGAGGAACACAGTTAACGTTTCGAGTCTGAATGACCCTTCAACAGAACTAAGTAAAAATAGAAGAGAGGTGAAATATAAGCTGGTTTAAGGGTGGGTGGGACAGGTAGAGCTGGATAGAGGGCCAGTGATAGGTGGAGATAACCAAAAGATGTCACAGACAAAAGGACAAAGAGGTGTTGAAGGTGGTGATATTATCTAAGGAATGTGATAATTAAGGGTAGAAAGCAGGACAAGCAAGGTACAGATAGCCCTAGTGGGGGTGAGGTGGGGTGAAGGAATCAAAAAAGGCTAAAAGATAGAGATAAAACAATGGAAAGGAAATACATTTAAAAATAATGGAAATAGCTGGGAAAAGAAAAATCTATATAAATTATTGGAAAAGAAAAGAGGGGGATCGGAAAGGGGGTGGGGATGGAGGAGAGAATTCATGATCTAAAATTGTTGAACTCAATATTCAGTCCGGAAGGCTGTAAAGTGCCGTAGGAAGATGAGGTGCTGTTCCTCCAGTTTGCGTTGAGCTTCACTGGAACATTGCAGCAGGCCAAGGACGGACATGTGGGCATGAGAGCAGGGTGGTGTGTTGAAATGGCAAGCAATAGGGAAGTCTGGGTAATGCTTGCAGACAGACCGAAGATGTTCTGCAAAGCGGTCACCCAGTCTGCGTTTGGTCTCTCCAATGTAGAGGAAACCGCATTGGGAGCAATGAATGCAGTAGACTAAATTGAGGGAAGTGCAAGTGAAATGTTGCTTCATTTGAAAGGAGTGTTTGGGCCCTTGGACGGTGAGGAGAGTGGAAGTAAAGGGGCAGGTGTTGCACCTTCTGCGGTTGCATGGGAAGGTGCCGTGGGAGGGGGTTGAGGTGTAGGGGGTGATGGAGGAGTAGACCAGGGTGTCCCAGAGGGAACGATCCCTGCGGAATGCCGCCGGGGGCGGGGGGGTGAAGGGAAGATGTGTTTGGTGGTGGCATCATGCTGGAGTTGGCGGAAATAGCGGAGGATGATCCACCATATATATAAAATATATTTTAGCAATTATTTATTTCTCCCTTCTGTCCCTCCTGCATGCTTTCAAAGAGCTAACTCCTATTAAGGTCTGGTTTCATGGTTCCCAGGTCATTCCTTAAGAGAGTCTTTACAGTGGGGGCACGTTTAGTGTAAGATTAATACTAGGGATGAAGTGTGAATCCCAGGATCAGTCTTTAAATGTAAAGTTAATACAAGAGATCGGGGCGTAAACCACAGCTTTGGTCCTTTAGTGATTATTTAACAAGGGACCAGGTGTAAACCCAAGGATCAGTCCTTTAGCATATGGTTATTACAAAGGGTGGGTTTAAATCCCAGGATCACTGAGATGAAAGACTAATTCTGCAGTAATTGCAAGAAGTATGAGGTCAGGTGTGAAGTCTTGCAGATGTTATCACTATGTGAGAAGAGATGTGAAATGGAAGGGGTGTAGGAGCAGATAGTCAGGAGACCAGAGACGACCAGTCACCATTAAATAAGTGACATTGTTTCAGGCAATCGGTGCATTTGCAGGAAAATCTTCAGACCGTTGCCATCCATATTCTTAAATTGAAAACTGACACTCAGAAAAGCCTGGCTACAATTCAGAACCATCCAGTAGATGAAGCTCTAATCCTTGCAGATATTTCGGGGACTCCATGGGAGCACCCAGCAGCATTCCCAGTGGTCTTTGTTACAGCCCAAAGTCGTCTCTTCCTTCTGACCTTCCAGGGCTTTAATTTGCTGATCCCCCCCAACTTGATAGGCTCAGTTACAAAATGGTCAGATGATCACTACACAGCTCTCTCTACTCAGCCCCAGCCATGAGCCTCAGACCCATCCTGAGAGGGGCACTCACAACTACCCTAAGATGACAATTCTCCACTTTCCGTACCCAGTTTCCTTGATTGCCAATTCAGTGCCAACTTGTGGACTGAGTTGCCTTGTTGGTCCTCACCCATGAGGAATTGGAGTAAAGACTTTCCCAGTCATTTTGTAGGCAACCGCTAGAGGAGGGAGCCAGATGCGATCTTCACCCCATCACTTTGGACAATGTTTGAACTTAGATAGCGAAGGTGTAAGTTCAGCATACTAATCACTGCATCACTCATTTCTCCATCTTTAGTCTCTATTAGGTTCCAGGTCAAGGTTTGATTTGCTATGGATTAGTGAAGCTTTCTAGTTCAGTCACTAACAGTGCTGCTCCTTAAACATCAGCAACTATATCACAGCCAACACTCTGGAATTGAACAGAACACTTGATTACTCTCAGTATGTTTATCCTTGGCACCAATGGTGCAACCACTTTGGTACTAATCAGGGGTGCGTTAGCACACCACAAGCTTATGAGTAGCCATCAAAAGAGCAACTCTTTCCCATTTACTCTCCAAGGTTTGGATGAGAACATCTCATCTAGTTGATCCATGTGGGAATCTCGGCCATTAGTGTTGGCTGGCTATTTTGGCAAGAGAGACGTCACAACCAAACCTAATTCTCTTCACACGCACACACATCTTTTAGATGGAGGATGCCTGGGTGAGTTTCCCCTTCCCCACCCCAATTCTGAGCTCAGGGCCACAGAGATCAACAGTCACAACCCCTCCATTATGCATCAGCAAACTCAACAAATGGCAAGGATTGAACCTGGGAACTTTCTGATTCCAAACTCAGATTCCAAACCAAGAGGTCCTTGTAAAGGCCTACCACCCTTGTGTCTGATTGGAATAATAACATTGAGGAACCTGGCTACAAGACTGCAACTCACCCCTCGAAACCTCTCTGAGCATAAACGGCCACCAGCAGAGCCAAGAAAATCAGAAGTGTTCTCATGGTGAAGCTTTGTGGAAAGATACAATGCGTTGGGCCATATTTAAAGGGTGAGAGATGCCAAGGCAGTGACTCGGACCAAAGATTAATGACCAACATTAATCTGTACAAAGGTGGAATAATTCCCACACAAGTTGAAGCCGTTCATATCAAAACCTTGTTTGTTTTTCCAACAAACCCCTTATACCTGTGAATAAAAATGTGTACCTCTTCATAACTCGACAATGTGCAAACAAATTCAAGAATGGAAAAACTGTGCATTGGTGACTTCCAATTCAACCAAATCACTCAATGCTGTTGCTCTTTGTGATTCTTTATAAAACTTACTTTTGGGGTTAGAAGCGGTGGCAGTGGGAGGAAATGTACAGATGGTTTTGTGAGTTGGCATGTTCCTGACCCTTTCATTATCAGGGGGGACAAAGTTTCAAAGCCTGTTCTACGTTGAGTTACCTAACCTCATCTAGGGCACTTGTTGGGGGAGCAGAGGAAATAGTTTCTCAGTATCTGCTCCACAGAATTCTTTTATCATTTGAAACAACTCGATGAGATGACCCCTCAAACTGCTATACTCTATAATATATAAATCAAGCTTATGCTGTCCTTATAATTTAACCCTTTCAAGCCCCAGGATCATTCTGGTGTATTTGCACCGCACTCCCTCCAAATCCAATTTATCCTTCCTGATGTGCGGCGCCCAAAACTAAATGCTATTACTCCAGACGGGGTCTGACTAAGGCTCTGTACAACTGATGCTTCACTTCCTTATTCTTGTATTCCAACCAGTAGTAGTTATGTAGATGGCAGCAGGAAGTTACAAAGGAGCATAGACAGGCTAAGTGATGTGCAAAACTGCAGCAGATAGAGTTCAGGATGAACATTGTGGGGTCATTCATTTTGGATCCAAGAAAGACAAATTGCAAGATTTTCTTGATGTGAGACACTCGGAGCCATGGAGGATCAGATTAATGTATGTGTCCATGTACACTAATCACTAGAATCTAATGCACTGGTGTGCAAAGTGATCACAAGGCTAATAATTTGGCACTCCTCCCCCAAAAGCTGTGTGTTTTAGGTAAACTAAAATTTTTCAAGCTGAGATTGGTAGATTTTTGTTAGGTAAATGCATCAAATGAATATGGAACAAAGATTGATAAATGGAGTTGAGGTACTGATCTTTGATTGAACTGAATGGCAGGACAGACTCAAAATAGCTGAATGGCTTCCTCATGTTCACCATGTTCCTATGGTTAACCCTGGACAACCATGGTCACCTTCCTCTGTTGTCATGTTTGACCCTTGCCACATGAGGGTTTATCTCTTAACCTCCATTAACCTCATTTTTCTAAGGGCTATTGGTGGTGTACATGGTCAAATCTCCCTTAGGTGGTTAATCTAATTGGTTAGAAAATGTAACACTGCTATTCAAGAAAGGAGGGAAGAGAGAAAACAGAGAACTATAGGCCAGTTAGCCTAACATCAGTCATCAGGAAAGTGCTAGAATCAATTATTAAGGAAGTCTTAACAATGCACTTAGCAAAACATAGTATAATTGGAACAAGTGAACATGGTTTTATGAAAGGGAAATCCTGGCTGATAAATTTATTAGAGTTTTTTGAGCATTTAACTAGTAGAGTAGATAAAGGGGAACCAGTAGATATAGTATACATGGATTTCCAAAGACATTCAATAAGGTGCCACACAAAAGGTCAATACTCAAGATAAGGGGCAGAATTTTCACCTCGGTGGGCGAGCACAAGCCTGACCCGCTCGAGTGTGAAATGATGCATGTTGACATCAGGCGAGTGTCCCAACACCAACGCACAGTTGTGCAATAGTTCGGTCAGCAGGCACGCGTGGGAATCGGCAGCGCGCCCACTGACAATTAAAAGGCCTATTAAGGCCATTAAAGTATCAATTAACTTAAATTTTTCAGTGCCCATCGAATCTTATGGTTGGCGGGCAGGCGAAAAGACCAAGCGGCCTTTGCAGGCAGGATGAGGTTTCCAATGTCAAATAAAAATGAAATAAAATGTTTTAAATTTCATTTATAACATATCCCTACTCATGTGACAGACTCACTTAAGGGGATATGTTTTATAACATTTTTCAAATCTTTATTTTGTTTTTTTGAAAATTCTTCATCTCCCTGAGGCAGCTCTGTGCCTCAGGGAGATTTTCGAGCATGCACTCGCATGCATGCGCGAAGTTCACGCTTGTCCCGCTCACTCTCCTCCCCCACCCCCGCACAGGCAGCGCTGATTGCCTGAAGCTCACGTTTCAAGCTGGGTGGGCCTTAATTGGCCCGCTAGTGTGAAATCGCGGTGCAGCCCAAATCGCAGGCGGTGGTTGGCTTTCCCAACTGGCCCCACCCACCCCTGCCGAGCCTTCCCAACAAGGGCAAAGATTCTCCCCCAGGGCTCATAGATTGGGGATGATACGTTAGCATGGACAGAGGATTGGTTAAATGACAGGAAACAGTGAGGAGGGATAAATGGGGCATTTTCAAGTTGGCAGACTGTGACTAGTGGAGTGACACAAGGATCAGCGCTGGGGCCTCAGCTATTTATCATTTATATTAATGACTTATTATTGCATTGGAGGCGGTACAGCAAAGGTTCACTAGATTGGCCCCTGCAATGAGAGGGTTGTCCTATGATGAGAGGCTGAGTAAATTAGGTCTATATTCTCTGGAGTTTAGAAGAATGAGAGGTGATCTCATTGAAGCATTCAAGATTATGAAAGGGATTGGCAGGGTAGATACTGAGAAGTTGTTTCCATGGCTAGGGCTTCCAAAACACAGAGGCACAGTCTCAGGATAAGGGGCCAATCATTTAGGACTGAGAACTAACTTCACGCAGAAGGTTGTGAATCATTGGAATTCTGTACCCCAGAGGGTTTTGGATGTGTCATATTTAAGGCTGAGATAGATTTTTGGCCTCTCAGGGAATTGAGGGATATGGAGAGCAGAGAATAAAGTGGAATTGAAGCCCAAGATCAGCCATCCATCATATTGAATGGCAGAGCAGGCTCAAGGGTATGCAACTGGTCCTATTTTTTATGTTCTTATCAGTGCCTGGGCATTGGACTGAATGCTGATTAGCAAGTTATTGGTGAGTAGATGTTGTTTGCTGGAACTGTGGGATGTCCTGAGAACATGAAAGGTGCTTTATAATTGCATTTTTTCTATTAACTATCCTTTATATGTTCCTTGAAGATAAATAAGTGCCTGAGCACTTCTTATTTTACCAATTTGCCAATAAGGGATGTTTTGTCTATAGCTTAAGATCCAGTATTTTGTTTCACTTTCCCATTGGGAAAAAAATAAATTGGTCAAACAAAATAGTATTTTCTAAAACATTTACCATATGCGCTGGAGGTTAAATAATCACCTAATAATGAAGTGGGTGCTTCCAGCCCGGTTTCTTCATGTGTGACAAAAACAAAAATACCTGGAAAAACTCAACAGGTCTGACAGCATCTGCGGAGAGGAATACAGTTAATGTTTCGAGTCCGAATGACTCTTCATCAGAACTAAGGAAAAATAGAAAAGAGGTGAAATATAGGCTGGTTTAAGAGCGGGGGTGGGGGGGGGAGGACAGGTAGAGCTGGATAGAGGGCCAGTGATAGGTGGAGATTGCCAAAAGATGTCATAGACAAAAGGGCAAAGAGGTGTTGATGGTGGTGATATTATCTGAGGAATGTGCTAATAGGGTAGAAAGACCCTTAATATCCCATTAACACATTTCTTAGCTAATATCACCACCATCAACACCTCTTTGCCCTTTTGTCTATGACATCTTTTGGTTATCTCCACCTATCACTGGCCCTCTATCCAGCTCTACCTGTCCCACCCCTCCTTAAACCAGCTTATATTTCATCTCATTTCTATTTTTCCTTAGTTCTGTTGAAGAGTCATATGGACTCGAAACGTTAACTGTATCCCTCTCCACAGATGCTGTCAGACCTGCTGAGTTTTTCCAGGTATTTTTGCTTTTGTTCTCGATTTCCAGCATCCGCAGTATTTTGCTTTTTTCTTCATGTGCGATCCAGTCAGTAGGTGGATGGCCACAGTGTGGGGGGGATTGACCCAGGCTCAAGGGGATGTGTCCGGTGACTCGGGGGGGGGGGGGGGGGGGGGCTGGTTCTGTCGGCAGGGGGCGTGTCCTGCGAGTCGTGGGCGTGTCCCGTGTGCCGTGGGCGTGTCCTGTGAGTCAGGGGGCGTATCCCGCGGGAAGTGGGCGCGTCCTATGGGCAGTGGGCGTGTCCTGTTGGTCACGTGTTAAATCTCCCGGGCCTGTTCAAAACGTTTTGGCAGACGTCAGGTTTGACGTTTTTGAGCGGAAATATGTCATTCCTTTTCCGGCGCGGTAGAGCGAGTACTGGAAGAACGGTCAGTGAGTGAGTGAGAGGGGTGAGGGGAGAGAAGGGAGGGGAGAGAAGGAGAGGGAGAGAAGGGAGTGGAGGAGAGAGGGAGGGGAGGCGAGAGAAGAGAGGGGGAGGAGAGAGAGATGGGGTGGGGAAGGGAAGGGAGGGGTCTGCAGGGTGAAGAGATGCTTGGGGCATTGGGCTATCAGGTGCTCAGGGACTGGAGTCCTGTACTAGGCACAATTCCCACACACACACGTGCCTTTATGTTGCTTGTCCATGTTATGGAAGTCTTCACTTCTCCAGTTTATCCTTTATTGAAAATCAATGACTGTTAAACTATTACTTTGTGCCCACAGAAATGAACCCAGTGGGAAATGGGGTAGCTGGCACTGCCCTCATCGACCGCACCATACAGATGAGGAAGGAGGTGCAAGCCAGGAAGGTGATGCTGGTCTGGGGCTTGCTCAACGTAGGACTCGCTGGGATGGTCTATATGGAAATGTCAGTAGTTTTTCTTTGAATTCTATTTTGTTTCTGTTGTAGAATAAAATTGTATACCTTTTGTTAGAAAGATGGAACTTACATTTCTGTGGTGCCTTTCATGACCATAGGATGGCCCAAAGCACTTTGCACTGAAATACTTTTGAACTGCCAGCACTGTCGTAATGTGGGAAACACGGCAACCAATTTGTGCACAGCAAGCTCCCACAAACAACAGTGACGAAATATGTTTTAGCAATATATCTGCAAATCTCTAATTCTGACCTCTTCTGCATTTCTGATTTTAATTGCTCCACCAGTGGGGGCTGTGCCTCTACTAAGTCCCAAAGCTCTGGAATTCTCACCTTATACTTCTCTGACTCACTACCACTCCCCATCCCTTTACAACACTCCTTAAAACCTACATGTTTGGTCAAGCTTTTGGTCAACTGCCCTAATATTCCCTTGTGTGGCTCAGTGTGAAATATTGTTTGTTAATCCTCCTGTGAAGTGCCTTGGGATATTTTGCTATGTTCATGTTCTGAGTTCAGGCATTTGATTTATAGTTGATTGTATAATTTTTTTCTGTATTTTCAAGTGAAGGTGTGCACGTTTATCATTTTTAAAAAAATCTCATTCTGCAGGACAGGCAAATTGCTGAGCAAATTCTACAACATCAGCTACTGGCCCCTTTGGTATATCGGTGAGTACCTTGACCCTATCTGGTGATTGTGTCATCTCCCACAGGTTAAATGTGAGGGTGGCTGCTCTGGGATGACACTATGGGGGAAGGAGGAGGTCACAGCAGGTGATTAGGACAGTCAGATGGGGTGTTGCCTGCATGTTGCAGGCTGTTATCACTGCCACCTCGCTGGGGTGCTTGGAACATCCCACAGAACTTTCCAGTGCCCTAGTTGGTTGCTGGTCCACTTTTGTTCTCACTTTCAGCCTCATCTTTGTGCTGAGGCCAATTGCGTGTCTTTTGTTTCTGTTTTGTAGAATTTAGTTCAGAAGGAGGCCATTTGGCCCATGGTGTCTATCCACACAGTCTCATTCCCCTATTCATTTAACTATTTATTTTTCAAGTGTTTGTTTACTTCCCTTTTAAAGATTTTTCCCCTACCGTTTCTGCACAGACATCCCCTGTCCTAACCTCTGTCTCCTTATAAACAGGTAGGCTCTGGTTACTGACTCACCTAGTGGAAATACCTCCCATATCCTTCATGCTGCTTTCTGATTCTTCTTTCCACTGAGGCCAGCCACTGCTGAGAGCAGCCAACTCCACAATGAACATGAGCTCTATTTGAATCCTTCTGTGTGTTTCAGCTTAAGAAAGAGTGAATATCTAAGGAGCCAGTACTATAGCATGAATCCTACACAAACACTGCCTAAATTTAATTTGGTCTTTTCCGTTGCATATCTTTTAACTTTGCAATTTCTTTATTTTTGTTCCAGAGCTTGTGCTTGTCATCTTGTTTTGCTTGAATGCTCTATTTGATTTCTGGTGTTACTTCAGGAGCGCCGTGGTCCCAGCCAACCTGGCGATGACCCCACAGCAACAAACCCTACTGGGAATGATGAACCCAGGTAGGTTGGAGCACAGCAGTGGTGTGGTGTGAGGAGAGAAAACAATTTCTGTTTATGCAGCGGCTGTCATTAGCCCCAAAGTGTTTCACTGTTAAAATAAGGCAACTGGCCAAAATGGGATCTGTGAGAAGTCCTGCAGTGATCATTGCATATTCAGGGGGTGGAGACCTGCAAAGCTGACCTCGGGACTGGGGAGAGGGAGTGATCTTCACTCTCCACCTCCGCACCCCCCTCACTCCCCCAACTTTGCGGTGTATTTAAACCCATTGTCCTTTAACCCAATAGAAGAGAGTGTGAACATTAATTACCCAAAGAATAATATTCTCAAATATCTATCAGCTCGGTCCTCAAACATTACTCCATTTGGAACAATGTCCTCGCTTCTCAAGTTTCTTGGTAACTGTAATATCTCATCCTTGATAATATCCTATTGAATCTACACTGCAATTTCTTCCCTTAGTTTTCTTCTTTTGTATCCATCCTATAATGAGCTGGCCAAAAGTATACACAACACTCCCAGTGCAATCTCACTGAAGTCTTGTATCAGTCAAAAAAAAAATGTTGTCTTGCTTTTATAACCTCTGTTCCAGGTACTGAAACCAAGGAGGAAAGGAAGATTGATGGGATGGGGGATTTTGGGTGGGAGTGATGTAAGAAACACCACAGTGTTAAATTGGTTAAAGGATCAAGAGTACGAGACGAGAATGAGTTCAGCACACTGAGGGTACAGGGACGAGGGCGGGTTGAGACTTTTGAGTATTGGAATAAATGGGATGAAGGGTCAGAGCAACACTCTTCAAAGTATGGAGATGAGAAAAGTCTCAATGGGGAGACAACAACAACTACTTGCATTTATATTGCACTTTTATTGTGGTAAAATAATAAGGCACCTCATAGGAGTTCTTAGAAAATAATTATTGACACCAAGCCATATAAGGTGATATTAAGACAACTGGGGTAACTTTTAAGAAGCAACCTAAAGAGGAGGGATAGGCAGAAAGAGGTAGGCAGGAAATTCCAGAGTTTGGGGCCAGGTAACTGAAGACATGGCTGCCATAGACAGAGCGATTAAAATCAGGACTGTGTTAAAGGCCCAGGATCGCAGATATCTTTGCATGTTGCAGGAAGTTATAGAGAGGTGAGAGGCCCTGGAGGGATTTGTGAACAGGATTTTCAAAGAGAATTTTAAAATCGAGGCATTGCTAGACTGGGAGCCAGTGTAAGGTCATCGACTGCAGGGTGATGGGTGGGTAGGACTAGGTGTGAACTAGGACATTGGCGGCAGAGTTTTGGATTAACTCAAGTTTATGGAGAGTTGAAGATGGGAGGCTAGCCAGGTCTGATGCTCAAGTAATTAATCTGTCAAAGCTCTTCTCTCCTCAGCGATACTGACCACTCCGCAGCAGAAGCCAGCCACCACATCCACCCCCAAGAGCTCCTCACCAGGCATTGCACAGGGACAGAGTGTCCTGTCCTACAGCCCTCAACGCCCGCTTGGCTCCTGCCCCAAGTTCAGCCCCAGCTGTATGACGGGATTTAGTCCAACCATGCAGACGCCTTCTCCGCCGGGGAGCGGATCCTTCCCATCTTCTGTGATGTACTCTCCTGGCAGCAGCTTCAATACGGTACTTGGGATGGGGATTTAAAATCTAACCATTGGCAGCAGTATTAAACCTTAACTGGTATCTCTTAAATCACTATTACCGGATTGTAACTGTGAGGCAGCACGGCAACCAAATAGTGCATAGCAAGCTCCCATAATCACCAATATGATGATAATCTGTTTTTGTGATGTTGATCAAGGGATAAATATTGACCAGGACACTGGGGAGATCTCCCCTGCTCCTCTTCAACTAATGCCATGGCATCTTTTACAACCACCTGAGAGATCAGACGGGACTTCAGTTTAACACATCATTTGAAAGACGGCACCTCTGACAGTGCAGCAGTCCCTCAGTACTGTATTGGATTGTCAGCCTTGGTTTATGTGCTCAAGCCCTAGAGTCTGACTTGACCCCACAACCTTCTGACTCCAAGGCAAGAGTGTTGCCCACTGAGTTGTGGTTGACACTGAGCAAGCCTTGCTGTTCTACCACCCTGCTGAACCCTGCCCAGTTCCACATTAGTTGATATGGGAGCAGCGCATCCCACCTGAAAGAGAAATAAAAATGAAGTTTCTCTTTAAATCCTCGGTGGTTTGCAGTGAATTAAAAGGAGATTGTAGCCAAAGTGATTGTAAAAGGTTTTTTCTTTCCATTTTCTGGTCAGGCTGGCTGTGTTCTGGCAGCAGGTGAGCATGATAACTCTTCACCCTGACCTTTGCTGCCATATGTTCTCTTCAGTCATTTGCCCACCATTCCCATTTTTCTTGGCATTCCAATTCCATTAATAGCACTGCCATCTGCTGCAGAGGTTCCAGGCTCCCAGCATTTTCAAAGTGCGTCAGTCTGAGCTAGAATGGCTTGTAATGACTACATGAATTAATATCCACACAGACCAAGGAGTTTGCACTCCTGTGAGGAATTGGTTGATCTCATCTGATGTTGCGTTTGCACTGTTCTGATCAGTGTGAGGATCATGGCTGAGTGAAGTGGCCAGGGCTCTGCTCCTGGTCACAATCTATTGGCCTTTGTTTAAAGTCTGCAGACAGTGGAATAGGATAACAGATTTGCCGATGATGATCCCATTTGGAAAAACCCTTTGACGTACATTGGAGCACAACTTTGTTATAACTGTGGAAGTGTCAGGTCAGACCCTTCTCCCTTTAATCACTCCCATCCAAACCCCTTTACGTTTCAGATCTGCTTCAAGTCGAATTGTAGCAACAGCTTTGGAATTGACCGCATGTGACTCCACTCCACATACTAGCCCTTCAAATACCCCTTGATTAAATTGTTATATGCCTCACCGTCACAGAAGTGTATATTTGTTTTCAATTTGCGGTAGCTGCACTGATATGAAACTTGACATTTTTTAAAAATTAGAAATACAAAAAAACTCTGAAGTTTTCTGGTCAGAAAAACCAACGGAGGAATGTGATAGTGTGGTGTTTGTTTTTTTTTTGAAGACAGCGCCTTTGTTTTTTCAATCCCTGTATGTTCATGTGATTTTTGGTTCTATAGTTCTATGTTAAGCACATCATGTTAATAAAAGGGAATTATATTCTGAGGGTGTTAAGTGAGGGCCAAGGCCCTCAGCGCAGGTCACCAAGGTTGAGAAGAGTATGACAGGTGACAAGGAGGAAAAGCCTCACATTTAAATAGCGTCTTTCATGACCACAGGGCATCCCAAAGTCATTTACAGACAGCCAAGTACTTTTGAAGAGTGACCACTGTTGTAATATAGGTAATGAAGTAGGCAGTATTGTACACAGAGAGCTTGGAAAACAGCAGTGTGATAATGACTGGATGATCTGTTTTGGGTGTTGGTTGAGGGATAAATATTTCTAATCATCCAATAGGGGATTGGGATCTTTTTCCAATTGAGAGGGCACACATGGACTCAATTTAACTTTGTGTCTGCAAAAGCAGCAACTCCAGTGCAGCATTTCCTCCATTCTGCACTGGGACTATCACCATACATTATGTGCCCAAGGCTGGAGTGAGGTGAGCCAAATTTGAATGGAGGTAAATAGAGATGTGTTATGGGGACTCCAAGTTTAGATTTTAAAAACTTGATTGTTGTGGGGAGGTAGAGTGTTCCTCGGTTTTGAAGCCCTAGGAAAGAATGTTCGAGTAGTGATGAGCTTTGTTTTTGACACAGTGAGGGGGAGGAAGGGTGGGTAGGATGGTGTGTTTGAAACAAAGGTTGTGACAGACCTGGGAGAGGGGGAACCTTGCTAAGTTGGAGGCCAGAGACAATCGAGAATTAAGATTAAGATAAAAGCAAAAAACTGCGGATGCTGGAAATCCAAAACAAAAACAAAAATACTTGGAAAAACTCAGCAGGTCTGGCAGCATCTGCGGAGACTTAATCTTTCCTCTTTCCTGCAGGGCTCCCCCTTCAGTCCTGTTCAGAATTCGTGTTTGTACAGTAACAACGCCGGGAACACAGAGTGCTCCAGCCTGAGAGCTCGTTACCGATCTGCCCCTTCCGTGTACAATGCGCCCCTCACACGAGATGAGTGCGTGACCGATATGAAATCTCTGGAGAACTTCCTTCGCTCTGAAGAGGAGAAGCATGGCCGCAGTCAGCTGGGTTAGTTAAGGTTTGAGCTGTTCATCAGCTTCTATACTGTGATATAATCTGAACTGGATGGCACAGAGAAGGAACCAGATACAGGGCCTGTTATGTATAGTAAGTCCCTATTTTAAGTTGTTCTGCTTTAATAATGGGAAATAGGGTTAATTAGGGCCCTTATTTGCCTTTTGTTTAAACTATGTTTCATGCTGGGCCTGACACAGTCACGTGACCCAATCAGATCCATTTTGGAGCAGCATCTCCTGCTCCCTGACACTCTGGTCACTGCCGAGAGGGAGGGTTGGCAAGCTGGAGGTAAGTAGAATGACTCAACAGATTTATTTTAGATTTTAAAATTTATTTTATTTTATAAGTTATTTCATTTATGAATATAGGAATTTAGCAATGTAAAGCATTTCAACTAATAGGGTGTAATGTTTTAACTTTTTTTGAGAAATATTCTACAGAACCTCACCAGCTTTTACATTGGTTATAATGGGAAAATCTGATATCATTTAAATCTGTTTCATTTAAAGTTGCACTTTTCAGGAATGCAGCTACAATGTTAAGCGAAGACTTACTGTACTGAATTCACCAGGTTAGTTGGAGGAGGGTTGCAATTGTTGATGTCTCTGGAATTTGGATGGGAGGCCAAAGAGAGATTTTCTCACCCGATAGCCATCTAGTGACCCCTCCTACAATGTGTATACCTGGGCATTGGGTGAGCAAGAACAATTTAAGGAAATTAGAGCAGGGGGAGTGGGATTATAACTCTTTCAACGAACTGGCGCAGCCACGATGGGCCAGATGGCCTCTTTGTGCTGTATGATCCTGTGAACAGGGTTGGGCTTGGCCAGAACTGATTTTCTTTGCTCTTTCCCAAACAGTTGGGACTATTGTTAAGTCAATGTCCAAGTTCACACATATATACGGGAGGAAGATTTGGTTTGAGTGAAGCCAAAACATGGCACAGACCTTCAAAAGGAAGGGGAAAACTAGGGGGAGTGGATAACTTTAATTTGAGAAAATCTCGCTCTCTTTTGCAAATTGAAAAGCTGTTTTCTGGTATTGAGGTGTGGGACGGAAGACGGGTGGGATGAACCACTTTTCTGAACAGCCATTCAGAATGATCATTTGTTAAACAGAATTTCTGCCAAAAGCTCATTTGATCATTTCCCTGATGGATGAACTCAATTAAGTTGTGAGCAGCTATCTGTCTAAGTCTGTGCTATTGGCCCCTCTGCCAGGATAACAGTGATGCCTTTTAGTTGGCCTCAGCAGTTCTAGGTTTGGGACTAGGTGAGTGGAATTGAGGTATCTGCCGAAAGTGTCTATCTTTTGACTGAGAGTGGCTTCAAGCTTAGCTTTGCTGTGGTTGAATAACTTACCGAAGTGCTCTTGTGTAAATAATGCTGAATAGTCACTTGCATGATGAGAGCTTTCCTCCAATCCCCCCACCGCCCCCCGCAATCCCCAACCATCCAGCAAAGAAGGGGCAAAGACTTGTTTCATAGTCAAATTGGAAGCGAAGAGGCACTCTGAACTTTAATCAGATTGAATACATCTACACATTTAAGACTATAACGTTTTAAGAATGAGTACAGTGTCTAGACTGTGAAAGTGAAGCTGGACCTCAACTCTAAATGGCCAGAGATTGAAGATTTTTGAGATTGGATGATAAAGTTTCTGTCTATGTCTCTGTTTTAATCACTGAATGCTTTGCCTTTACTTGATGTGTGTACACACAGGAAGCCCCGAATGTACATCCAGCAGCAACAGTCCTACTTCCTTTTGGAACTATAGCCGTACCACAGGAGACTACGCACAGTCACTGCGCAAGTTCCAGTACCAACTCGCCAGCCGTTCCCAGGCCCCCTCGGCCCACAAGGATGACACTGATCTGGGCTCCAAACTGCTTGCCGAAGAGGTGTGTTATAATTTCCACATGAGTCCTAACCCCACCGCCCTCTGTATCAAGATTCATTTAAAGGCATTGTCCCCATTCATTTTCCTTTATTAATCAGTTTCATATATGTAAATTGTGAATGTACAACTCTTCCAGTGACTCATTTGATAGATGGTGGAGCAGGAGGGGGCCATTCAACCCTTTGGACCCTTACTGCAATGTATTAAATTGCGGTTAATCTGTGCCTCAACTCCATTTACCTGCTTTAGCTCCATATTCCTTGGTACCCTTGCCTAACAAAAATCTATCAATCTCAGTCTTGTTTAGTAATTAATGGGGAGAGGGTTAGAGAAGAAAATAGAAAGTGAAATGGAAGGGTACTGAATGAAGTACTATGCTAATTGTGGGGTTTTCTAGCTCACCACTCAGCCGGTTAAGACAGCGAATTGCTGAACCATACAGAGACCCCACATTGGAGCCCTGATCAGCACAAAGGGGCAGGAGGTGGGCAACAACAACTGAAGTCCGTGTCCCAGGTTACATAGGAGGCAGCTGGGCAGTCCTTGTACTCCTGATTTCCACCCAGCAACCTTTGCGGGAGAGTGAGGGCGTCTGGACCCCTCATGTGGATGGGGCTTGACCATAATGACACTGTCTCCCCCAAGCTCCCTGACAAAGACTGGAGAAGGCTTTGGAATTGTCACCTAGCGGGGAGCTGTCGGGGACAAGATGAGAGGGTAGGAAATCAGTATGAGGAGGGATTGACCAAGACTCGAATGCTGCCCTTCATGCTTTGCAGGTGTGGATCAGGCTGAATATGAATCGACAGCAGTTGGACCTTCTCGATTCCTGGACAGCCAACCTGAGGAATGTAAGTAACCATTCACAGCACCCTGCTATTCTGTGGTTCACTCGTTGGGAGCCTGCTGTTCTTGTTAGGCCTTAGCAGCAATCCCATTAAGTTTTAAGTGACAAGATCCTTAATCTAGTTTGGCACAATTCATCCTGTCCGCCACACCAACTCCACCATGCTCCCAGCACAGCACCAAGCTACTTCTTAAAGAAGTCTAGTTCAACAATGACATAATGAGCATGGGTAGGGGTCTGAGCAAGTGCAACCTGTAGTCTAATATAGTCCCCACCACCTATAGTGGGTGTAAATGAGATTTGTTGCTATACATGATGGTAAAACCAAAAAAGCAAAGTAACCAACTTCTGTTTATATTTATAAAGCACAGAAAATCTCCTTAGCAATAGCCTCTCAGGCTACCATTGAGCCCAGAATTCACATCACAAAGGTAATTTCAGTTTAACCAGGTGTAAACAACTGATTGAAACCAGTTGAAGAACTAGCTTTGCCTGAAATCAGCAGAGCCTTTGAAATTGGTCAGTACTTTACCTGAAATAGCTGGCAACCTATCTAAGTTACAGTGGCAACTTTGTGATTGCCTCTGGGGCTGGCAGTGATGGCCAATGGTTAATGCCATTTACCCTATACAGGCAACACCTATGATGAGCACAGATGGTGTTGGTGGTAACTGTAACTGGATCTACAGTGTATACAATATACAGTATATACTGGAAACTGAACTGGACTAGCCATATAAATACTGTGGCTACAAGAGCAGGCCACATTTTGTGGCGAGTAACTCACCTCCTGACTCCCCAAAGCCCATCCACCATCTACAAAGCATAAGTCAGGAGTGTGATGGAATACTTCCCATTTGCCTGGATGCGGACAGCTCCAACAACACTCAGGAAGCTTGACACCATCCAGGACAAAGCAACCTGCTTAATTGGCACCCCATCCACAAACATTCACTCCTCCACCACCAACCCACAGTGGCATCAATGTGTACCATCTCCAAGATGCACTATGGAAACTCACCAAGCCTCCTTAGACAGCACCTTCCAAACCCATGAACACTACCATCTAGAAGGACAAGGGCAGCATGGGAACACCACCACCTTGTAAGTCCCCCTCCAAGCCACTCACCATTCTGGCTTGGAAATATATTGCTGTTCCTTCACTGTTGCTGGGTCAAAATCCTGGAACTCCCTCCCTAACAGCATTGTGAGTGTACCTACATCACATGGACTGCAACCGTTCAAGAAGCCAGCTCACCACCACCTTCTCGAGGGCAATTAGGGATAGGAAACAAATGCTGGCTGAGTCAGCATCGCCCACATCCCATGAATGAATTTTTAAAAATTGTGCCTCATCTGGGGCGGGGGACAAAATTTCAATCACCCCCCACCAACCTTGGTTAAAGGTTCCTCTTCCTGTTTCTGCTGTTTTGAGCGCTGATAGGGAAATTGGAATGTCAAGACTTGGGCAGCTTCCCAATGCTTGTGAGCAGGCTGCATTCCTGATGTGGAGAAGAGATTGTAGGGCTGAGGAAGCAACAGCCTGGAAAAGAACAAAAGCAGAGGAAAGTGTAATCAGGCTCTTCTACAAACCCCCTAGAACACCTGCACAGGATACAAGAAATAACTCATGACCTGATTCAGTATTCCCCCTCTGCATGATGATCACTGTCCTCTGTCCCCCAACGTTTTAATGCTGTTCTGATTTCTGCTCCTATGGAACAATGGCGTCAATGATTTCATCCAGAAGGCAACAGATTTGTGGTGCATTTACCCTAATTCGCTGTCTTTCCTTATTAACGTCCTAACATTTAACTTCTGTCTACTTCTATCAACGCATGCAGTAATTTATTAGAAGTACATAGTTTCTAGCTACTGTTGCAGACCTGGATATAATCAGTGAATTCACAAGGAGTCCTCCTTCCCTGAGCCCTGCACTCAGTGAAGAATTAAAAGTAGTTCCTGGTGATAAAAATTATCTTCTTGTGTCATTGAACATGGAAAGAGTAGAGGACCACTTGCACTTGATAACGGAGGGTTTGCTCTACCATTTTGTTGCCATTCACTGCTTTCATTCTTTCATACCAGTTCCCTGATTTTTCTTCATATCTTGTATATTTCCTAAATGTGTCTCCTTTTTAAACGCTGCACCAGTGGCTTTCTGGGGCAGGTCATTCCACATTTGATTAATGTTGTGCAGAAATATTTACTGGATTCACTTGTACCTGACTTGGTTCAGACTCTTAAGATTGTGCCCTCTTGTATCTTATCTGAATGTAGTGGATCAACGAGACCATTTTGAATCGTTTGGTCAAAGAGATTGACAGTGTGAACACACAGCTAAGGAGACTAGGATGTCCGGAGCTGCAAGTGGGAGGTATGTATGTTGTATAAGGACTTAGCAACACCCATGGCTTGCCATCTTTAAGCAGCAAGTAGCAACACCAGTCAAGAAGATCCCAGGGTCAATTCCCAGTCTGTGCTGATTTTATTGATGCTGACCAGGATGGTCGTAGTGGGTGCTAAGATTGTCCTCAATGCCCTGTGGGTTTTGAAGGGGTGTGTAGGGGGGGAGCATTAACTTCCTGAGTAGATTACTCCACATATTTGCCATTATGTGGTGATGTGTAACTGTGTAAATGCCTGCATATAGTATCACTGTTTGGAATGGAGCAGAGTAAAGAGTTTGTGTCTGCACTCGAGAGGGAAGGCTGATAGGGATCTCTGTTCAGCAACCCCCCACCCCTTCTTATCGACTTTCCTGATTCCCTGTGGAACAGTCAAAATGGGTACTTGAAGTGTACGGCTTTGGAGTTGTGTGAATGTGTCTTGCTGTTCTTTGCACTCGGTGTAGGGATTCCCGGGTGTGTGCTGTACCTCACTGCTCTCTGACACACTCGGTATAGGGATTCCCGGGTGTGTGCTGTATCTCACTGCTTTCTGACACACTCGGTGTAGGGATTCCCGGATGTGTGCTGTATCTCACTGCTTTCTGACACACTCGGTGTAGGGATTCCCGGGCGTGTGCTGTATCTCACTGCTCTCTGACACACTCGGTGTAGGGATTCCCGGGTGTGTGCTGTACCTTACTGCTCTCTGACACACTCGGTATAGGGATTCCCGGGTGTGTGCTGTATCTCACTGCTCTCTGACACACTCGGTGTAGGGATTCCCGGATGTGTGCTGTATCTCACTGCTCTCTGACACACTCGGTATAGGGATTCCCGGGTGTGTGCTGTATCTCACTGCTCTCTGACACACTCGGTGTAGGGATTCCCGGATGTGTGCTGTATCTCACTGCTCTCTGACACACTCGGTGTAGGGATTCCCGGGTGTGTGCTGTACCTCACTGCTCTCTGACACACTCGGTGTTACAACAGTGATACAGGACCTTTGGATTTGAGAATTTATTTGTGTGGTATCCTAAGTAAACTCCAGTGGTTGACTAGAGTTGCTCTTTGCTGTTTCAGAGACCAGTATCAGCAGCCTAAGGCAAGCGGCTCTAGTCCGAGCTCCCCAGATTCCAACACTGAACATAGTTGTCCAGTATTTGGACATCACTTCAAACCAAGAGTACCTGGTGGAGAGGATCAAAGGTGAGTGTTTCCATTTAATCTGCTGTTCACAATTCAAGTGGACATAGCATGAAATTTCAGGCTCATAAAGTTAAGCACTAAAATCCCGGTGACTGCATCGCGTCAGAACCATCGACATTGACTGAGTCTTAAGGGGATGAGATGGTGTAGTGGGTTAATGTGCTGAGGTGTGGTGTTGAATGCAGGCTAAACCTATAAGATGAAAGTTCACTTTAACTCTCTCTCTTCTCCCCATTTCCACTATGGGGGCTCATTAATGAGTTTTGGGATCGCTACAGCTCCTTGCTATCGTGTTGGATCCACAGCGTTAAACTGACCATCTGAGTCTGAGAAGCAATGAGATGTTTGGGGTGGGAAATGTCACAATTATGCAGTTGTTGGGGTGAAGGGAACAAGAGATGGAATTTAGACACGTTGAACAGAATAAAAGAAGATTTAATGATGCATCCGGCTGTTGTACCTGCCATCGAAATGCTTGATGCTACCTTTGGGTGCACCAATGGAAAATAATTAATTCCTTAGCACTAGCATCCCTATCCTGAGCACAAATGTTTGGGAAAAATTAGTTGCGGAGGGCAGGGAATTGATAATGAATGAGGAGCCTTCAGCCATCTACTTTGGTTGTTAGTCATCTGCATCTAAGTTCAGGGTTCCCATTAAGTGGCTTGGTTTGTTGCAGAGCTTGCCCACGGTGGTTGTATGAGCTCCTTCCGATGGAATGGAGGAGGAGAGTACAAGTCCAGGAAATGGGATACTGACCTTCCCACAGATTCAGCGGTGAGTACCAAAGCAAGAAGCGAGCAAAGCTTTTCTTGGGCATGTTTAGCATCTTTTCACTGAGTCTCCTTATGTGTATATATTAATTCCTGGAACTTGGCAACAAATGGGTGCATGAGCACCCACCTTGTCTACCCCCCTCACCCTCTCTGCTTCTGACGGAGACAGGAAGCTCACTGTTTTGGAGGAATGGGAGGGGTTGGGGACTGTGATTGAACTGGTGCATCATCCCATTCACTGAGGCATCCAATGGATGTGCAGGTGATAACATACAAGTATAGCAACATCATGCATTCGTGTAACGCCTTCAATGTCTCAAGGTTTCTCACAAGTAGAGATAGGGAATGCAGAACTCAGCCATGGGTGGGAAAGATTAGGAGGGATGCCTCGAAGGTTAGAGGTGGACTTTGAGAACGTTTAAAAAGGAAGCAAGGGAAGTGAATAAGTGTAGAAATTTGTGGTAGGAGCTTTGGTGAATTGGGCTGAGGCGTCTGGAGACTGCTGCCAATTCTAGGGTGAAAGAAAGAGTCAGAGGAGCAAATGGTGTGGCATTGGGTGTAAAACTGGAGGAATTTGCAAAGACACTAGGGTAATTCTGTGGATGCTTTTTAAAATGAGGCTCACTGACTGTGTACTTGTACTCTGTTTAAAAGCTCAAGTGGAGCATAATCACAAACATAGACCAGTTGGACCTAATGACCTGTTTTTCTGCTGTACATTGTATGTAAAATCCAGTTATTAAAGAAAGAGCTTGCCCTTTTATAGTACTTTTCTCAACCTCAACATCCCAACACACTTTACAGCCAGTGAAGTAACTTTGAAGCGTAATCACTGTTGTAACATAGGGAGATGCAGCAGCTAATTTACGCACAGCAAGCTCCCACAAATAGCAATTAAATAAATGACTGGATTATTTCTTTGTGATGTTGGCTGAGGGACCACAGGAGAACTCTCCTGCTGTTTTTTGACGTAGCACCATGGAATTTTTTTACTTCCACACAAGAAGGCAGAGGATTTTAATTTAACATCTGATCCAAAAGGTAGCACTTCCTACTGTGTAGTACTCCCTCAGTACTGATATTGAAGTGCTGGCTGGCACTGTGTTCAAGCCTTTGGATTGGGTCTTGAGTCCACAACCTTCTGTCTCAGGTGGGAAAGCTATGTCTGAGCTAAGGCTAAATGGCAGTGTTGTAAGTCCATTGGATAGGTTGGTGTACCCCTGACTCAGAGTACAATAACAAAGCGACCAGTTAAATCCCAGTTGTGTCCACAAAGTTTTTCTACTGAAGAACAGGATTTTTCGATTTAGTTTGAGTTTGAGTCTCATTAATTATTTCTTTATTTGCTTTCAATCTCACTTTATTTAACTAGAATAGGTACAGTTTTATATTGTTAACTGACTTGAACTGGGGCAAGTAACTGCTTTACAGTCGGCACTTAAGACCAGGGCTAAGGGTGGTGAGGTTGGGGGAGGAACTATCAGCCAGTATTCCTGCTCCAATTTACTGTTCATTGAATCCTGCTGGAAGGATGTACATATCTGTTGGAGCCCTTGGCACAGATTTATTAGAATCATACTGGGGTTGAGAGAAACTGGGGTTGATCTCCTTAAAGCCAAGACAATCAAAGGAGAGATTTAACAGAGGTGTCAAAATCATTAGGGATTTTGATGGGGAAAGAAACTGTTTCGACTGACCAGGATCGATGACCAGAGGGCACAAATTCAGGATAATTGGGAGAAGAATCAGAGGGGAGATTGGGGTGGAGGGAATTTACTCAGCGAGTTGCTTTGATCAGGAAGCAGATTCAAAAGGGAATTGGATAAATACTTGAATAATTTGCAGGGCCATCGGGAAAGAGCTGGGCAAGTGTGGCAAACTCAGACAGCTCTTCTGAAGAGTGGGCACCAGTGTGATGTGCCAAATGATTATCTTCTGGATTGTGTAATTCTGTTAACAAGCGTTTCCAATTGGGTTGCTGGGAAGCAGGCAGCTGCAACCCTGACTGATTTCCTCAGGTCGACTCTCACAGTACAGACCCGACTGAAAATCCAAGACCTTCCTGGTGTCTGTGCCGCCTCTCCTTGCTGGATAAACCCACGCTATTGGAGGGGACCTGATGCAGTCCGCAGCGTCAGCTTTACTGTGTCACAACCATTTAAAAGATGTTTTCTTAAAGCGAGCTAAGAATTCATGTGTACGTGTATAGCCCCCTTTTAATTTGAGTGGTTCAAATTAAAAATAACAGCAGACAAACTTAAACAAAAGTCTTAAACAAGATAAAGGTTAGTTTTAACCACTGCTGAAAGTTAAAAGTGATAGTTATTAGCTAAAATGCAGATAAAAGAAATAAAGATACTTAAAGTTGAGATTTCAAATCCTTCTTCTTGAGATATCGTTACAGGCTCGTTGCTTGAATTTTTTATTTCCTTCTTTTGGAAGTGAAGTTGAAACTTGAGGTTCGGTTTAGCAGCTGTGATGGCTTGTGTAGTTGAAGAGTTGGAGTATGCGTTTGCAGGTGGACTCACCAAGCAGAACAGGAATAGGTCCTGGGAGTGAGTGGAAGTTCCTGTTTTCACTTTTATCGTACTGTGGGTGGCTCTTGACAGCTTGATTTAGTACAGCAACCCGATAGCTGCTTCTGGAAACCTTCCTCAGTGTCTCCCTGTCGAGAAGCAGTTTCTGTTTCAAGGTGTCACCCTCATGATGTTCAAGATGGCTGTGCACAAAATGGCTGTTCGCAGCCAGACTTTATGTAGTTCCAAAACTTAAAATGGCTGCTACCCCAAACTGTCGAATCATGCTTCCATATCAGGTGTTGGGGTAGTCTGGGGGCATAGTCCCATCCATTGTCTTTTTAGCTGAGGTAATTAACCTTTTAAAAGTCTCAGCCATTAACTTCAATACTTACCATTCTCCCGGGTTTGAGGAGGTAAGAAAGACCTATTCAGTCCTCCACAGAAGCCACAAAGATTTTCTGTTTACACTGGTGGAAATGCGAATTGAATTTCAAATGTCCTCACGTGTCCGGATGTGTCTACTTGCAGTCCGCTTGGAGCTTTCTGGGAGCTTGACCACATTGCAGTGGAAAAGGTCAGGTGACTTTTGGCAGTAATCCTTAAGGATTCTTGTGTCCATTTATAAAGGAAGATTAGCTCTTTACAAAATCTATAATATCACAACTACACGTTCGTGACAATTGTATCAACATATTCTGTGCTCCTGTCTAACTTGCGGTGGTATTCTGTGCTGCATAGGGAAAATGGTGCAACCCTCTCATACATTCTCTGATTTCTTTATTTCAGATTATAATGCATATGTTCTGCACATATCTTGACTCCAGGCTGCCTCCACACCCCAAGTACCCTGATGGGAAAACATTCACCTCCCAACATTTCATTCAAGCTCCAGATAAACCAGGTATTTATCTATAGCTGGCACCTGTATACCAGCAACACTGCAGGTTGCGCTTTTGGATAATAATTGTGATGTTTCCAGCGGTACCTTTGCGTGGAATGACATAGAACAGCACAGAAACAGGCCAGTTGGTAACAGCGAGCTCATGTAATGTGCAGCTGTTGTAACTGTTGCTATGTAGACAAAAGCGGCAGCAATTTTTGCACACAGTATAATCCCACAAGTGGCACTGGGTTGAATGGTGAGTCAGTTTTTGTTTTGAGGGAGGAATTTAGGCCATGACATCAGGAAAACTGTTTTGATTTAGTGCAAAAGGATCTTTTAACATCCAACTGAATGTAAGAAAAGATTTTGATTCAAAGTCAGATGTGAAAGATGGCACCTCCATCCGACAGTGCAGCGCTCCCTCAGTACTGCAGTGAGGTGTCAGCCTGGATTACGTGCTTGGAGCCTACAATGGGCTTTAGACTCGGAGGTGCAATTGAGCCCACCTGAACCAGTGCGTAGTTAGTTATTAGCGATAGTTTCCCACTGTACTTTAGCTTGTGTTGTTAAAGATTTGGCTAGCTATTCAGTTGTGGCTAATTTTTCTCTGGTTCCTAATTCTGTTTGCAGACACCACGAATGAGCATTTGTTCTGTATACACCAAAGCAACATCAATCCCCCACACTACCAGCTCATCTACCACGGGCAGCTATATAACTTGCCAAAGGTACCCAAAGGAAAAGTCTCCTTCTGACTTAATTTTATTATTTCTTTTCTTCTTTTGAATCCTGTCTAGGTGATGCAATGAATGAAACAATAACTTGCATTTATATGGTGACTATCCCATCCTCTATCTCCTCAGTCACTTCAAAACCAATGAATTGTTTTTTACTTTAGGGAAATGTGGCAGTCAGTGTATGAACGGTAGGATTCCACAAGGAGCAATCTAGTGAATGACTGGTTAATGTTGACTTGGACACCAGGAGGAATTGCAGCTATTCTTGGTGCCACACAGGCAGACTGGGCCTCTTGTTAACAGAGCTCCCTCAATGTTCCACAGAAGTGTCAGCCTGGATTATGTACTCAAGTGTGTTGCACTACCTTCGTAACTCGGGCAGCATGCTACTCCTGAGCCTCAAACCTCCATGGTGAAACCTCAGATTGTTAGAGGAATGAAACTGCTGTTACCAAAGATTAGACAGAAAGACTTGTGTTTATATAGCACTTTGTGACCTCTGGACATGCCAAAGTACTTTACACTTTTGAAATGTTGTAACTTCTGTAAAGTAGGAAATTTTTGCATGCAGCAAGGTTCCACAAACAGTGTGATAATGATCAAATAATCCATTTTATGTTTTATTTGGGGATAAATATTGGTCAGGACATCGGGGAGAGCTCCCAGCTCCTCTTGGAAATAGTGTCACAAGAACTTTTTACATCCACCAGAAGGGACAGTCAAGGTCTAAATTTAATGTATCATCTAAAAGATGGGATTCAATTAAGTGATCCAACTTGAAATAATCTTCTTTCATTTTGCAGGACAGGAGTAACATGTTCCACACCATCCTGATGTTTTTGTACATAATTAAAACAAAGGAGTCGGGAATGCTGGGGTACGTGGTTATTTTCAGACTTCCCTAACAAACACTTCGCTGATGGATTTCTCCTGTAATCATTAGCAATGAAGACAGATAATTTAGAGTTTTTGGGTCTGATTTGTTATCTTTCTCATCACATTCTAAAAGATGATCGCTCGCAATCGATCAAAAAATAGAAATCTCCATTCCAAGACTCCTGATTTGCCGAACCAAAACTTCCGACCTCCCACTGAAAGAGGGAAGTGATGTGTAGCTGACTGCCTCTGCCTCAGTCCCTGTGCCAAGCTCTCTCCTAGGACTGAAGACCAGCTCCCAGTAATCCTGTGAACAATGCCAGGGGAGATGTGCATGGTGACGACCCTGGAACCAGTGCAGTTCCACGTTGGGAAGTTTTTGGTTCCTGGTCTCCTTTCCGCCCCCCCCCCCCACCCCCGTCCAAAGCATGAGGTCTTTGCGTGCAGCATATTGATGGCCTGGATAGGAAGGTCACATGCACTGCACCAGTGCCCCTTATTACTTAACCCACTGAAGGTTTTCTTAAACCCCTTGAAGATGTTCGTGTTTCTCAGCACCTCGATGTGAATGAGCTATTTGTTCGGTGGGGGGGGTGGTTTTAGCCCCAGTTTTCTGCTTCCCCTCTCCTGTTCCCTTTCCTTCCACAGGCTCTTTACCTTTTGTTCAGGATTCAGAATTATACTGTAACTAAAAGGGCAGGTTGCACAAATTTGGCTTGCATTCCCTTGAATGGTTTAGGAGGTTCGGGTGATCTAGTCGAGATTTTTAAAACGAAGAAAAGATCATGTGTGATACGTACTGAGAAGTTATTTCTTCTGATGTGGGAATCCTGAACAAGGGGCATAATCTTTAAATTAGAACTAAGCCAGTCAGGAGGGAAATCGGGAAGTACTTCTTTACAGAAAGGGTAGGGAATATCTGAAATGCTGTCCCCCAAAGACTGTGGATGTTGAACATTTGGAATTCCCAACACTGAAATCAGCAGGTTTTTAAGTATATCGAGTGTTATGGATTAATGATGGGTAATTGGACTGGAGGTACAGGTCAGCTATGATCTGCTAACAGAATGGTAGAACAGACTTTAGGGGCTGAATGGCTTCCTTCTGTTCCCATGTGCCTCAGGCATATTGCTGTGGGTTTTGGCACCGCTCCCAGGCACTGCAGTTGTGTGGCTGTTCTTTGAGAGCTGAGCAGTGCCTGTTGATGGTATATTCAAATGGAAGGAGGCATCGCAGCTAAACTGTCCTGCGCTGATACTAATACACATGGATCTTCCAGATTGGGGGGGATGAAGAGGTGAGAGGGTAATCGTTGGTTAGCCGTTGGGATTCTGTCCCCTCACTAGCCAGGCTGTTTGTAACACTCCACAGAGCCACCCGGCTAAGATCAGCTGATTCAACATGGACCAGCGATAAAGCTTGGGATTTTCTTGTCTGTGTGGGACACTGTGCAACACTGGGAGGAACATTTACCTAATGAGCCACCAGATGGCGCTTTGGCTGTTGAATTGGTTTGGAATCTGTCTTTCCATAAAGTACTTCTGTTCAGTCAGTCATTCTGTTTAAATAAATAGTTCAGTTTGTCCCTTTGTATAACTTGGCAGCAAGGAAGAACTGTAAGAAAGAAGGACAGGCATTCATTTCTGTTCATGTCCTGTCTTACAAAATGCTTCACAACCAATGAGTACTTTTCAGATGCAGTGACCAATTTGTGCACAGCAAGCTCCCACCAACAGCAAATGCATTGAAGTATCAGCTTAGCTAAAGTAATAATATGTAGAGTAATAAATTCCCACAGCCTAAAATATAGATGATCCAAGTAAGGTCAGTCAGTGGCTCTTGGGAATCCCTGATGTCATCAGCTTTCTCTATGGATTTATTGGTGTTTCCCATGATTTATAGTAAACTAATGAAACAGGGTTTCTGATGGCCCTACAGAAGACCGGGCAGCGTGTCCTTGTACTTCAGGGGTGACTAGTAGTCTGCCCTTATTTACAGGGGGTGTGTAAATATTAGTACCAAGCTCCCCCATTCAATAAGGTGTGAAACACGATGCCCTAGAATGTTTTCCAGCAACCCTGAAAATAGGTTTCAGGAACCTCTTGTGTTGCAAAACCAGCCCTTACCTAAAGGGGGAAGACTGTTCCTGAGACAGCTGGTGGGGATAAGTAACCTGGAGTCAAACACTGAAAAACATTTTTATAAAACACCCCCCCATTTAAAAATTTAAATGATTATAAATGTTATAAATAAATATTAGAATGCAATCTGCATGAACAGTGTATATTTAATCTAATTATTTATTTCCTTTTACAGGAGGGTGAATCTGGGCTTGTCTGGAGTGAATGTTCTGTGGATTTTTGGAGAATAAGGAACAATTGCCAGGAGATGTAACTCCACAACATTTGTATTTGATTCGTGCAGAAACTGAACAGATTCCACATTTTAGCCCCTCAGCTCATTCCCCCTGCCCCCCACCCCCCTCCCCCAAATTCTTTTCCCTTGACCTTTCTCATGCAGCCAGCTGACTGAGAAGTGTGGGACTCTGGAACAGAAACTCTAAAGCCAACCTTGTGATTTTTTTCTGTAACTCTGCCATCACTCTGTGCTGACTGAGAATCTGGCTGCAGTGCAGCTGCTTCACTACTGAAAGACCTATTTTTCTCTTTTTTAAAAACAAAGACTTTTTTCCGTCTCTCAATGTTTGAAGAGAAGGACTTCTTTTATACTCTCCAATGAAAGTGTGTACACTTTTCACGATCTTCATTGCATTGTGTGTGAGGCAGCAAAATGCTGCTGGTTTTGCTGTGAAAGACCAGCATTAATTCCTGTCAGCATTGTGGTATTTCTGCTTTGGGATTGTCCAAAGGTGAGAGGGGGTGACAGAATTTGTGTTTTCTTTTCTGCTGCTGTTCTGAGGACACAGACACTTCATTGATGCCTCATACTGCTGGAATAATGGCATGCTACAGCTATGCTCTCTTGGTCATCTCTTTAATTTTGCCCCCTTTTAAATTGGTGGTGTCAATGAGCCTTTTATTTGGAGTTTATAGGTACTCTGAGCAGCCTGGTTGTAAAGTACTGCAGGAATAATTTGGGCTGTTAGACAGGCTGTCAAGACACAACTATCTCCATTAAAAATTGCCTGAGAATAAAAATAGGTGAAAATGAAAAGCTGATGGGCTTTCACTCGGTAGGGGAAGGAGATGGATTATGGCAAATAATTAGCTCTGGGATCAGTCCATACTGTGAGAGTCCTTTCAATTGAATTTAATATGGTCTCCCTCAGTCTGCCTCCCAGTGGGCCTGGGCTGATAGCACAGAGCTTATCCTCCCCAGTTCAAGGAAATTGGTTTTGTAAGGAGTGGTCCATCAGACATAGCTGATATTAGTGCTGTGACCCCCAGGGAGGGAGCTTTTCTCTGAAGCCAGCCTAGGAAGTACTGGACCCCACTGTGTATGGCTACATTGGAGCACTATCACTCACCCTTCAGTGACAAATGCACCATTTCTTCTTAATATTATTCTGAGCAGGTTCTGCTGACTCGAATATGTTTATTGTTTTGATTGTGATCCAAGATCTTAACAATCAGTTGCTGTAAGAGATTTGTATGTATTTTAACACGCCAAGCTATTGACAACTAGGATAGTTTTGAGAGTCAGTTAAGGGGTACATTAAAGCGAGCTGCTCTATTTAAATAAAGCATCTTGTACCCTTCCCTCCTCTCCATCCTGAGCTCCACTTCCCCAAATACCAGAAGCCCTCCAGTACCTCACCTCTGACCATTTCTTCAGGTGTGTATGTTGGGATATTTGACTGCATGGGGTAGTGCAGCAGAGGCCAAACCCAGCCAATTTTCCAGCAGGACCAACTAAATGCGCGCAGGAGAAGGAACCTGTGACCTTATTGTAGCTGTCCTCTCTGGGGTCCCTCAATAGCTCAGCTTATTGAATGACTGAGCTGCACAGACTAGGAAGTTTCTTCCCCCGCACCCTGCCTCCATTCAGTGCCCCAGACTCTGCTGACTTTTACTGGACTGGCAGCATGTGGTTACGGCCAGGGGTCCCATTGTGGAGGTGAGTGAGCATGAACGGGATTGGGTACTACAGTAACTGCTCAGTCCCATGGGTGAATGGCCACTTGAAAAAGGTACTAGAGGGTGACTGATGTCTGTGGAACTTGTATCAGCAGGAGTTGATGCCCTCAGGCATATTGAATGGCATTTGATAATCTCATTCAGAGAGGCTGTGGAATATGGAAAAAGATCTCTCTGGTGTGATAGGGGGCACACTTTTGAGATTGGGGCTGAGGAATGTGGTAAACAGGTGTAAAACTCTATCGATGCAGTTCCCGAGGGGGCACTATACACAACTTTACTGTGCATCTAACTATGAAGTAACTCAGCCTGGGGCCATGAAAATGTTTTATTTGATACTGATACGCATTTGTCTTGAAGAGACCTCTGCTATTTTTATAAAGTGAGATGCCGGTGGTTACAGTTTACTGAGGTGTGGGGTCTATTTTGATTTGTGGGGCACTGCAGATTCAGTTTGAAATTCTGCAGTCTGATTGAGGACTATCATGACCTCTCCTGTAACTATCCAACGGATTTGTAATAATTTATAGATATTTACACCCTTGGTTTCCTTGTCCATTTTTGTGCTCAGCAGTTTCCTCTCATCCAGCATTCGATTCAAGCCAGCCCTAAACAGCGCACAGCAAAGGGATATGTCTACATATGGCAGGGAACAGCACTAGACGGAAGAGTAAAAACATAAGGCAAAGTAACATTGGCTAACAACTGCTTGCTAGCAATCAATAATACATCATTAAACGGACATGGGAGAAACTATTGGAGGGCCGCTGGGGAGGAAGAATGGATATTTCTCGCCCAGTTTGGTATGCAGTGCTGGATTTAGAACATCAACATTCCAGAAACAGAATACTCATTGAAATGGAGTCTGACCAAGGATTCTGGCCAATTATTGACAAAGGCAGTGTGGGAAGTCCAGCTCTCGAACTAAAACTGTAATAATAGATCTTGGAACAATTCCTGTCATTGCAGTTTCATCCCTGGCTCATTCCCAATCACTATATTCCGACCTCGCTCTTTAGCTATATTGGGCACAAGAGAAAGGTCCAATTAACTGGACACAAGTGCACAGCTTCTTACACAGTATTTCTCTACTTAATGTTTTGACACCATTGAGATGCCATTCTATACTGTTTAGCCTTTGATAGGTCCAATATTTGAGATCGAAACATTTGTATGTCTAACCCCCGAAACCAATTCTACAGTGGTGTGAAAAATCAACACTTGCTACATTCAGTCGCTGCTGAGGATCACTATAGATTGCAATGATCAAATATTCCCCAGGGTGATGGACAGTGCTGCCCATTGATAGCAGTAAGCTAATGGTTTTCTTCCTCTTCTGTTTTCCATTCTTCTCTCGAAAGTGTTGACTCTGTGCTGGAGTACAGTTCTTGGGAAGTGAAACACCTATACTGTAACTAGCCCATGTGGCTGCTGTTAATTTGTGAACTTGACTGTGAATATCAACGTACTTGGACACAGATCCTGATCCTATCCTCTTGTGAAAGTTGCTGGGAAATGATTGTGAACAGGAGATTTAGAAAAAAGATTTTTCCTTTGGGTTAGTTGTAGTAGTGCCTTTGAGGCTAGTAAACTCTCACCTACTGGAGTTCAATAGTAGGGATAGAATCACAGAATAGTTACAGTGCAGAGGCTTGGCCTGTCAAGCCTGTGCCAGTTCTCTGCAAGAGCAATTTAGCTAGTTTGACTGCTAATTACTTCCTGTAAGCCTGCAAATTTTTGTTCCTTCAGCTGCTTATTCAATTCCCTTTTGAAAGCCACAATTGAATCTACTTCCACCACCCTCGAGCAGCGCATTCCTGATTAAAACAACTCACTGAATAAAAATGTTTTATCCTCATATAGCCTCAGGTTATTTTGCCAATCATTTTAAATCAGTAGTCTCTGGTTCTTGCCCTTCTGTCCATGGGAACTATTTCTCATTACTTAATCTTTCTAGACCCTTCGTGATTTTGAATAGTCTTATCAAATCTGTCCTCCACCTCTTTAAGGAGAACAAGCCCAGCTTCTCGATCTATCCACATAACCGAAGTCCCTCGTTTCGTGAAAACATTCCTGTAAATACACTCTGCACCCTTTCTTAAGCTACATCTTTCCTAAAGTGGGCACAATCCTCCAATTGATGCTGAACTAGTGTTTTGTAAAGGTTCATCTTACGTTCCTTGCTTTTGTACTCTGTCCTTATGAAGCACAGGATCCTGTGTGACTTTTAACCACTATCAACCTGCCCTGCTCCCTTCAATAATTTGTGCACGTATATCCCCAGGTCTGTCAGCTCTCGTGCCTCCCTTTAAGATTATGCCCTTTATTTAATATTGCCTCTCCATGTTCTTCCTATCAAAATGTACCTTCACACTTCTCTGCATGTACTTTCATCTGCCACTTGTCTGTCCTCTTGGAGCTTATCACTATCCTCTTTAGGAGGGTAGTTGAATTCTGGACAATGCATGATGAGAGAATGTACCAGGTCTAGATAATTTGGTGCTTTGAATCATTCTAATTCAACTAATGCTGCACATGATTTAATGGCGAAAACATGTTTTTAAAAAAAGTTGCATTTATATAGCTTGCTATTGAGGACATTGAAAAGTATTTTACAACCAATTGGTTACTGTTGGTGCAATTACTGTCATTATGTAGGTAGACATGGCAGCCTGTTTGTACACAGCATGGTCTAACATATCAGCCATTAGTTTGTTCTTGGTGTGGGTTAGGGGAGGAATATAGGGAAGGATGTAAAATAAAATTTCCTTTGCTTTCAGGGAACCTTATACATCTGAGCAAGCAGATGCTCAATATCTTAACTGAAAAGCAATACCTCTTTAGCACTATCTCAATACTGTACCAAAGTATCAGCTTACATTACACCCTCCAGTCTGTAGTAGGGTTTGAAGCCATGAGCTACTGACTGGGAGATGGGAGTGCCAGCAACAGAACCAAGGGGAAGAGTGTCCTACAGTCAGCATTGCGGTGAAGCAGTCTGGGAAAAGTGTCCTACAGTCAGCATTGCGGTGAAGCAGTCTGGGAAGAGTGAAAGACGCTCTTTGGTCTGCCCGAAATTTGTTGGTCTTCTAATGCAAAGAGTTGTCCCCGACCGAGTGTTGCAGACTGGCACATTCCAAGTTTCAGGACTACGTGCTGAGGGACGCACTAAAGCTTGGGGCAGCTGCCTCAAAGGTGCAATGGGAAAAGATCGCTGTCTAAGACGTTTCTGCCAAAGTGCAGCAAGGGGCTGGGAATTGCATAGACCCCTTGGGCTGTATGACTCACAAAGATGGTATGTAGTGAATACTAAATGTATTATAATTGTATTGAAGCACCTCAGAGTGCAACATGATGTATGTCGATAACTCCAATACCATTGCAGTGTGACTGTAATGACCATATTGAAATGACTGTAATATTTATTGATTGTATTGAAGCACCTCGTGATCCATGAGGAAAAGTTGAATTTGATTGTACTATTTGTGATGGCCATTTAGAAATGTTTTGTAATGTTCTTTCAGATATTTTATGAATAAAGTATATTCTTCCAAAAATAAAGAGTGACATCATAAGACAACGCGAGAGAGCGGTGGAGAGATCAGAACCAGCGTGAGTGTGGGGAAGCTTCAAAAAGTGACGTCAGCACAAGGGTGAGAGCTGATTGGTGAGTAGTGGGTAAGTGTTTTTCTCCAGTTTGAAATAGGTTAAGCTAAGGAAAGGTGAAGGTTCTAGTTTTTAAAGTATATAAATAATTTAACTTTTTTTTACTGTATTCAACTTAAAGTAAGGGGTTTTTTTTCAACTAGAGGCATGGCAGGGCAGCTCAGTCCCATGTTATGTACTGCGTGCAACATGTGGGAAGTCCTAGATGCTCCTTGCGCTCTGGCCGACCACGTGTGCAGGAAGTGCCACCAGCTGCAGCTACTTGAGCTCTGAGTTTCGGAGCTTGAGCGGCAGCTGGAGGCACTGGGGTGCATCCGTGAGGCTGAGAGTTTCGTAGATAACACGTTTTTAGACATGGTCACCCCACAGCTTACGGAAGTGCAGACAGAGAGGGAATGGTTGAACATCAGTCAGAAGAAAGGTGTCAGGCAGGTAGTCAGGAAATCCCCAGGATGCATTTCACCCGAGAACCGTTTTTCTGTTCTGGAAAATAGTGATAATGACGGTTCCTCTGGGGAGTGCAACCACGCTCATGGCACTGAGTTGCTCAGCTACACAAGGGGGAGGAAAAAGAGGGGAAGAGAAATAGTGGTAGGAGACTTGATAGTAAGGGGAACAGACAGGCATTTCTGCGGCTGTAGACGTGACTCCAGGATGGTATGTTGCCTCCCTGGTGCCAAGGTCAAGGATGTCACTGAAGGACTGCAGGGCATTCTAAAGGGGGAGGGCAAACAGACAGAGGTCGTGGTACATATTGGTACCAACGACATAGGTAGAAAGAAGGATGAGGTCCTGCAAGCAGAATTTAGGGAGCTAGGAAACAGATTAAAAAACAGCACTTCAAAGGTAGTAATCTCTGGATTACTTGCAGTGTCACGTGCTAGTGAATATAAAAATAGGAGGTTAGTCCAGATGAATGCGTGGCTGGAGAGATGGTGCAGGAGAGAGGGCTTTAGATTTCTGGGATATTGGGACCGTTTCTGGGGCGGTGGGCCCTGTACAAGGTGGATGGGTTGCACCTGAACTAGAAAGGGACCAACATCCTTGTGGGGAGGTTTGCTAGTGCTGTTGGGAAGGTTTAAACTAACTTGGCAGGGGGATGGGATCCTGAGAGGAGGTTCAGCAGGGGGAGATGAACAGCAATATTAGAAGAGAGAGCAAGTGAGTCTGGAAGGCGTAGAAATTATAGGCCAGTTAAGGCACAAGGGAGTTTGGCAAAGTTGGATGGTATTTATTTTAATGCAAGGAGTCTGACGAATAAGGCAGATGAGTTAAGGGCACAAATTAACACATGGAAGTATGATGTCATTGCTATCACAGAGTCATGGTTGAGAGAGGGGCAGGATTGGCAGCTCAATATTCCAGGATATAGCGTCTTCAGGAGAGACCGGGAAGGAGGTAAGAGAGGAGGGGGGTATCACAATATCAATTACAGCAGTAAGGAGGGATGACATCTTAGAAGACTCCTCAAATGAAGTCATATGGGTAGAACTGAAAAACAAAAAAGGAGCAATCATTGCTGGGAGTGTACTATAGACCCCCAAACAGTCAGAGCAAAATGGAAGAGCAGATATGTAGGCAAATTTCAGAGAAGTGTAAAAATAATAGGGTAGTAATAGTGGGGGTATTCAACTTTCCCAACATTAACTGGGATAGTCACAGTGTGATAGGTTTAGAGGAAGTGGAATTCTTAAAATGTATCCAGGAGAGCTTTTTAAGCCAGTACGTAGAAGATCCTATAAGAGAAGGGGCGGTCCTGGAATTCATTTTAGGGAATGAAGCCGGGCAAGTGGTAGAGGTATCAATGGGGGAGCATTTTGCAGATAGTGATCATAACTCTGTTAGATTCAAGGTTGTTATGGAAAAGGACTAGGATGGGCCAGAAATCAGAGTTCTAAATTGGGGGAAGGCCGATTTTAATGAGATCAGATATAATTTGGTTAGAGTGGACTGGAAGCAGCTACTTTTAGATAAACCTGCATCAGAGCAGTGGGACCCATTCAAGAAGGAAATAGGGAGCGTACAGGGCCAACATATTTCAGTAAAGACAAAGTGTGGGACCCTGGCTGTCGAGGGATATACAGTATTGGATAAAGAGAAAAAGGGAGAGTTATGGCAGATAGCAAGGGCTCAAAACAGTGGAAGCCCTAGAGGAGTATAGACTGTGTAGGGGGGAACTTAAAAAGGAAATCAGGTGAGCAAAAAGGGGGCATGAAAAAACATTGGCAGGTAAGATAAAGGAAAATCCAAAGTTATTTTACAAGTACATTAAGAGTAAGAGGATAACTAGGGAAAGAATAGGGCCCATTAAGGACCATAGTGGTAATTTGTGTGTGGAGACGGAAGACGTAGGTAGGGTTCTAAGTGAATACTTTGTGTCGGTGTTCACAAGTGAGAGGGACGATGTGGGTATGGAAATCAGGCAGAAGGACTGTGATATAATTAAAGAAATTAGCATAGAAAGGGAGGAGGTTCTAAGTGGTCTGGCAGGCTTAAAAGTAGATAAATTTCCAGGCCCGGATGAAATGTATCCCAGGCTGTGGAGTGAGGCAAGGGAGGAGATAGCAGGGTCATTGACAATAATTTTTAATACCTCTCTGGCCACAGGAGAGGTGCCAGAGGACTGGAGGACAGCCAATGTGGTACTGTTATTCAAGAAGGGAGGAAGGGATAAACCAGGGAACTGCAGGTCAGTCAGTCTGCCCTCAGTGGTGGGGAAACTATTGGAAGCAATTCTGAGGGACAGAATTAATCTACACTTGGAGAGGCAGAGATTAATCAAGGACAGTCAGCATGGTTTTGTTAAGGGGAGGTCATGGCTGACCAATTTGATTGAATTTTTCGAAGAGGTGACCAGGTGTGTAGATGAGGGCAATGCATTTGATGTAGTCTTCAGCAAGGCTTTTGATAAGGTCCTGCATGGGAGATGATAACAAAGGTAAGAGCCCATGGGATCCAAGGCAATTTGGCAAATTGGATCCAGAATTGGCTGAGTGCCAGGCAGCAGGCCATTGACTGGTTGGTGGGCACACAGCTAATTCAGCTGAGCCCCCGCCAACCTGAAAATTGAAATGAGGTGGGGGTGACTTCGGGAGTTCCGCCTGATGTCATCCCGCGTAATTTTATGTGTCAGCGAGCAGGCCCCGCTCCCCGCTCGCTGACTGGGAAATGCTGGTCTAAGAGTCTGGTTTTGTGTGTGTGTAAAGACTGGAGACAATGTTGAGGCCAATGCACCCCAGCTCCGGGAAGCTGAGAGCAGCAACGACCCTGAAGGGAAATGGGTGGAAGAGGCTTCTCCAACAGAGAACAATCCAAACCTCGCTCCTTGCACGAATCTTTCGATGTCACCCAGGTGGAATATTTTCAATGGGGCGTTCGGGATAATTTCCTCAGCCCATCACAAGCGAGACAATTTCCAAACACTATGGACATACAGGAGCAGGCCAAAGGACTGGAACTGTCAAAGACAGCAGGTCTGGTAAGCAACAAAATGCTTTAAAATGGGGATAAAGATTGTGTCCATTAACGTATGTAGCATTACATCTACTACGTGATGTGTTGCAACCTTGGATTACCTTGCCAAGGTCAAAGCTGACCTGTTTCTGCACGAGTGTGCGATACCGCACCTCAGCTCTGACAGGCAATGGCCGTCAATCTGGTTGTGAGGAAATGACTCACGTTCCTCCGGCCTGATTATTCTGCTGGGGAGAGGCAACTTCACCATCTCTGAAGTTGAGGAGGCGGTGGGTGGGTGCCCCCTCGTAGCAGATTTGCAAAAATGCTCTGCTCCGGTTAATTAATGTGTATGTCCAGGCTCAAAACAGCGAGCGGCTGGCAGTCCTTCAGCAGCTCCCACTGCTGCTGGCGACTTCCAGGCCGGTCATTCTGGGCGGTAACCTCAACTGCATCATCAATGCAGCTGGATGATCCGGCAGAACCAACAGCAGACTGGACGCCACGTGCAGACTCCTGATGGAAACACTGAAAGATGCCAAGCTGCACAACGTCTTCAGCAACCCTGCAGATGGAACACTGCGTAGTTACACCTGGTCGCAGCCAGACAGGTCCGTTTGTTCCAGGATAGATTTCCTGTTTGTATCCCAAGCGTTCACAGTCAGATCCACCAATGTCAAGCCTGTGTTCTCTGACCACTGCCTCCTACTGGCTGACTGTCACTTACAGGAAGACCAGAGGGTTGGCAGGGGAACATGGAAGCTGAAAGTGAAACTGTTGACCCCAGAAAGCATTGAGGAATTCAAAAGGGATTACAAAAGTTGAAGAACTGTGAAACCCCTCATTGAATCCCTGACACACTGGTGGGAAGCGATCAAGGAGAACATCAAGAGGTTTTTCATCCTTAAAAGGTGTTCAGAAGGCTAGAAAGGAACAGAGGGAAATGTCCGGACTCCAGAAAAGCATGCAGAGTCTGCTCCGGCTGCAGTTGATGGAGGTCTAATCAAGGAGGACCTCCAAGAGTTGAAGGGTCAGCAAGTCTCGCTCTTTGCCTCAGAGGTCTCCAAGATCATCTTCCGTTCCAGAGTCCACTCTGTGGAGCAGGATGAGATGTGCTCACTTTCTTCTTCCAAAAGGTACACACAGAGAGCTCTGTGATCAGCAGCCTGAAGGAAGAAAACAGCTCAGCCTGACATTTTGAGGATCAGAAAATCCTTTTCTGCCAGATTATATGATATGAAGCCCAAAGACAGCACAGCCTCCCAGTCCTTCCTGTCCTCTATCACGGAGGTCTTGGATGACAGTATACAGGAGAGTCTGGACAAACCACTAACTCTGGATGAGCTGACTAAGGCCTTTGAATCCTTTGAGAACAGTAAAACTGCTGGAAGCGATGGCTTACTGGCTGAGTTGTATTCGTCTCTGTGGGACTGCATCAGCCCAGACCTACTGGAAGTGTACAAGAGTATGCTTCTGGCTGGCTGCATGTCAGAATCCAGGAGCAAAAGCATCATTCTACAGGTGGAAGAGGGAAAGGTAGGAAATTAAAAATGGGCGACCCATTTCACCATTGAATGTGGACTATAACATTCAGTCCAAAGCCATCGCCAATCGGGTCAAGTCTGCTCTGGAGTTGGTGATCCACCCTGACCAGACTTGTGCTGTACCTGGCAGGAAAATCTGATAGCCTCACGCTAACCAGGAATACGATTGTATGGGATAAGGGTGTGGACACCTGCCTCAACAGCCTGGACCAAGAGAAGGCCTTTGACAGGGTAGCACACACCTACATGATCTCCAAGATGGGGTTTGGGGAGGGAATCTGCAATTTGGTCCAACTGCTCTACACAAACATCAGTAACACAGTTTCAATCAGAAAGCTTTCCAATTAAATCTGGAGTCAGGCAGGGCTGCCCTCTCTCCCCTGTCCTGTTCATGTGTTGTATAGAACCCAATACTGAGTCCATCAGGAAGGATTCACGCATAAGAGGAGTGACGATCCCAGGCAGTGGAGGCACTCAGGTCAAAGCCTCCCTGTACGTGGACGAAGTCGCCGGATCCACTGTCAATGGGTGGACTGATGAACATTTGCAACCAGTTTGAACTAGTCTCAGGAGCCAAGGTAAATCGTGGCAAGAGCGAGACCCTGTTCTTTAGGAACTAGGTTGGCTGATCCTATGCCCCCTCACCGTCAGGTCAGACTGCCTGAAGGTGCTGGGGATATGGTTCAGAGGAACCAGGGCAAGCACTAGAAACTGGAAGGAGCGAGTATCTATGGTCAAACAAGAACTGGGAATGTGGGAATGATGCTCCCTCTTCATTGTGGGTAAGAACCTGGTCAGCAGGTGTGAGGCACTCTCAGTGCTGATGTACGTGGTGCAGGTCTGGCCCATTCCTCACTTCTGTGCTGTGGTGATCACCCGAGCCATCTACCGCTTTATGCGGAGGGAAAAAATGGAGCGTGTTCACAGGGACACCATGTACAAACCTCAGATCTTTCCTACATGCCTGGAGTCTCACCCCCTCTGCATGTTGCCCTCGAGGTAGCTGTAGTGGGGAAGAAACCGTTGTTCACTTCCTTGAGCAATGTGCCTTTGCAAAGAAGGTCTGGAGAGAGATGCAGTGGTTTTTGGCAAGGTCCATCCCGAGCACCTCCCATGACGCAGGACGGTGCTCTATGGGCTGTTTCCCAGGTACGCACACTGCAAACATCAACTGCAGCTGGAGGATCATCAACTTCGGTGAAAGATGCTCTTTGGTCTTCCCAAAACTTGTTGGTCTTCCTATGCAACGAGTTGTCCTTGACCGAGTATTGCAGACTGACACATTCCAAAGTCCAGGACTGTGCACTGAGGGATGCACTAAAGCTTGGGGTAGCTGCTGCAGAGGTGCAATATGGGGAAAGGTCACTGTCGAAGGCCTTTCACCCATAGTGCACCGAGGGCCTGGAAATTGTATACTGTAAATATTACATGTATCAAAATTGCATTGAAGCACTTCAGAGTGCAACATGATCTATGTAGAAAATTTGAATATTATTGCACTCTCTGTAATGACCATTTTGAAATGTTTTGTAATGTTCTTTTAGGTATTTTATGAATAAAACATATTTTTGCAAAAAATTATTCTTTTCTGCTTGCATGTATTAAAATAAAGAATGCTTATTAGACTCCTTTACCCTACGGCAAGAAAACACATCCTTCCCAGTCTGATGCTGGTGTACCTTGCCTGTTTTAATTTCAGATTTTCAGCTTTCCCAACTTTTTACTGATGGCAGCCAAGAAAAAAATGACTTCTTTTTGCTTTTCAGGGTGTTTTGACCATTCTGAGGAACGCAAAAAAAAAAAAAATCAAAAAAAAAAAATCCCCAAGTTGTCAGCAAAGCGACAACAACCGCGGAAATATCCGGGCTGGGGCTTTGTAGTCTCCCTGAGTCCCTCTGAAACAGGTGGAAGTGAGCGGAGAACTACAACTCCCAGAAGGCTTTGCGGAGGGGTAAGGCGGCTCATGCGCAGCGGCGATAAGAGAGGAGCCGAGTGAGCGGTCAGCAGGTGCCGAGATCGGCGCCTCCTCTCTCCCCCTCCCCCCCACCCCCCCCCGCTTTTTCCGTACACCCGCAGCGGTCTTATCCCTCCAGTCATGTCGGAGATCGAGCCGGAGCCGGAGTCCAGCTTGCGGAGACGGAGCACCCAGGATGCATTGAGTAAGGAGCCGCGTGGAAACATTGTATCATCGGCTTAAACATTGTATCATCGGCTGAACCCAGTCCCTTTAGCCGGCACTTACTTCCCATGGTGTCTGACAGCTGCTCCTCATCCAAGCCCCCAGGGTGCTGTCAGAATTTGAACAGCTTGTCTGTAGATTTTTCTTTTTTTTTAAAAAAAAAAGAAATTTCACTGTTATGTGGACCTTTGAAAGCTTTACCTGGCAAGGTTGTTGGAGACTGATGCCGTGGATAATTTCAGCAAGGGGAGGTGGACAGGTACTTGAAGGTGACAAGCTTCCAGGGTTAAGGACAAAAAGTGGGGGAGGCGGGTGCAGACGCGCGACTGCGCTTTCAAAAAGAGCCAGCACAGGCAGACGGGCTGAACGGTCCCTTTCTGTGCTGCAAGTTTCTGTAATTCTGTGAAATGAAACTCTAAATTTAATGCCCATATACCAGGGAGAACACTTCCTTTTGCTAATTATTTTTTTAAAATGGGGTGGGAAAGAATAAAGCTAATTATTTTTAGTGGAGTTGTTATTGATGTGGAATGAGCTGCCTGAAAGGGTGAAGGAAGCAGATTAAATAACTCAAAGGAGGATAGGATACATAAGTGGAAGGTTTTCAGGGCTATGGGGACAGGGCAAGGACTAATTGGGTCGCTCTTTCAAAGAGCTAGTACAGCCATTGTGGGTTGAATTGTTTCTTCTGTGCTGTATGATTCTGTAATACGGTCTTTATTGTAATTGTGATTAATGTTAATCCCCATCCTTGCTGTGTTCTGTGGCCTGTCCTTGATGACAATTATGTGATTTTTATATAACTCTTAATATGAAACTTAATATTTTGCTTAAACTGCTGAATGTGGCTTTGTTTAGCTTTGGTTTGGATTTGCTGTTTTATACTAAGATGCTGAAACCTGGACAGATTAAGTAATACTGGCCTGGTTTGCTGGCATTTTAATATGGTTGGAAACAAAACTTGGATTTGATGGTTGTTGTAAATACATCAACTCTTTTTCAGTCTGATTTTGCTTTTGTTTCAGTTGGATTAGTACTGTCTCTGAAGGCAGAGGGGCATGTTAGTGGGGTGGTGAAAAAGGCATACGGGACACTTGCCTTTATCAGTCGAGGCATAGATTATAAAAGTAGGGAGGTCATGTTGGAGTTGTATAAAACCTTAGTGAGGCCACAGCTGGAGTACTGTGTGCAGTTCTGGTCGCCACATTATAGGAAAGATGTGATTGCACTGGAGGGGATGCACAGGAGATTCACCAGGATGTTGCCTGGGATGAAACATTTAAGTTCTGAAGAGAGGTTGGATAGACTTGGGTTGTTTTCGTTGGAGCAGAGAAGACTGAGGGGCGACCTGATCAAGGTGTACAAGATTATGAGGGGCATGGACAGGGTGGATAGGGAGCAGCTGTTCCCCTTAGTTGAAGGGTCAGTCACAAGGGGACATAAGTTCAAGGTGAGGGGCAGGAGGTTAATGGGGGATGTGAGGAAAAACTTTTTTACCCAGAGGGTGGTGACAGTCTGGAACGCACTGCCTGAGAGGTTGGTGGAGGCAGGTTGCCTCACTTCCTTTAAAAAGTACCTGGATGAGCATTTGGCATGTCATAACATTCAAGGCTATGGGCCAAGTGCTGGTAAATGGGAGGTCAGGTGTTTCTCACGTGTCGGTGCAGACTCGATGGGCCGAAGGGCCTCTTCTGCACTGTGATTCTGTTGCTCTATACACAATACTGTTTGAGACAGTACATTTTATTAAGCAAAATTCACTAATACAAATATGCTGCTTGTTTTTGGCTGATTCCAGTTTCTCTTGCTGCCAGCATTTCATCTTGTGCTGCACAATTAGAATGTCTGTTTTCAACCATAATGCAAATTTGGGAGTTCTCAATATGTAAATGAGCTTCCCAAAGCCTGTGGTAGATGAACACTGAGCACTTTACTTACCTGCTGTTTGATTCCACTGAAATCTTGTAATAAATATTACTGCAGTAATATTTATTACGCTTTAATCCCTCCATAGGAGTTGTAGTGTAGCTCCATGCTGATTGAGTATTGTTTGGGCTGCACGCTTTGTGGGGGAGGAAAGTAGCCCCTTATCCTTGCTGGCCTACATCAGCTCCTGGTTCACCAACTCTTCAGATTTAGATGAGAACATTATATGTTCAAATCCCTCCATGGTCTCGTGCCTCCCTATCTCTGTAACCTCCTATAATCCTATGACAACTCTGTATTCTTCCAGTTTTGGCCTCTTCCATGTCCCTGACTTCCTTTGCCTCATGTCTTGAGCCCTGGAACATTCCTACTCTCTCTATCCCTCTCTCACACCAGATTTCAGTCACCTGACCTCCTTTAGCACCTGTAAAATACATTAATGTTTTGTTTATTAAAGATAAGATATGAGGAAGGAAGAATTCAACTGTTGGCAGCCTTTTAATCGTGGGTATAAACTCTTTTGTTTACAAGTGGACTTGTATTAAAACATGCCTTGAATGGGAACAGGAAGCAGTGTAGATGGTTGTAGTTTGGGTGATTTTATTTGATTTAATTTAACCTTTGTTTCTGCTTGATCTTAATTTGCCCTCTACATCCCAGTAGAATAGAATCTTAAGGATGCAGCCCAGGAGACCATTCAGCCCATCATGTCTGTAACCATAAAGGTTATATTGAAGTGTCTAATACACGGGTACGTGTATTTAAAAAGGTCTGGAAATATTGAGAAAAATGGCTCTTAGGGTTGCACTGGACTATATTTAGAACAAAATAAATCTGAAAGAGTAAAAAACCCATGGTACAGTCAAAGGGTTTTAAAAATCCCAAATAAATCTAAGTTTGGATGGAGCCAATATATTAAAATAAAAAGCAGAGGTAGGAGGGAGATTTTGAGCTCTAGCAGGGAAACAAATTGAATCTTTGTTTTTGATGAGGTCATGGAATAGAGAAGGAGGTGGAATGAAAGTTGGATAACTTCAGTGTAGAAATGAGATGATTTGTGTGGAGAACTGACTATTTTGATGGCAGAATGTTAGATTTTCTTCTATCTTGTCTGCAAGTGCATGTGGTGTAGATAATGTCGAATGTTATAACTTGTGAATAACATTCCCAACAGTGAGTCACAACACCAGTTCCATCTGACTCATAGGGGTTGTGCAAGTCTTCAGGTCAATTTCTGTACCTTGATCTTTGGAGCACAATGGCTGAAAGTTTTGCCAAAGCGTCATTTAAAATGATCTGTTTGTGATGTCCAAATCGGATAGCCTGGGTGTAATTTGCAACACACTGAATAGCCTGCTCCTTAATAAAAGTCTCTTATTTCACGTTATCTAATACAATATTTTTCGCAATTTCTAATTTACTTAATTCCAAGTTCTTGGATTATTAAAAATGAGTGCAAATACGATTGATTTTCCCAGGAGTAGGTTCTGCATTTTATATCTTCTTCCGTGTGGAACAGTGCTTTTTCAAATGGCTGTCAACAATGTGCATATGCAGTTGTGCTGTTTTACTCCGTTATGTCATTGGGACACCACAGGGAACTTATTCGTACTGTGTCAAAATAGCTGCAAATTTTTTTTTTTATAAATTTGTTGGCCAAGCTTGTTTAGAAGGTAATTTTGAATCATCATATCTACCACATCAAAAACAAAAATATCTGGAAAAACTCAGCAGGTCTGACAGCATCTGCGGAGAGGAACACAGTTAACGTTTCGAGTCCATACGACTCTTCACCAGAACTAAGGAAAAAATAGTAAAGAGGTGAAATATAAGCTGGTTTAAGGGGGGGTTGGGACAGGTAGAGCTGGATAGAGGGCCAGTGATAGGTGGAGATAACCAAAAGATGTCATAGACAAAGGGACAAAGAGGTGTTGACGGTGGTGATATTAGCTAAAGAATGTGCTAATGGTGACATTAAGGGTAGAAAGCAGGATGAGCAAGGTACAGATAGCCCTAATGGGGGTGGGGTGGGGGGAAGGGATCGAAATAGGCTAAAAGGTAGAGATAAAACAATGGATGGAAATACATTTAAAAATAATGGAAATAGGTGGGAAAAGAAAAATATATATAAATTATTGGAAAAAGGGGGATCGGAAAGGGGTGGGGATGGAGGAGAGAGTTCATGATCTAAAGTTGTTGAACTCAATATTCAGTCCGGAAGGCTGTAAAGTGCCTAGTCGGAAGATGAGGTGCTGTTCTTCCAGTTTGTGTTGAGCTTCACTGGAATATTGCAGCAGGCCAAGGACGGACATGTGGGCATGAGAGCAGGGTGGTGTGTTGAAATGGCAAGAGACAGGGAGGTCTGGGCCATGCTTGCGGACAGACCGAAGGTGTTCCGCAAAGCGGTCACCCAGTCTGCGTTTGGTCTCTCCAATGTAGAGGAGACCGCATTGGGAGCAGCGAATGCAGTAGACTAAATTGAGGGAAGTGCATGTGAAGTGCTGCTTCACTTGAAAGGAGTGTTTGGACCCTTGGACGGTGAGGAGGGGGGAAGTAAAGGGGCAGGTGTTGCACCTTCTGCGGTTGCATGGGAAGGTGCCATGGGAGGGGGTTGAGGTGTAGTGGATGATGGAGGAGTGGACCAGGGTGTCCCAGAGGGAACGATCCCTGCGGAATGCCACCAGGAGGGGTGAAGGGAAGATGTGTTTGGTGGTGGCATCATGTTGGAGTTGGCAGAAATGGCGGAATCATATGTGCCATACTTACCACATCCCTTGAGGCTTGATATTTTCGACTGAGGTTTGAATGACTTTGTCTAACTGATCTCTGTAGAAAACATATCTAAGCACTCAGGTGATTCTCCGATTCAAATATCATATCCTAACCTCAGATCCTGAATTTTGCTTTGGTGTTTTGCATTTTCAATCAAGGACACTAAATTCAGTATCCTTATGAGGATAAGATGAATCTCAAATTCTATTTTTCTCCCATATCAAAATTTTAATGGTCAATTATGCACAGCAAAACAAAGTTTGTATTCAGGACCGCAGATCATAACTCTCTCTGCAATTAAGGTCATGGACTGTGGTTTGATACATCAAATCCATAGGCTGGGGTGCAGCAGAGTGATGTCATGGGTTTTCCGTGCATGCACAGACTAGTGTGCATGTGCAGATATTTATCGGTGGCCATCTAGCATTGGTAAGAGACAAGTGTCTTCAAACTTGTGTGGGAAACCCTGTCTCTGCTGGGGGCTCTTGGCCCTACTTTCCAAAAGACTACTAGCTACCCAACAGGAAACAGTGATTGAGGTGTTGGTGGGGTACAGCAACTGTAATAGCATGCTGATAGGTGAACAGTCTGGAAACTTGATTTTTTTTAAAAAATTCATTCATGGGATGTGGACACTGCTGGCTAGGCCAGCATTTAATGCCCATCCCAAATTGCCCTCAGAGGGCATTCAAGAGTCAACCACACGATGAAAGAACTTACATTTACATAGCACCTTTCACAACCTCAGGACATCCCAAAGCACTTTACAGCAGGCACATTATCGGAGCACACAAGTCACTTGCAACCTCTTATCAAATATAGAAATGTCTTTTTTGCTTTTACTCTTTCAGCTGCGTGTGTGTCCCTTTTTTAAGCCTATTATTAGGTGAACTTATTCAACTTCTGGGTCCTTTTTTTAAAATATATTTCAACAACGTGTGGGTTTTTGTAAGAATAACTTTTTAAAAATTCTTCCTAGAGAAGGCATTGTGCCCTAAGGATCCGATCAAAAGTTGCTGCATCAGCTTCTAGCCATATTAATGGCCACCTGTCTCCGTTGATGGCTCATCTGGTTGAAAGAGTGAAGACTGAGTCAAACAGCCCATGGTTGGTTCCCTCAACTATGGAATAAGAGCTGATCTCTTTGCACAGTTGAGGAAGTGGAATTTACTTCCACGGTTAGTGGGTGAGGTGAAAACTGTGAAGATTGAAATTTAGATTCAAAAAGCAAAGCTGATTATTTTTTTTTAAAAAAAATAACAAATTTTCACACATGAAAAAAGCCTGCTGTCCATACCCAGTCTGGCCAATGTATTATTCCAGTCCGACAATACAAGATTGGGTTTAAACTGCCCTTTTGAAGTGGCCTAGCAACCTCCCCACCCTGTGCGCACGCGCGCCCCCCCCCCCCCCATCCAAATTGTATTAAAACCACCACAAAGTATAACAATGTATTGTGGGGGCACCTTTGCCACATGGACTGCAGTGATTCAAAAGGCAGTGATGGGGCAAGTGGAGATGGACAATAAATACTGGCCTTGCTGCAATTTGGGAGTGAAGGATTTTTTTGTTGCTGGTGACTGTCACCAGTTGTCCCTTTGCCAAAATAATCTCTGCTGTCTGCAGCATTCATTTGTTAAGCACCCCAGCTTGTTTATTTTTTGGTTGCTGGCAGTCTGCAGGGTTGTTGCTATCAGCTAAAAAGATTACTTGAAAAGAGAAATGAAATTTGATGTCTGTGAAGCAACAGAGACTGAATTAATGATCTGGCAAGAAGATAAGCTGACCTCTAGCTTAAGGTATTAGTCACTGTATCACATGTTTCAACTGTTTTGAAATATTATGAGCATATGCAGAGGGAAAATAGGCCAAAGATTTGGTGTTGATCCTAAGTTTTTGGTTTTCAAAACTGCTGGGTTCCAATAACCAGGGCAATGTACGAGTTCAAAAGTGGATTCCATTATAGTTTCCCTTTCTAATCTCAACTAAACGTGAAGAGCCAGCAGTGGATTGTTTGTATCTAGCCATGGGGATGCTGTACAGTTTGCTGTGAATGGGGAACATAACTTGTGGAATAAGTGAACAAGTATCAAACTCCAAGGTCAAGATGAAGCTGTTGAAGAATATATTTCACATCCTTTCCTTCTGCTGCAGATTCTCCTAGTGCTGGAGGATGGACAGTTACACTATTGAAACTGAAAACTTAACTTGCCTATAAATAGCCGTTCCTTCTTTCTTCATCCCCTTAAATTTGTAAGCCCTGAAATCATTGCACAAGTGGGAACTCATGACTTTGCTGAGTGAGTTGGAAATATGGTAGAGGTTTGAGTGAAGTCAGTGGATGATGCTGGGTTTTTGGTGATGTCCACGTTATGCACCAAATTGGATGTATATCTGGAAATCACTACACCTGGTACTTCCCAAATTGGGTTGTCTGGAGAAAGCATTTGAGCTTTTTGCCACTAGGATGAAACTATAGTGACTACAGAATAAAAAGGCTTTGCACAAGAAATGCATTGTGCAAAGTTGATTTAAGATCCAATTCCCTTTTGAAAGTTACAGTTGAATCTGTTTCCACCACCTTAACAAGCAGTGCCTTAAAACCATTTGCTGCACACAAAATTCTTATTTGATCTCCGGCTTCTTTTTAAAAAAACTAATTATTTTAGACCCATGTCCTCTGGTTACAGAGCTCCCTGTCAGTGGAAATGGTTTCCCCCCATCTTTCATCAAAGTCATGACTTTGATGGAACACCTCTATTAAATATGCTCCTTAGAGCAAAGAAGGTTAAGGGAACAAACCAGTTTCTCTAATCTCTGATTTACGGAGGGAAAGTCATTGACGAAGCAGCTCAAGATGTTGGGCCTAGGATGCCACCCTTGGGAACTCCTGCAGTGATGTCCTGGGGCTGAGATGATTGGACTGCAACAACCATTACCATCTTTTTTTGCACGAGGTGTGATTCCAGCCAGTGGAGATTTTTCCCTCTGGTCCCCATTGAATTCAGTTTTACTTGGGCTCCTTGATACCACACTCAAATGCTACCTTGACTGCCCTCATTATCACTCATATGTCCCCTCTTTAATTTGGCTCTTTTGTCTTGTGTTTGAACCAAGGCTATGAAGTCTGAAGTGCTGCTTGATAGCACCGTCAATGATACTTTCCATCACTTTACCACCCCATCAATCTATCAATCATATGTAATAGTTGGATTGGATTTGTCCTGCTTTTTGTGAAGAGGGCATACCTGGACAATTTTCCACTTTATGTAGAAGCCAGAGTTATAGCTGTTCTGGAACAACTTGGCTAGGAGCATGGCTAGTTCTGGAGCAAAAGTTTTCAGTACTACAGCTAGAATGGTGTTGGGGCCCATATCCTTCGCTGCAACTAATTTGATCTCAGGAAGAGATACTGATGTCAAGGCTACTGTATGGCGTTAGATATAGCTGAATATCCAGAACAATTCAACTGAGTGCTGATAATCACTCCCTGTGCAATTAAGCTTGACAAGCTAGCTGTGTAATAGCCACAAGACCATTATTACAAGTGAATAGAGGACAAATTGAAAAATTCTATCAAGATCCATAACTTAACAGAAAGATGAACATACACTTCATTTCAAATGTGCATATGATATGCGAGGTGATTATGCAGAATTTCAAACTTCCATGGCGGGTGTACAAGATGTGTGTATTTTAATCAGTTAACATTTTAATTGCACCAACAGGAAGTCTAGTTCCTTATTCCCTGCTCTCCTCTCCCAAACTCAAGGAAGTCGGGGCTGACTGTGCAAAATTAAGATTTTTTTTTAGCATATGATGGTTTACTTTGAGCTGATGGACTTTGGTTGCCATCTTTGTCTCTTCTGACTCACTGATTTTGCCTCAGCTGAGGTGGCAAAGAGTGCAAGCTAGGTCTGGACCTCTGGAAGCTAAGTATTGGGGCCTCACCCACCAAGTGCTTAAATGTCAATCAGGAAGAAATTTGTATTGTTGATGATCTTCTTTCACCTTTTTGAAGTTAATGTATAAATGTAGCATGGGGTTTTTGATTGTGTCATTAATGGGAATACCTTTTCTGTAGTTAACTATTAGTTGCCAATTAAGTAATATTTGATGTTGATTTTAGATTGTTACAGTAAAAATATTAAAATGAGGTCTTGTACAATTCCTTTGTCACTGGAAAATTCATTTCTCTTAAAAAGAGGTTGCATCTCTACGGGGGTTGTCTCTACGGGGGTTGTAACATTGGTCAAAGAGGTAGGTTTGAAGGTGAGTCTTAAAGGAGAGAGAGGGCAGAGGTTTGGAAAGGAATTCCAAGTAGGAAGAAGACATGGTCACCCAGGGGTGAACAAAGTAACACTCCTTCCTCTATCTGTTTCTTGCTGCCCTTCACCTGGTACTTTTTTCACCGTTTTCTTGGGAGCTGCTTTATTCTCCTGTAGCATTTTCAAACTCCATATCTCACCTGACAAGAGAACACCTACCTTCCATAGTGATGCTTTATATGGTAATCTTGGAAGAAAACTGGCTATCAAGTCATTTGATGTTTTACAATGAAACTCGGTCCACACTTTTTATTATGTTCATTTGGCTTCCGTTAGATTTAAGCCTTCAGAACAGTTATTGGCCCAGTTATTTAAACTGTGCTAAAGTTGCTGTTGATTAAAGGACATTGTAGACAAAACTACATCCCAGGAGAGACTAGGAGCAGTGCAACAGTGGTTCAAGGCAGCTCACCACCACTTTCCCAAGGGCAATTAGGGATGGCCAGAAAATGCTGGTCTAGCCTGTGATGCTGCATCCAATGAAAAAAATAAATAAAAAGGACACAGATTGAGACCTAAATTCTTAATTTCATCCCATGTATGTAGTGTGCTAGTTTTAGATGATGATAAAAGAATTCAGTGAATGCCTCGTGTTTGAATTGATGGTGTGCAAATTCTACGTGGCTATCGGCTTCACAAGCTTGACACTGTGTAGTCAACATCTGGGAGAGGGAGGGAGGGAGGGTGGAGAAACGAGTAGAGACTGAAGTGCTACAGTTAAATTGTCCTTCTGATGGACAGTGTCTTCACTGAGCATTTTGGGTTTTGAATGGTCTCTGTCCATTCCCCACTTTGTCCACCACAGGGTGACTGTGCCTTCTGCCTATTTGGAATTCCCTCCAAACCTCTGCCCCCTTCACCCCCCTCTCTCCTTTTAAGACTCCCCTTCAAACCTACCTCCTACCTCTTTGACCAATGTTACAATCCCTGTAGAGATGTGATAACTTTGGAAAATTCATATCTTAAGTGTCCAACACAAAGGAATTGCAAGACAAGATTTCACATTTTTAATACTTTTTTATTTTTAACAAGCTAAAATCAACATCAACTAAACATTACTTAATAGGCAACTAATGTACCAAATAGGCAACTAATATACCGAATGATGGAAAAGGTATTCCCCATTAATTTAACACAACTGAAAACCCCATGCCATGATTATATATTACATCGCACTCTCAGCAAAAATGTAATCTTGTGTTTAAAATCCCCAAGCTCCTCCTGGCTTTAACAGGACCTCTTCTCCCTGCCCCACCAGTGTGAATTTTCTAGTGTTCTTTTAACCAAAGTCCTTCCACTCAATCTTCTGAAGTCCATTTGATTATGCTCAATAGCAAGGCACCCACTTATGATTCCTAGGTCTTTAACTCTCCGCAAGCCTCATTTCTGCAAATTGGGAATCTGTCCTCAGCACTCTGCTTGGTGGTTAACCCAAAAACAGTCCTTTTCTGCTTGGTATGGCAGCAGCTGTTGTGGGGTCTTCCCCAAGTCTTTGTCTGACTGACCCTGAGAGTCTGCACACAGTAAGTCCAGCTGTCGTCTCCTTTTGAGTTCAGGTGTTAAAACTTGCACCTTCCTTTCATTTAAGTTTTTACTTGAGGCCCCTGTTCCTATGGTAACCAGGTCACATGGTTTGTCTCTGGGAAGGTTTCGTAGGAGGTCACATCCTCCTCCCTAGAATGAAGGGAGACAGTTTAGAACAATCATTTCAAAGTCCACAGTCACAACATCATGTTTTCGGTCACCTGACCCAATGGCTTTTCCTTTGGCTCAGTGTCAGTTTTTGTCTGGTGCTCCTGTGAAATGCCGTTACTACATTAAAAGTGCTGTATAACTTTGATATTTTTGCCTTGGCACCGGAATTGAATAAAATGATTAATCTGAGTTTGTTAGTCCATCTTCATTGGGTTAGCCATTGTATGAGGGGGGAAGGGTGGGGGAGCACATTAACAAGTTTCACTTGCCAGCTCATCCTAAGATGTCCCTATTCCTGTACCTCTTGCATCAAGTTTACAGCAATGGTAGTCCTCTGTTCCAGCAGTAGTGGCCACTCCTGGCTTTACTCACTTTGACTAGGCTGTCACTTACTATCTGTAACTCGAAAGGCATCACTCACTCCCATCAGCATATTGAACTGATCCTTACTGGGCTCTGTGTCGAGGGCATCCTGTTATGGCACCTAGTCAACGACAGGCACTCTCTTGCACTGTGCATCTGAGTTCCCATTAGTTGTCATGGTACTCGTTGCACATGAGCATGGCTAGAGACTGAAGATTCTTCACAATCACAGAATTGTTATGATGCAGTAGGAGGCCATTTGGCCCATTGTGTCTGCACTGTCTCACCAAATGAGCATTATGATTTAGTGCTAATCTCCTGCCTTTTCCCCTTAACCCTGCACGTTGTTTCTATTTAAATAATCATCTAATGCCCTCTTGACTACATCAGTTGAACTTGCCTCCGCCTCCACTACACTTCCAGGCAGTGCATTCCAGACCCAAACTACTTGTGTGAAAAAGTTTTCTCACATCACATTTGCTGCTTTTGCAAATCACTTTAAATCTGTGCCCTCTCGTTCTCAGCCCTTTTACGTGTGGGAACAGCTCCCTATCTATTCTATCCAGCCCCCTCATGATTTTGAACACCTCAAACAAATCTCCTCATAGCCTTCACCTCTCCAAGGAGAACAGTCCCAACCTCTCCAATTCAGCTTCAGAACTGAAGTTTCTCATCCCTGGAACCATTCTTGTAAACCTCTTCTGCACTTTCTCAAATACGTTCACATCCTATCTATAGTGTGGTGCCCAGAATTGTATACAATATCCAGCTGAGGTCTGTCTAGTGTCTTATAAGCTCAGCATAACCTCCCTGCTCTTGTACTCTATGCCCCTATTAATAAAGCCCAGGATGCTGTATGCACCCTTCAGTAACCCAACATTGCACCCACAGACATCAGCGGCAGCCTTCCATTAACAGAAGTAGCTTTGTTTACACTTGTCCAAGATGTACAGCTTGAACTGGAGTATGGTGATTACAGATCCTGTAAATATTGGTGATGCTGATATTGGCCTCTGTCTCCTTTTCTCTTGGTCCAACGTGGAAAGCTGTGTGGGCTACATCTATCAGTGCCTGTGAAAGATGCCCACAGACAAGGCCATATTAGGATCACACAGCAAGTAATGAACAAGGATAGTGTGTGTCTGGCATTGTGAGATTGAAACTATACTCCTCCCTCTTTTTACATGCACTTGATTACTCTTCCTGCATTTAGTGAAGACAACATGGATATTTGAAGCAGCAGATGGTTTTCTTGTTAGAGTATGTTAAGTACTTGTTGCAGGGTAGGATATTCAGCATCACATATACAGAAATCCTGTGCGCAAATCTGCTCCACTAAAATGGCTCTGTGACAGCCCTTAAACTTTGAACTCTGCCTAAGACAATCAGCTATTCTGTTCAATGGTGTTGTATTCTTTCCATTTTCCCTCCTGACCCATTTGTTTCTCAGGAATGTGGTTCCCCAGGGGTTGTTGAGGATTAATTCTGAGCTCTAGCTGTAGTATGGCATAGACCTTTTTATAGACTATTTCTGTGACCTTTTTCTTGGCAGCCTTAACCCGTTCGTAGTGATCGATTGTCACTTTGTGCTGTCAAGTCTTGCTCAAGTCTCATGGGCCTACTCTTGATGGGAAAGTGTAAGTGCCATCTAAAGTATCCCAGTGAGGGAAAACTGTTCATTGGAGATCCCAATACTAGAAAAGACAGCATTGAGCACAATACTTAGCGTGTGCATTCTGTATAAGAGGTGAGGTTCAACACACAATGTTTCTCTTCTAGCAATTGCCAAGCCTATTCCTGAGGAAATATTTCTTTCAACTCCAAGCTAAATTGTAGTGAGTTCTGACTGTTGAATGAAACTCAACGTAGTGAGCTGCTTACCTTAAGTCATGGCAACTTCATATCTCCCTGACTATAACTTGAGTTCTGCTTGAACTTGGTAACCTGGAAGGTTGTATAGTGACTTCTATAGAAGTTAATATAGAGTACTTCTCTAACAGTCTACTGAGGACTTTTCTTTTTCCATCGATAGACTATGGGAGGGAAAGTGAGCCAAAGAGCAGAAGCACCTCACTATTCTCTGACCCTCTGGCTCAGGCACATCTGCAGACTGACATGATAGACACCCCTTCACCATGCACACCTATATTATTATTCCCAGGTTAGTCCAGCAGGTCGCAACATCTTCTAATCCTGCCCCTGCCCCTGCCCCCCACCTCCCTGCCAACCAAATGTATGAAGCTTGACTAGAGCAAGAGGTTTTATTGGATGTGGCTTTGCTCATTGCATGTATCTCCATGTTCACTTCTAATGAGAACCAATTGGTGTGGATAACTGCTTTTTAATGGATTGACTTGTACACCTCCTTCCAAAGTTAGTCACTCATTCACAAGTGAAATGACAGTATTGTATTTTGGACTAGAATTCTCTTTCCTACCTATATCATCGTGTTAGCACCAATCACTTTCTTGGACTAGTCTAGTCCATTTCTCTGTCCAGCAATTAAACTCAACAGTTTAATTTTTTTTAAGTTATCAGTGGATTTTTGTCTACCAGCAGATCAAGGTTACAGGAACTACCACAATGTGGAGATTGGCTCTCAATCTGGGTTACTAGTGGTGTTCAGAATGAGTGTTAAATTCCTAGAGCAGCAGTAGTCTGGCGTGACTGTGTATGGGTGTGTCATTAGTTTAAAATCAATATTTTACACATTATCAGCATAACCAAGATGTATAATCAGAGTATTGTGTTTACATACCTCCTGCAGTTGCAAGGGCACTCAAAGCAGTGCGCAGTAAACCTTTCCTATACCTTAATGTATTCTTTCCCCCTTCCCTTTTGTTCCTGAACAATGGTTTTGGGGTAAAATTGTTTGCATGTGCCTGGACTGATTTTAAAAATTGTGTATCCCCATTCAAATTTTGGTTTTTTGCCACATTCACAACCTGAGGTCACACATGTAGCAAGTTTTAAAGGGTGGACTGTTCTCTTCTCTCTAAACTTAATTTTGGTTTCACCACAGTGACCTGTTCGACTCCAACCCAAAATCATTCATGTGAAGGAACAACATGCCCATGCTGCCTGATGATGACCACAAAGACTACACTGCTGGCAGAAAATGAGGTGGAGGCACACAAACTGGCCAACAACTACAAGGTCTGTAGGATATTTGTGGTCTATCAATATTCTAGGATGGTTACATTCCAGCGCTGTTAGTTTATACCTACATCTACAAAGTTGGGCAATGGTTATCTGAAAGGAATGGACACTCTAGTAATCTACTGGAAGGTTTAGTGAACTTGCAGCTTGATCTGCTTCGTTCCTTTATGAGGGTGATCTCGGCTATATTGTTGATGACATGTATGCTGCTGGCCTCCAGTTGTTCTTGTGTAAGATTTTGAACCAAAGTAGATAGCACATCACCTTCTAGGTTTAAAAGTTCAGCCATTTACTGACATGAGTTTGGTGTTCCCTCTCTTGCAGTTGGAAAGTGTGCCTTATCACCTGGTATCACTATGGTGCCAGAGGTCCTTTGGGATAAATGTGAGGAAAGACTAGACTAGTATTGCTTGAAGAAAGTCTGCTGTCTTGAGTTTGATATAATATATTAATACATTCTCTAACCTTGGCAGTAACATGTGACTGACAAAAGGCATAATTTTCCCTTGGTGCTGACTAGGGAAATGGTCAGATCCATTTATTTGCACTTCAGTCTTAATATATTCTAGTCCTTCTTCCCCGTGGGCTGCCTGTGCCCAAGTCAAGATAAGTTACCAAGTATAAGAATTAATTTATGTAAATGAATTGCATAGAATTTACAACATAACATGCACCACACAACATGAGCCCAATTAGTCAGTGCATGTGGTTATGCTCCACATGAGCCTCTTCCCACTCATGCTTCATCTCTCCCTATTGGTATATCCTTCTATTCCTTTCCCACTCATGTATTTTTCTAGCTTTCCCTGAAATGTAACTAATCTCAAACTCTGGAATTCATGCAGTCATTTTCTTAGCCAAAGAATGCTACAACATTTTACACCAGTAATAACTGGAAGAGTTCAGCAGAAAATGACTTCACCCAAGATGCCTCATGTCCATAGTTTGAAAACTTGCAACATGCAAGCTTTTGTGCACAGTTATCTCGCTTCCTACACTTTAGGACAGATAATGCACTTTTAACAATATTAAAATATTTTCCTTTATCAGATGTCATAACTGTACTTTCTAAATTTATTCTTTCATGGGACGTGGGCATTGCTAGCTAGGCCAGAATTTATCGCCCATCCCTAATTGCTCTTGAGAAGGTGGTGGTGAGCTGCTGCCTTGAACTGCTGCACTCCTTGTGGTGCAGGTACACACACTCTGTTGCCCTTGTTCTTATAGGTGGTAAAGGTTGCAGGTTTGGAAGGTGCTGTTGAAGTAGCCCTGGTGAGTTGCGGCAGTGCATCTTGTGGATTGTACACACTGCTGCCACTGTGCATCAATGGTGGAGGGAGTGAATGTTGAAGGTGGTGGTGGGGTCCCAATCAAGCGGGCTGCTTTGCCCTGGACGGCATCAAGCTTGAGTGTTGGAGCTGCACTCATCCAGGCAAATGGAGAGTATTCCACCACACTCCACTTGTGCCTTGGAGATGGTGGACAGGTTTTGGAGAGTCAGATGAGTTACCCTCCCCAGAATGCCCAGCCTCTGAGCTGCTCTTGTAGCCATGGTATTTATATGGCAGGTCTAGTTCCGTTTCTGGTCAATGGTAATCCTCAGGATGTTGATAGAGAAGGATTCAACAGTGGTAATGCCATTGGATGTCAATGGGAGATGGTTAGATGCTCTCTTGTTGGCGATAGTCATTGCCTGGCACTTATTTACCTGGTTACTTGCCACTTATCAGCCCAAGCCTGAATGTTGTCCATATTGGACATGTGCCTTCAGATACTGAAGCAGTCCAAATGGTACTGAACATTGTGCAAACATCCCCACTTCTGACCTTGTGATGGAGGGAGGATCACTAATGAAGTAGCTGGAAATGATTGGGCCTAGGGCATTACCCTGAGGAACTTCTACAGCAATGTCTGGGACTGAGATGATATGACATCCAACAACCAGTGGAGAGTTTTCCCTCTGATTCCCATTTACTCCAGTTTTGCTAAGGCTGCTTGATGCCAAATTTGGTCAAATGCTGCCTTGATGTCAAGGGCAGTTACTTGTCTCACCTCTGGAGTTCAGTTCCTTTGTCCATGTTTGAACCAAGGCTGTAATGAGTGCCCCTGGCAGCCACCAAGTAAGTGCCATTTGGCAGTGTTGTCAACAACACCTTCCATCACTTTGAGAGTAGACTGACGGGGCAGTAATTGGCTGGGTTGGATTTGTCCAGCTTTTTTTGTACAGGCTATACCTAGGTAATTTTCCACATTGCTGGGTAGATGTCAGTGTTGTAGCTATACTGGAGGATCTTTGGTGGAATGGCTAGGTCTGGAGCACAAGTCTTCAGTATTATTGTTGGAATGTTGTCAGCACCCCTAAACATTTGCAGTGTCCCATGCCTTCAGTTTCTTGATATTGGAGTGAATTGAACTGGCTGAAGACTGGCACCTGTGGCGCTGAGGTGTGGATGGTACATATTGACGATTGCTTACAATCTTCATTTCTAATTTTGTAGTTCGGGTTCAAGAAATGGAAGAGCCACGTAACAGAGAGACCCTTGGAAGACCGTTCTGCAGTAGTGAAGGAGCTGTATTCAGATCTAAATGTCATCAAACAATATTCAGGTAATGTGCATGAAGTTTTTCAATTTTATTTTCTTTCACAGTCCAATTAGAAAGGCAATGCAAGTGGAAGCTGCACAGTTGGGGCAAGGGGGGAGGTGTGGTTGGGTGGTGTTTTGGATTGAGCTTGACAAGTTAAACCAAGCTACTGAAAAGGGTCTTATTTTTTTCAAATAGGAATATCACAAGATTCACATGTCTGGGGAGAGGGCATTGCCAAAGAGTTTGAGTAGATTGGGCTGGAGTTTAGAATGAGATGATTTCATTGAAACATATGAAATTCTTGCACTGTTTGTTGGGGCTGATGCTGCAAAGCTTTTTTTCCCATCTAGTGGAGTCTCAAACTAGGGGGTCATAGTCTCAGATAAGGGGTCAGCCATTTAGGACTGAAGCAGTAATTTTTACAGCAACTTGTAGCACCTTTTTAATATAATATAAAATGACAGGAACATTGAAATAAAATGACGCTGAGCAACATGAGCAAGTTTTTGGTGATTTGATTTAAAAACTATCTCCTAAGGAAATATTAAGGAGTATCTTAAAGGAGGAAATCAAGGTAGAGGTGTAGGGAAAGAGTTCTAGAGCTTGGGGCCTAAGCAACTGAAACCATGGCTGCCAAAAGTAGAGTTTCTACAATTGGGGATGCTGAGGCCAGAATTGGAAGGGAGCACATTTTGGAGGGTTGTGTGGTTGGAGGAGATTAGAAATAGGGAGGGGTGAGGCCATGAAGGGATTTTAAAATGAGAATTTTAAAATCAGTAGGTTGCTTGCCTTCTGTAGGTCAGCAAGCACAGGGATGATGGGTGAATGGCAGTTGAGATGAGTTGAGATGCAGACAGCAGAGTTTTGGATGACCAAGTTTACAGATGGTAGAAGGGAGGAGTGAGTCTAGAGATAAGGAAGGCAAGGATGAGGTTTTCGGCACCAGATGAGCTGAGATGGGTGAAGTTGGGTGATGTTATGGAGATGGGACTACAGTCTTGGCGATGGAAGTGAGTTTCTGACCACATGCACACCAAGTCTTTTTTTTTATTGCTATGGGTGTGGAGTCACATGTAGGCCAGACCAGGTAAGGGCAGTAGATTTCCTCCCCTAAAGGACATCAGTGAATCAGATGGTTCCTTGTTCATAAGACTTTTAATTCCAGATTTTTATTGGATTCAAATTTCACCATCTTCCATGGTGGGACTCGAACCCAGGCCCCCAGAGCATTACCCTGGGCCTCTGGAATACCAGTACAATGACAATACCACAATGACACAGGTTGTATACCGATTGGATTAATCTCTCTCTGTTGCCAGGGAGAAGGATGAGGTTGGTTGCTAGTGAATGGAGTTTGGAGCAGGGACCTGAAGGCATGCAGGCACAGCAGGTAATAAGGAAGGCAAATAGAATTTTGGCATTTATTGCTAAAGGAATAGAGTATAAAAATAGGGAAGTGTTGTTGCAATTGTACTAGACATTGGTGAGACCGCACCTGGAGTACTGTGCACAGTTTTGGTTCCCTTACTTGAAGAAGGATGTAGTTGCATTGGAAGGGGTTCAGAGGAGGTTCACTAGATTGATTCCAGAGATGCGAGGCTTGTCTTATGAGGAGAGATTGAGCAGTTTAGGCCTATACTCGTTAGAGTTTAGAAGGATGAGAGGAGATCTAATTGAGGTATATAAGATGCTAAAGGGGATAGACAAATTAGATGTGGAGTGGATGTTTCCCTATGTGGGGCATTCTAGAATGAGAGGCCATAGTTATAGGCTAAGGGGTGGTAGATTTAAATCAGAGATAAGGAGGAATGACTTTCCTCAAAGGGTCGTGAATCTGTGGAATTCACTACCTCAGTGCAGTGGATGCCGAGACGCTGAATAAATTTGAGGAGATAGACAGATTTTAATTATTAACGGGTTGAAAGGTTATGGGGAGAGGGCGGGAAATTGGAGTTGAGGCCAAAATGAGATCAGCCATGATCGTATTGAATGGTGGGGCAGGCTTGAGGGGCTGAATTGCCTACTCCTGCTCGTAGTTCTTATGTTCTTGTGTTCATTATGAAATGATGGCTTCAGTCTTTCTGATGTTTAATTGGAGGACACAGTTGCTGATCCAGTACTGGATGTCGGATAGACAGTCGGAATTTAACAGTGGAGACAAGATTGGTGGTGAGGTAGAGTTGAGTGTGGTCAGCATACATGTGAAAACTAATGCTGTGCTTTTGAATGATGCTGCTGAGGGGAAGCATGTAGATCAGAAATAGGGGTCAAGGATAAATTCTTGTGGGGTAGTTGGGGTGGGGGGGGTGGTTGGGGCAGGGTGGGGGTTACCAGTGGTAATGATGCGGAAGCAGGAAGAGAAGCCATTGCAAGTGGTTCTCTAAATGGACAATAAATGCTAGCCTTGCAAGCTACACTCATCCCATGAAAGAATTAAAAAATCTTCAGATAAGAATGAAACCAGCTGGATGACAGTGGTGAAGTGTTGAGTAAGATTGTGTTGTTAAACTGTCAAAAGCTGTAGACTGGTTAAGAAGGATGAGGAGGGAGGGTTGCTTTGGTTACAGTCCTCTTAGAGACTGTTTGCTTTTGTACAAGAGATTTGCATTCCCAGTGGTCAGCTTGAAATCTATGCAATTCCTTTAAGTTTTTAAGGCTTTTACTGCAACACCTGTAAAAGCAACATTGACCAAACATTATCCAGTAAGCAACTAATACTCTAAGCTACAGAAAGGTTAACCCTTATTAATGTTTTAATGCAACTGATAATACTCATGCTGCACATATAATACATTATATCAGTGTCCATGATTACCCTTTTTTAATATAGGAAACAGGACACAGCCACTCTCAGCTTCCAATAGGTTCATGTCCCCCTGCTTTTGAGTAGCCTTTCCAGCACTCTGTTTCTAATTCTAGGCACCCCACCATTTCACTCGCTGAGCTGGGTTAATTCTGTAAACCTGGAATCAGACCTAACACCTTCTGGCTTGAATGCCCTGGTGCTATAAGCAGGCCCTGACTTTATCCACAAAGCCATGATGACAAGTTAGGCTTTTGTTGTTTTTCAGAAATGCTGCCAGCACTTGCTATGACCTCCCCACCTCACCAGCCATTTTGATCATTCTGATTTATTGTATAATGCTGGTTTCTGTTCAATAAACTGCATCAAATTAGCTAGCTTAAGGCTGGAATGCGTGTACGGAGTTGCTGGTGTGTTCATGATCCTTGCATTGCAGTATTTGTGGAATGCATTCAATAGCTTTTGGATACATAAAATCACATCTGTGCTGTAATATACTCAAGAATTTTCTTGCTTCTTTCAGGATCTCTGTTTACCTTTGGAAACTTTTTGTATGTGCTACTGTTTGGATGGTGGGTTGCCCTGCTGTACCATCTAATTGCTGTAATTATGTTTGTTACAGTCGTGGGAGCACCTTATGGTAAGTTCTACTACCCATTTATGTGGACAAAGTGATTTTTTAAATGCCCTGGATTATATTCCCAATCTATTTAGAATGGGTTGATGTACAAATCCATCTCTTGAGAGAATTGGGTATCTTGTTGGTCTTTGAGATTTAATCCCCTTTTTTCTTTGCTGCTCTGTGCTTACTGGTTTAATTAGGTGGAGCAAAAGAACTCTGTTCCTCTTTTTGAGCCCCCAGAAGATTCTGCAGTCTTTAGCTGTTCTTCCTCTTTTTTTTAATGGTCACTGGTTTTGTTTCTAATTGTAGAATATGTGCTTTGATCAGCTCTGTTACATAATGGATTTCCCCTTGCATTCTTCCTGACCTCATTTATATTCCATAATGTAACTTGTACCCTGCTCCATTAGATATCTCCCTTGATGTAAACTGGATGTCAGTCACCCAGAATGGTAATTCCTGTGGCATCTGCTCTTCTTACTGATTTGATAGGATCCCTTGCTCTGCTTTCAGACTTTAAATAAACCAGCTATAAGTTGTTTTTTGACTAAAAGACCGATGTGGTTGAGCACCGCTTTGGACCGTCCTAGCTCATTTTCCCAAAGGGAAAACCTATAGTCCCTATGTCTCCCTTTTTGATTTTTCCCTGCTCCTTTCTTCAAATTCCAACAACTTCAACCTTGATTCCATGGTTTTTGCCTACGCCCGTACCCAGAAGTCCATTCCATGTGTGGAGGTCTTCCTGATATCTGATTTAAACTGGTAAAGGCAAATTTAAGACTGTGTCCATGTCCCATTGGGGTTTAGTATATTGTATCTATTTTTATGCTAAGTTATCTTTTATCCTCTGGTTGCTTTTATTTTTATTAGCTCTGGGTGGGTGGGGTGGGAGGAATGTAGGGAAAGCCATAAACTTCATATTAAAGTGGTTCTGCTTTTTCTTTCCCAGGGAAGATGTGTTACCGTCTTGCTGGATATTACTTCTGGCCATTTGGGAAGTTAATTCAAAAGGTAAGTGCAGTAACTATTACCTGATATGACTTTAGTGTACATGTATTGGTGAGTCACTTGACTTGCTTTCTAGTATAAATATTCCAATCTGAGAATTGGTTCCAAAATGTAGCAATCCTTTTTGAGAAGGTTCGTGTTGAGTAGAATGTGATTAATTAAAGACATGCAGTTGAGATATTAAATTCCTTGTCTTTGACCCCTATCTTGTCATTTTGCTCCACATTGTGTTAGTAAATCGGCTCTTTTGTAGATGCAGATTGTAGATGTATCTAGGTGACAGTGATTGTCTTCCTGATGTATATTTAGCTTTTACTCTGTGGATTGAAGGGTAGGTGGATGGCAGTCCTGAAATACCTTTTACCCCCTGTGGAATGTGATTGCTGTTTTGAGTTAACTTCATGCATATTGAATCACTAAATCATCGGGGCATGAGGAGGGGGCGGTTGTGTTGTATCAGGTACTGTTGTATCTTGGCGTACCTGATCCTTTGGCTGTTAACTCAGAACAGTTGTGCCACTAAAACAGTAGGGACTCATTGATGCTTGGGAGTCCAGTGCCTTGATGCTGGGTTCTAGAATATTCTCGACACCAGTGGAGTATGTGGGGGGGATTTCTAGACTACCAAGTGCCATGCATTTTTATTCCCATAAACTATGATTGTTCTGTAATCTACCCTTACAGAGCTTCACTAATTGTAAGATTAATAATAACTCCATTTGCAGTATTTAATGTATTGATTAAAAATAGCCTGCCCTACCACCTTTGGTAGGACATTAAATATAGTACAGTGTTTATACACGTTTAGGAACTGAAATGTTTCTAGTACAGTAGAAATAGGAAGTGTAAAATAATTTAGATAGTAATGCATGACAAATACAGGAACCAAGTCCATGGGTTAATTACCCCAGCTTCTTTAGATTGGTAGACTACAGGTCTGATCTCTTGGCTCCCTTTGGTATCCATTAAATAGAACTGATCCAGATCAGATTAGCCTTGTGTTAAGGAATCCTTCCATCTGCCCAACTCTGGAACGTTGAAACGAACTACAAAGGGGATCCCGTTTAAATTTAAGTTATAGGTCAAATAAGATTGGAATTTGAGGATTAATTTGACAAATTGAATATATCCATACAAAATTAGCAAAACAAGTTTCTCATGAGCCAAACCTTTCCCCTTTTTTAAGTTGCATACTATGTGAATTTACAACAATTACACAATGAAAGAAAACAAATTGGCACAGGGTGATCTAGAAAAAGGACCAGGGAATATTACATTTCACTGTGATAAAGCTAATCGGCTACGTGGACATGTACCGTAGCTGAATGCAAGTCTGCAGGCATTGTAAGATTTCACTGTGCACTGGCCAAATTGCAAATGAACTACTGTGTAGATTGCCATATGAGAAGGCTTGCATGTTTCGGAGCGGGTGAACTGTTGAGCAATAGGTGTGAATGTGACTACCTACATGGAAAGATCAAAGAACTCTATGCTCTTTAGAAGAGCCTGGGATGTAGAGTATTCAATGTCAATGAGCTGAAACCAGAATATTGCATCAAAAGTTGCATTAAAGCATTAAATTTCTTTTACCTAAATTGTTTATGGAAACTTGCAAGCGGCAGACAAATGTTGGCCACTATGCAGCTCCCCACTGCAGTATGTTGGGATAGTACCAGAAGGATCGCTTTGGGTCATTGGATTTCTCATCTTTGAACTTGTGTTCTGTGTGCCCTTTGGATCTTAACATTCTTAAACATGGTATCTATATTTTCTTTTTGAAGTAGTAAATTCCTGTAACATGAGCCATACAAATGGTACAGTCCTCAGATTTAATCTTGGGTCTGTTTTGAGTTAGCTGAGGACAGTCTCTCTTTCCACTAGAAAGGATACATATGGCAATGGTTTATAAATGTCCATCGGTCCTAAGGAATAGGATTGCGCTTGACTGTTATTTCTCTAGATAACACCCCCTACCCCCCACCAAATTGTTGCAAATAGCCTGTGCTCATCTTGTTCATGGAAGGTGATTTTAGGAGAGTGATTGTATGGAACCATTCTTGGTGTCAGTGCCTCCAGGAGAGCAGACCTAGTGTTCGAGGACAGTACACGTTGAAAAATGCTGCCATGGATTTGCAGTGACTAACAATCTTTTCAGACTCTGCTGAAAATCTACCTCTTTGATCAAGCTTTTAGTTGCTTGTCCTAACATCTCCTTATTTTTACCTTGCGCCAATTTTTTTGTTACGCTTCCACATGGGGCTTGAGGTATTTTAGCACATTAAATAGTGCTATATAAATGCAAGATGTTGCTGTAGTTGCTAGTAAATGAAGATGAAGGCTGAGATACTATCAGGAGTGGTCTGTTTCAAAGTCATGGTGCTGTTTGCTGACATGTGCAATTATTTCTATGTACCTAATGCACTTTTTTGCTTAATGTAGTACCTAAATGATTTCTAAACACTGGATCTTTCCTTTTTTGAAGCCATACGTCTATCCTAGGAAAAGCAATGTTCGATTTTATGGTGAGGATGTTCCTGAGGTGACTGCGGTGGAGTCAACAACACTCCTTGGAGTCACTGAAAGAATTGAAGAATCGCCATCACAGACTCAAAAAGAGGGAGTTAAGTCCTGGGTAGGTTAGCTCGTCAGATTGTTTTTCTTTTTCAATTTAGCACGTTACTTTGTCAATATTTTTCTACTAGTAACTCTTCCTGATTATGGTGGTGGTTTGGGGAGGGGAGGTGGCAGTGGGAGCAGGGGAGGTTTCGATGTTGAATGCGTAACCTAGAAATGAAATGTAATGGAAGAAAAAGTCAACACAAGGGCAATCTTTAAATCCTAGAGATGGGCTGTTAGGATTGGGCACTGCTATGGGACTTCAGATAGCCCAACTGCACTATGTACCGAGGTACATTTCAGCGAGTTATCCTCAGGAAAATGATAACAACTGAAGGACCGTCAGTTGGATCATGAAGTTTGGGGAAATGCTTCACTTTAAAAACTGCAGGGATTTTCATGACTTCAATTTATAACAGAAGATGGTAACACATTATCTGTCTAATCCACACTGAAATCACTAAGCAGTCCTAAACTTGACTTTCTTGCCTTGGGCAGGCTCTTGCTGCTTTCTCCTGGTCGTCTCTTAAATTAACATTTTGCATTGCCCCTGGGGGTTTTAACAGGAGATGTCATTCCTCCTGCATCTTTAACATGTTGACAACCTGGCTCAGCTGATGTCAAAAAAACAAGCTGCCTGTTCAAATCTCAGGGCATGTGTATCATGTCTCCTTTTAAATTGGTAACTTGCCTCCTGTGTCATCGTATCATAAGCTGAAGTGTTAGCTTGACTGCGTATTTGTTTTAATGGTTCTGAAGACCTCTTTGCCAAGTGAAGGTACTTCAGACATCCCCCACAGCAAAACTTAGACACGTGGCCTTGGTCAGTAGGTGCAAGTGAAACATGGTGGGATAGGGAGTGACATTGAATCCTTCAAGGTGGGTGTTCCTGGAAGAGACTTTGCAGTGAATTAAACATCAATGTAAAATACTGTGGATGCTGGAAATCTGAAATAAAAACACTTCTGGAAATGTTTAACAATACTGATCAAAGGTTATTAACCTTAAGCATTAAATCTTTGTCTGTCCACAGATACTGCCAGACTTGCTGAATGCATCCAGCATTTTATTTTTTTTGTTTCAGAACCAGTTTTTTTTTTTCTGTTTGAGAATTAACTTGTTTGTCTTGACCTACTTTCCAGCAATGCCCAAGCACCTACGTGTGGTTTCTCCTTGGGTATCCACCTCTTGTGCTTGTCCATAGCCTGGCTTCCTTCATTGCCTGGATCCTGGTAATCACCATCCCAGTAGCCAAGTTAAATTGCAGAGCCATTACTGTCATTCTACTGATCCTTCCTGAGCAGCTCCAGATCCGACAACCTAAGAGGGTAAGGAGCTTCTCTAGCAGTGTGATAAGTTCTGTTGGGTTGGTCTTGAAGTTCAAACTATAAACTTTAAGTCAGGGCAGATGTACATAAAGAACATACTTGTGCTTTCTCCACACTTCACTCGGGGTGGATGTTGACAGGATACTGAATAAACACCAACATCCTTCAGTAGATGGGAAAACTTGCCCCACACTGAGCTTTCAGAATACTGGTTCATCCCATGGGTGACTATGGCATTGGATTTGGCATTTCTTGTTATCTATCTTTGTTGCCTTGCATAGAGGGCAAACCAGACCATTCCTTTGAGATTTCTGTACACCTTCTGTTTATGGAGATGATGGTTAGAGTATAAAGGAGTTGAAGTGTACCTCAGCTACAAAGTACTGACAGCAGTTCTGGCCACCACATGTTAGGAAGAATATATTGGCCTTGGAGAAAGTGCAGTGTTAAAAATACCAGAATGATATTTGGACTCCAAGGGTTAAATTATAAGGAGAGATTATACAAACTAGGATTATGTTCCCTACAACTTAAAGGGTGAAGGGGTGATTTGATTTGGTGTGTTTTTATTTGTTCATGGGACTTGGGCATTGCTGGCTAGGCCAGCATTTATTGCCCATCCCTAATTGACCTTGTTCAGGGGGCATTTTAGTGCCAATCACATTGCTGTAGATCTGGAGTCATGTGTAGAGCAGCAGATTTCCTTCCCTAAAGGACATTAGTGAACCAGATGGGTTTTTATGACAATCGATAATGGTTTCATGGTCATCATCAGACTTTTAATTCCAGATTTTTTAATGAATTCAAATTCCACTATCTGCCTTAGTGGGGTTTGAGCCTGAGTCTCCAGAGCATTACCTTGGGTCTCTGGATTTCTCGCCGAGTGACTATGCCACCGCCTCCCCCGAAGGGGAACAGTGAGTAGATGGACAGAAACTATTTCTTATGGCGAGGGAGCCTAGAACTGGGGTGGGTTCATAGACTAACATTTAGAATCCAATCTTCTATAAGTCATGAAAGGGTGGCACAGATTTGAAACTCCTGCAAATGTGGTTGATTGGTTAAAAATCTATGGTATTGAGGGCAATGGGGGGCATATGGAGTTTGGTCACCAATAAGACATGACCCTGTTAATGGCAAAACAGGTTTGGAGTTAAATAGCTTAATGCTGTCCCTAGGTTGGCTGCTTTGTAATGTGGTTATTCTAATTGAGCTCTAGCAATGTGCCATTACTGGCTAGTGTGTTACCAGGCTGCCTGTTTGCCACTGGTTATTCTGTCCCATATCAGATCAATGAGCCAATGTTATGCTTTTATTTGAACCTTGAGCCCTGCTGAAGCCACCCAAAGTTTCCATTGATCCTGAAGTGGAGGCTTTGGAGCTGTTAAATGAGGTTTCCATGGCTCTACACTAACTTTTTTTTTTCGCATGAATCCATCCAATGGTTCTGCTGGAAATAGTACATGAACCCCCTTCCATTCCTGTGGAAGAGTAGCAACTAGTTGTTGGAAATGTGCCATTTGGGGAATGTCTGTGCTATATTTATAAAACTTGAGCTCCTATTCTAACCCATTCTAGAATTGAATTGTATACAGTTTTCCAAAATTGGACATTTTCCAGCGTATGCCTGGAAACATTACTGTTGCATTTGCCCATATAATAGGTTGCATTCCAAATCTGTTTCATTAAACATTGAGATGTCTCAACATAAGGATCTGTGTGAATAGATTTCACTTGTTCTTTCTCTGTTTCACTCCCCACTCCCAGACTGAAGTTCCACTGGATGGGGAAGTGGTCCTCTCCTGTTACCATGCTGTGAATTTCTACTATTACAAATATACTGTGGTTGGGATAAATGTATTTGCTGTGAGTATCCTTTGGTTCATAGTGGACAATTTAACTCGTTGGGGTAGGATGATGGGCAGGAGAATTGTTCCATTGCCTATTTTTGTACTCAATTATTTTTGAGTTGTGGCTTGCTTACTTACTGGCACTTCCAACCTCCTTGGATTATCCAGTTCCTAGCTGTATATTTTTCCTCCCTCCCCAAGGTTTTTGCTCTATCTTCCAACTAAGAGGTTTTCAAGTGGCTTTTGATTCAGTTATAAAGGAGGAACTTCTAAGTTCATTTCCTTTCCCCCAGGAAGTATCTCTCTGATTACAAACTCTGATTAGCAACACTATACAGGAAACCAATGCCCTTCTACTTCTGTTAACATTTTAATTTACAGGTACATAAAATATTATCTTTCTGACTAGCTACAGAGGTTACGTCAACACAGCCATATGTATGAATTTTAATAGAAAATGCCTTGCACACAATACGGGTAAATGTACTTCATGTACTATTCAGTGATCAAGGAAACAAAACAGTTAACAATCAAAAAATGTTTGAGTGCTAAGTCATATTTTATTAAGAAATGCACAAAGGTTAAAATCCATACACATGACATGAGTGTATGAGGTCACATGTCCAATGACTGTTATCAGTACAAAGCTGCAAATTGTTTCCCAGTCAAAAGCGAATAATGAGAAGACCTGACACCCCCACCCCAACTGGACACTCAAACTTTGGATGATATTTTTAATCTTCATTCTCTAGCTAATGATGGAATACTTTGCTGGTTTGAGCTAGCCAGCCCATGTTTTGAAGCCTTGCACCTCATGACTGGTTGGGGAGGTAAAATGGAGGTAGGGGGAGAAGGAGGATGTGATCAGTCTTTATGGGCAGATTAGGAATCCTGCAACGACTGATTTCATGTTTATTGCTGACTTGGTTTTCCATTCCATTGGAGTTATTTCTTTAACTGAGTCTTCAGATCTGCTGCCTCTAGTTATAGTTGCTCTGGCGCTGGGTTACGGCGACACAGAGAATCGTTATGCCAGCTCACCTGTGAAATTTGCACTGTCTGTCATGGCCATAGTTCCTCTGTCTCACTACATTGGGATGGCAATTGCCAGGTAAGTGGAAGTTTTACATATAAAATGTAAAGTGTAGCGATGGGTCATTTGGCCCAACTGATCTATTCTAGTGTTTGTTCCACAAGAATCTCCTCCCATCCTCCTTGATCCAACCCTATTACACACATTTTCTCCCTCATGGATATGTCTAACTTCTCCTCCTTTTAAATGTATCATGCTGTTACCACAAAGAGCAGTTTGAGGCAATAAGTTCCAAAGTCTAAGTTTTGAAGGTAACTTCTGAGAACCATCATGGATTTTTCATGGGGATTGGTTACCAGACATGTTTGGAAATCAGCCCCCTTCAGGGCTGAGCCAACTGGGTTTCTGATGGGTTTAAGAACTAGGTCTTTCAATGGGACTCCTCCAGCATGTGTGCCACAATGGATTTCCAGTTTTCAACTAGCAATACTTGCTCCTGATAACTGCCTAGTTATTCCAACTGAAAAGTGTGTGAATGTTGGATGAGGCTCAGGTTGGGCTTAGTTAGTTACAGCAATCAGCCCAAGAGTGTTGGTTAGCTACTAGAGGGCTACCAGTACCCATGGACCGGGGTGGTGGTGATAGGTGCCAGGGGATGTGTGGCGGCTTCATGCAAAGGCAGAAAATCGGCAGAAGCTCTGCTAGCTTTCATTTTTATAACTTTATTTCTAACTAGTTTCTCATGTTATGATCCCAGCTGATGTTGCAAATGGACAAGCCTGATCCCAGGGTGGAACCTGGCTTGATGGATCTTAACTTTTTCTTTGTTTAGATACATGGAGAGTAGCTACTGAAGAGTCACAGGAGTCAGCTGATGAACTTTTAATAAAAGAATATAACATTCAACAAGAAAAGATGAGCTATATTAAAATACTCCTTCACCCACAACTATACCTTTTAATAATACAGATTTGTAAGGATAACACAAGTTACAAAAACTATCTTATACTCTAATGTTCACAGTAAGTACACAGTCCACGTAAACCAATAGATAACTTGTGGTCAGACATGCCACACTCTGAAACCAAGTGGCAGATGCCACCTCAAACAGATGTTATGCACCTCTCCTCAACTCCTCCCAGAAGCTTGTCACACTGAGCCAACTGATCTCACTAAACTTCGTCTTTCACATGAGGGTTTCCAATCTCCATTCTCCAAGAACTGTCTTTGGAATCTTCTCCCAAACCAACACTTTCAGACCCCTTCCACAAGGGTCCACCTCCAGGGTTTCGAACTCTCCTTCTGATATTCCTCTCCCTGGGTCACCATATGTATTCAAGCCTTCTTCCACGCGTGCTCTCTCTCTCTGACTCAGCCATCAACCGTATACCACTGCTTCACGTGGCATGCTGGCACGCGCCTCCCTCCCTCCCTCCTGTTGTTTTTCTACTCGTGTTTGCTTTAACTTCTCTTCAGGAGTCGTCAAACTCCCACAAATTCAAATGTAACTTAATTAAACTATCTCTATTTCCTAACACACTCAAATTCCAAATTAGTATTTGCACATTCAAAGAAACCATCAAACTCTATCCCTTGCAGTTGATGTTGCAAACTTGCAACCACTTTACTATTCTGCCAAATGCCATTGCCATTTTCCCTTTCCCAGGTGGGGTCAAAATGTCCTCTCAAGCCCCAGCATCACTGAAAACTCCAGCCGTGTTGGACCTGGAAGATTAGGACTTTGTGGGCTTCAGTTAAAGGTGGTGATTGGACAGTTTTTCTTAATGGTCCTCACCTCCAGTCTTCAGCCTGACCTTATGCATCAACAACCCCACCCCTAATCCCCTCTAACTCCTTTGTCCACAAGAATATTAAATCTGAAGTTTTAAATTTAAAAAGAGTTCTGTGCTTTTAGCTTCCTGGTTTGCTCTGCAAGTTCATTATTGCCTTCCTGTATCTCGAACAGTCCTCTATATTAACTGCATCCCCCAATTTGGATCTACAAGTTTTTGAAACTCCTGATTATTGAATTCCCCTTATTTTATGTGAATAGTGAACAACAGTGGGCCCAACACCAATTCTTGTGGAATACCAGTTACCACTGATTTGCCAATCCCAGTGCTAGTGTTAACCCTACTACCTGTTCCTGTTTTGTAGCCAGCTTGCTATGTGTTCTGCTATTTGTTCCCTGAATTTCCATGTTCTGACCTTTGTGTCTACTAAGCAGTACTTTTATCAAAGGCCTTTAGGAACCTAAATGTTGTCTACTGCATTATGCTTCTCTAACCTTTAATACTACTTCAATAGGATTAAGTCGAGCATGACTTGCCCCTCTGGAATCTGTGCTGAGTACTCTTTTTATTATATTTTCAGTTTCTTGATCCCTTATCACATATTTAAGAATTCCATTATCTTTTCTACCACTGACATTAAGCTAATTAATCTATAGTTCCCTTGTTCTACCTACCTTTTTTACATAATAGGAATCACATTAGCTATCCACCAGTTCTCTAGCCCTTTTTCTAATGATTTTTAAAATATACATTTAATAGACCCTATGCTATCTCTTCTGTGACTTTAATATACAACCTATTCAGACCAGGATTTTTACTTTTTGTTCAATTTATCAATTATCTCCTCCCCACCCCATTCCCCCCCTTTTTAAATGTCTTCATCCTTTTTTAATCTTCCTCTAATGTTATGCCTGCCTTGTTGGTAAGTACTGAGGCAAAGTAATTTGATATTTATCATTTTGCTGTCATTACCTATTGTGTATTTCTGTGGCCTTGCGCCTATCTTGATTGTACCTATTATGCTCTTTGATTTAATTTCATAAGAACATAAATGGGAGTAGGCCACTCAGCCCTTTAAGCCTGCTCCACCATTCAATAAGATAATGGCTGATCTGATCATGGCCTCAACTATTCTGCCTTCCTGTTTTCCTTCCCACCCCCACCCCCACCACTCTCCCTTTTATAGGTCAAAAATCTGTCTAACCCGACTTTCAATATATTCAATCACCCAGCCCCCACTGCCCTTTGGGGCAGAGAATTCCACAAATTAATGACCCTCAGAAGAAATTCTACTTATGTTGGATTTGAGGGAGACCCTAGTTCTGGATCCTCCATGAGATGAAAAGTCCTCTCTGTATCCACCCTGTCAAGTCCCCTCACTCTTATTTTTCAATCTCATTTTTAATTCTGAGTGTAGGCCCAACTTGCTCAACCTTTCCTCAAGGGAAGTCCTTAATCTCAGGAATCAACCTAATGAACCTTCTCTGAACTATTCTCCTCCTTGTTAAGGAGTTCAAAACTCAACGTAGTAATCTAGGGATGTTCTCACCAATGCTTTGTATAGTTGTTGCCAGACTTCCCTACTTTCAAACTCCATCTCGATTGCAAAGGTCAGCATTCCATTTGCCTTCCTAATTACTTACTGTACCTGCATGCAGCATTTTGATTTGTCAACAGGGACACACTCTCTCTCTCTCTCTCTCACACACACACACACACACACACACACACACTCTCTCTCTCTCTCTCATATTGTGCTCTGCTATTGAACTCTATTGATCACTATTTTTGATATTTCCCACTGCTGTTTAATTTCAGTAAAATTTTCCCCAGCTCCATTCTTGGCCCTTAAGATCAGCTTTTTTCCCATTTCTAACTGTGGTTTTGATCTTACTTCATGATCTTTACAACTTAAATTAGGTATAAGATAATCACTATTGACAAAGAAACAAAAAAATGGATCCAGAAGCTGTATCTGGCAACAACAGAATAGTGATAGTGGTTATGATCTGAAATTATTGTGCTCTTAAGGCTGTTCAAGGAACAGCACCTCCTTTACTTTCATTAAGGTTCATTTGGAACGGTGTAGAGAGGAGGGAGTGGAATGGGGAGTTCCAATTAATGGAGTACTACACTAGTTGAAGTGAAAGCATTGTTCTATAGTAATATGCATTTGTTTGTGACTGTGTTCTTCAGATAAACAGATATGGCTCTTTAAGCTCACTGGCAGCACTGAAAGAAGTTTCGACTAGATGATATTCTCAACCATCACTTCCTCTTTTAGTGTATTTTCTACACAGTCAAAGCAAAACCTTCTCTTCCCCATCCCTGAGGAATAAATTCACGAATTTGGTTTGTGTTTTAAGCAGCATCTGCAGATAGAATTCAGTTTGTGCTCTATTTTGAGTGATGCTGATGTTCTGTTTCAGGGGTTCCAAACCTTTTTTTCGTCCTCCCCTCTGTTATGACTGCTGCAGTTGGTAGAGTAATTAAAAAAAATCCCAGAGGGAAACTTTAAACAACTGTCATAACCTATATTAAGTGTTATGTTTGAGATGTGACTCTAAATTCAGGAATCAGACCACCAATTCTTGAGGTTTTACATTAAACTAAAAGAAACATTTTATTAATTTACACAGGTTAGAATATATATACACCTGGCTACAAATTACCATAACTTTTAGCAAATTCCCAAACTAATCTCCATTAAGGCAACAGCAACCCATAGACTTAACCAAGCACCAGGCAAAGCATTTTCACCTTACGAATTCAAGATGAGCTTCCTGTGCAGCCAGTTGGAGGCTTGCAGCTGCCTTTTGATCACACATTGCCTCTGCCCTGCACACCCAAAAACTACCGAAGTTATACCTACCAGCCCCATTGAATGTTAATTCTCATTGTATCAACAACCTCTGAACTAAACCTCTCTGACAATAAAACCCCTTTCATTGTACCAACTTTATTAGTAATATAAACGTATTGCTTGGTAGCTGCTAGAAAGGCAGCAGTTTTCACCCCACTTCTTGAAAGCTCTGTTCAAAAAATGCAAATGCGTGCTATCTCTTACATATCAAAACTAGTATCCATCAAAGCAGACTAGCTGGCTTTAATCTAATTAAAACACACCTGTAGATTAAACCTCTATTTTAAAAGAAAAGCATTTTTCAAAATATTATATATATGAATAGCTTCATGACACCCTGTGCCATGAAAATTCCATGGATCCCCTGTAACGCAGCACAAATATTTTTTCTATATTTTTGAAAAGTTTTATAATTTAAAGCCTAATGCAATGTGAATCACAATTGAGTGCAGAAAGAGGCTATTTGGCCCATATTGTCTGCACCAACTCTGAGCAATTCACTTGGTGCCTCTCCCTTTCCTTCTCCCCATAACCCTGCACATTCTTTTCATTCCTTTTAATTCCTTTTTAAATGCTCCAACTGAACATGCGTGCACTATAATCTCAGATGTTGCATTCCAGACCCTAACCACTCACTGCATGAAAGTTTTTTTTTCCTCATATCACTTGTTGCTTTTACCAATTACTTTAAATTTGCCCTCATTTTCCATCCTTTCACGAGCAGGAACAGTTTCTCCCTATCTACTCTGTTCAGACCCCTTGTGATTTTGAATACCTCTATCAAGTCTCCTCTTGGTCGTCCTTTCTCCAAGGAAAATAGTCCTAACTTCTCCAATCAATCTACATAACTGAAGTTCCTCATCCTTGGAACAATTCTTGTGAATTTTTTTCTGCACTCTCTCCAATGCCTTCACATCTTTCCTAAATTGCAGCTACTAGATCTGGGTATCAAACTAGTATCTTATACAAGTTCAACACAACTGCCATGCTCTTGCCCCTTTTAAAGCACACGGAATCTCTCTCGACCTGTCCTGCCATCTTAACTTATGCACATATACACCGAAGTCCCTCTGTTCCTGCACCCCTTTAGAATTGTGTCCTTTTTTATATTACATCTCCATGTTCTTCCTACCAAAGTGAATCACTTCACATTTCTCTACATTGAACTTCATCTGTCTGCCCATTCCAACAACTTGTCTACATCCTTTTTGAAGTTTTACATTATCCTCCTGAGTTCTCAATAGTTCCCAAGTTTCGTATCATCCGCAAACTTTGAAATTGTGCCCTGCACCAAGGTCTAGGTCATTAATATATATCAGGAAAAGCAAGGGTCTGAACACTGACCCTGGGGAACTCCACTACAAACCATCCTCCAGCCTGAAAAGCATTTTGTTTCCTGTCACTCAGCCTATTTTTCTTTTCATGATGCTGCTGTCCCTTTTTATTCCATCAGCTATAACTTGCCCCCCTCTGCCCTTTACAGTACTACTATCCCAGTCTACAAGTCCCCCATTGTAACTATATAATTTTTGCACCTCTGGAATTTCCTTGCAGATTTGTTCCCCTACATCCTTCCCACAAGTTGGTGGCCTACGGGCAACACCAAGCAATGTAGTTGCACTTTCTTGTTCCTTAGCTCTAGTGAAATAGATTCTGTCCTCAACCCCTCTGGGACACCCTCTTTCTTCAGCACTGCAAAGCTCTCCATAATAAATACTATTACCTATCCGCTTTTCTTTTTCTCCCTTTCCTATCTTTTCTGAACACCTTGTATCCAAGAATTTTAAAACCCAGTCATGCCCTCCTTTGAGCCAGGTTTATAGCCACAAAACATTTTCACATGACAATCAGGCCCTTAATTCACCAATCCTGCCACACTCTTGTGCATTCACAGACATGCACAGAGACCCTTACTCTGACCCCATCTATTTTCCCTATTCTAGTGCTACCTATCTCTCCCAGTATTCTGTGCACCTTGGTATTCCTCCTTCAAAAGATCTTCTGGTTCCCACACTCTACCAAGTTAGTTGAAACCACCACCCCCCACCTCGGCTCTATTTAGGTGCAACCTGTCCGGCCTGTACAGGTCCCATCTCCCCCAGAGCTGGTGCCAATGTTCCAAGAATCTAAAGCCCTCCCTCCTGCACCGTCTTTTTCAGCCGCACATTCATCTGCTTTATCCTCCTTCTATTTTTACACTATTTCTATTTCTATTTCTACACTATTTCTATTTCTACACTCATTTGCACGTGGTACTGGGAGTAATCCAGAGATTACTATTTTGAAGTCCTGCTTGCTAATTTCCTACCTAGCTCCCTAAATTCTGATTTGCAGGACCACATCCCTCTTTCTGCCTATGTCATTCATACCATTATGGACCACAACTGCTGGCTTTTCACTGCCCACTCCCCTGCAGCCCCCCTCCACCCACCCAAACACCCCCTCTGTGTGCCCTGCAGCTGCTTGGTGACATCCATGACCCTGGCATCAGGGAGGCAATGCCACTCTGGATTTGTCTGCAGCTATAGAAACACCTATCTCTTCCCCTATCAAATCACCTATCACTGTGGAATTTGTATCGTTGTCCATACCGCGGGTTTGGGCCTGTCAATGTTCACTCTGGCTCAGTGCTTTGGATTTTCAGTAATGACAATGAAGATAGTTTTGCATAAGTAGGTTGTACTAAATGCGACCAACATTTTGCTGTAGAAGAAGCCGTATATATTCATCAGAGCATTCATACCCTAAATCTTCACTGTTTCCCACACGTAAAATCTTAGAATAGTGCAGCAGCAAAAGAGGTCATTTGACCCATTGAGTCTGTGCCAACTCTTTCAACGAGTAATCCAGTTAATTCCTTTCCCCATATTCCTGCAATTTTTTTCAAGTACATGTCCAGCTCCCTTTCGAAAACTATTTGTTTTCACCACTGTTCAGCATTATGAAGCTATCTGTTGTCTATCATCAGCTGTAACACTGTAAACTGCAGATTTCCCCCACCTGTGCTTACAGCAGCACCACAGCAGCACCAACATTCCTAACTTCCCTTCAGCACAGCAGCAGGTTTAGAACAAATCTCACCATTTTCCTTCTCTTACTTCAGTTTCCCCTCTTTGTTTACGTATATGATTTGTGTTTTTTCTCACTGTTCCTGCCAATTCTCCATGTATTTCTGTCCATTTATAGCAGCTCCAGTCACAAGCATGTTTTATGCACAGGATAAATGGGGACCCGTTTTACCCCTGCCCATGATCGCTTTTTTATTTTCTGAGCACTTTTTGGCCTGTCTGTTTTTGCCATTTTTGTTCAAGTTGAGGAAATGTCTGCTAGTTGAAGCAATGGAGAAAAGTAAGCTGCATGTTCTAAAAAGAAGCTAAAATCTATAATGGGACTACTACATAGCCTAATTCTGTGCTGTAATTTCTATTTAGCTCAACTGGTCCATGCTGATGTGTTATATCCTCGTGACCTGTTGGTACACACCCCACAACCTTCTCGTTCTTTCTTCCTTGAGGGAAAAGAAGCCCAGCCAGTTCAGCCTTTCCCGTTGGGTGTAACCTTACGGTTCTAGTGCCATTCTTGTACACCTCTTCTGCACCTGCTCCAGTGTCTTCTATATCCTTGTAAAATGGAGAACTGGTTCCATTACCTTTTTGAGATCCTGAACCAGGGCCTGTACCCAGTTGGTTGGCACCCCTGTCCTTTTTAGAATCATGCTGGTGATTGTGTTGAGTCTAGATTCAGCCAGTCTCCTTGCCAGCAGTTCCCAAACTGGCATTTTTTTGTTGGGAAATTACTGCAGCTTCCTTGAGTAATGAAGTCTTTTGTAAAGATCCCAGGATTGATTAACATTTTTAAAAATCATAATATCATAGGCTGGATGGCCTACTCCTTCAATCAAGCTTCCTGTGCCATTCTATAAGACCAAGGATCTGATTGTGCTAAACTCCACTTTCCTGCCTATCTTCCCCTGCACCCCCCACCCCCGCCCCACCCCCCAATAACCCTCGACCCCCTTGTCAAACAAAAATCTGAATGTATTCAAGGCAGAGTTGGTCAATGAGCCAGACTCCGCCACTGTCTGGGGAAGAGTTCCAAAGATTAACAACACTTGGATGAAATTTCTCCATCTGTTTTAAATGGGCCATCTCTTATTTTTACATCGCCCCCTAGTTCTAGATTCCTGATTCCCCAGAAAGGGAACATCCTCTCGGCATCTACCCTGTCAAGCCCCCTCAGAATCTTGTGTTTCAAATAAGATCACCTCCTGTCTTCTAAACTCCAATGTGTATAGGTTCAACCTTTCCTTAGACAACCCCTTTGTCCCAGGAATTGGTCCAGTGAACCTTCTCTGAACTGCTTCCAATGCAATTCTATCCCTCCTCCGATTAAGGAGACCAAAACAGTACATGATACTCCAGGTGTGGAACCTGATGCCCTGTACAGTTGTATCAAGACATTCCTACTTTTTTTACTCCATTCCCCTTGCAATAAAGGCCAAAATTCAACTTGCCTTCCTAATTGCATGCTGTACCTGCATGTGAACTTTTCGTGATTTCATGTACAAAGACACCAGATCCCTCCTCTACTGCAGCATTCTGCAGTCTTTCTTCACCTGAATAATATTCTGTTTTTCTATTCTTCCTGCTGAAGTGGACAACCTTCACATTATACTCCGTGCTAATATTTTGCCCATTCACTTAGCCTATCTATATCCCTGTCAAACATGATTTCCTTTTCATAAAACAATATTGACGCTGCCTGAGTATCTCAAAACTGGCAACCTCTGAACCAAAGCCATGCCAGATTTCAGATCTTGCCAGATTTTGGGTTGGGCAGCTTGTGTCGAGCTTGGTTGAGTGGGTCAAGGCTTGCTTGGAGCATAAGAATAGACTGGTAAATGCGTGGTTAGTGGTAAGTCTGGCGCCACACCATACCAATGCAGCACCAAATCAAATTGTCCAAGGAAGTTTTTTGTTTTTCTCAATTAAAATTGATGCATGGCACGTTCTAAAAATCTCTGGTTTTCAGACAACTCTGGCTTTTGGACAGCTGGGTTTGAGACACTACTGTGATTTTCTTTTTTCTAAATGTCCTGCTACTACCTCCTTTTAATAATGGATTCTAGCATTTTTGGAAATTTAAACTCTTGACTTGTTTGTACCTAGCTGTCATATCCCTGGTGTCCCCCCCTCCCTTGGCCCCAGACGTCACTTTATTAAGCAGTCAGTGCTGAGTGGTGTATCATAAGGTTTGTGATTTCTTGTAATTAGTAACCATACCACTGTCCTGGAGTTGGTTGGAAGAGTTTGGGAGTTCAAAGTTTCCTAATGTACTGATTTTAAATCCATTCTTCTGTCTTCAGTATTTCAGCTCAGAGTAACTTTGCAGTAGGTGCAGTAGTGAATGCTACATTTGGTTCAATCACTGAGTTGACTTTCTACATAACTGCTCTGATCAAAGGCAACCATAAGGGAAACAAGTGCTATGAAGAGGTGGTGAAAAGTGCTCTGACTGGAACCCTGCTGGGATGTGTCCTCTTTATCCCGGTGAGTTTGTCATGTTAGTAGCTTTCTCTTTAAGTGAGCCAGGAAACGTCACACTCTGCAGCATGTGAAACCTCAGATTATTGACTCATCTGAAAGGCAGCACTTCCAACAGTGCAGCCTTCCCTCTGTGCTGTACCGGAGTGTCAATGTTGATTTTTGTGCTCAAGCCCTAGAGTAGGACTTGAACCTGGAACCTAGTGACTCAGAGGCAAAAGAACCACAGCTAACGCTTGGATGTGTTTCAAGTACATTTTATGCTGCACAGTTTGTGGAACATGGACTGATGGATGATTCTTTGCTAAGTGGTGGAGAATCTTATGCGCTTTTAATTTAAAAAAAATATAGTTCTGGAAATGCTAGTTTTGTAAATCCTTGTAATTCTTGTGGTACAATTGCTTAAGACCAGAAACTGACGAGCTGTTTGTCCACCAGGGTATATCCATGGTGATTGGAGGATGCAAACATCAGGAGCAGAGGTTCAATAGCCGGTCAGCTGGTGTCAGTTCAGCCCTGCTCTTCATATCAGTGGGAGGTAGGTGACAAAACAGACACATGTGTCTCACTTGCTAATTATAAACAAACGCTCTCTTAAAGATCCCACAAGAGCCTCACTATCTCATTAACATATGGCTACACATTTATTTTGGAGGTCACACGCTGGCTGTAGTGAGTAATGGTTTGGTTTGAAGCAGCTATCTTCAGTGAGTAGAATAATGCAACTGATTAAAGGTCAATCCTGAAGCCAATTGTAAGGGGGACTTGATTGCCACCCCCCCCCCCCCCCCCCCCCCCCACCCCCACCCCACCTCCGCCCCCGGCCCGCAAGAGAGCATTGGAACAGAAGGAGGCCATTCAACTTGTACCTATTGAGCCATTCAATCAGATCATGGCTGATCTGCAAGTTTGTTTCATGTACCAATCAATCTGTGTGCCCTAAAGTTAATTGATCCACAGTATTTTGAGGGGAGTGTTTGGAATTTTCACTATGTTGTGGGGTGGGGGGGACTGCTTCCTGATTTCGCTTGGAAATTTTGAGGTTTGAGATTGTGCCTGATTTAGGATATCCTCCCCCACCAGAGGAAACAGTTTCGAATTTATCTTATCAAAGTGGAATTGCTGACTGACTCCTCACCCAACAGGGTGAGGAGGTAGCTGGCCAGGATACCCACACCCAGTAATGGTTACTAGATGTGTAGAGATAACATGACTGAGCAGTATGTTGGGATTTAGTTATGATGCCCGCTTAAGTAGAAACATGTCAATATTGTCTCCGTCACTGTGGGCAGAATTTTACAGCCCTGCTATAAAATGTGGTGAACTGTTCAAAAGTCCATTGACTTTGGCAGGACTGTAAAATTCTACCCCCTGTGTCTGTGTGTTGTCATCAACTGTTAACCATCTTTTGGAATGTGTACCTGTCTTCAAGATAAGTCCCTTTCAAAATATGCAACACTGGCTGAGGACATGTCAGGACCATCTTGTAGTATGGGGCTTAGTGGTCAGGCCCATCTTGTGGTATGGGGCTGAGTTTCTGAAGCTATTTCACTGAAATCATCAAGGCGGTCAGAGATGCTGCCATTGTGGACCCAAAAGTCCAATTAAGAGATGTCTCTTTGCTGTAGCTGTTTTGTTCCTTTTTGTAGGGGTGTTTGCACCAACGCTCTTTTCCAAAGCCTATGGAAGTCTAATATGCCAAGGTTGTACCAACTCGACACAGAATGAATCTGGTCCCTTTGAGTGCAGTGATTGTCACTTCAGTGGGGTATGGATTTAATCTTTTTACTTAAAGCTTCATTTGAAACCTGTTGTTTCAGTTGGTTAAGTGGATGAGAATCTGAACTGTACAAACCAGAAAGAATCCAGGTACAATCCCTGGTCCAATGGTTTGAGGTGTAATATTAGCCAGAGTTTACTGCTCCTGATATTTTTGATCTGTTGGTCTTTGCTGGGGGATGAGGACCTGCCATGATGGTTGGACATTTTGCCTAGCAAGCCAGGCAAGATTGACCGCTTGGGTTGGCTAATGAAGGGAATCACATTTTGCTGTACTTGGTGATACCCAGTGCCTGGGATCAGCAAATATTCGCTGAAGATGTCAGGCCTTGGGTGGAGGGGCAAAGGTGGTGAGAGAGGGAGGGAAGCCAATGGCAATTTTTCTTTATGGTGGGGTGGTGGCGTGGTTCTATGCATTTTGCTATCTCCATCATCCATTTACCTAAAATATAGTCTATTGAGGCAATACTGGATGTATATCTTAAATTTTCTGAATAAACCATTTCATACTGTGACTGAGTCTGTGATCATCTCAAACCTCTGGCTGCTTAAACCCTGTGGATAAGGCAGAATTGTTTGAAGAGTGAGAGACTCCTGTGTGATAGCTAGTTAAACTCCTGTACTGTTGCACACTGTATATTAAATATCAGAAATTCCTCCTCCTATCCTGTTGCTGCAGGCCCTACTGATCCTGGCCACTGGGTGTCACTACAGAGGACGCAGTTAAATGCTGATCCTGAACACTACCAAACCCAAGATTGTGAAGTTGCCTTGTAATGATCTGTATCATGCTAAACACGTGCTGTTTAAGTCAATCATTGAAGCTTATTAATGTGACCAGTAGGTGAGGATCATGGTTTCTGGCTAAAGAAAGCTCTAGGTGACAGTTATTTTTTACTGGGGTATTTTAATATCTGCTTCTTGGATGACTTGAGCCTACCTTCTTAAAGCAGGTGAGAACTTGGGGGAAAGAACTTGCATTTATATAGCACCTTTCATGACCCTCAGGATGTTTCTAAACACTACAAGTTAAATACTTTTTGAAATAGCCATTGTAATGTTGGAAATGCAGCAGCTAATTATACAGCAAGATCCTGCAAATGGCAGTGAAATGTCCAGATAATGGGTTGTAATGGTGTTGGTTAAGGGACAAATATTGGCCAGGACACTGGGGAGACCTGCCTGTTCTCCTTCGAATAACACTGGGATCTTTTACATCTGCCCCTGAGGGGGCAGATGGGATCTTGGTTTAACGTTTCACCCCAAGGATCTTATTCATTCATGAGATGTGGACTTTGCTAGCAAGGCCTGCATTTAATTCTCCACTAGTAATTGCCCTTGAGAACCTCTGACAATGAAGTGCTTCCTCAGTACTGTGCTGGAATAGATTATAGGTTGTAGTCCCTGGAGTGGGACTACACAAGCTTCTGACTCCAAGGCAAGAATGTGACCCATGGAGCCATAACTGATACCTTTGTATGCAGTGCTGTGTCTTTACCTCATATAAAGTGCCTTTTTAAGTTTATCTCTACCCACTTCACTGAACCTTGGATACCAAATAAATTATTTCATGGGAAAAATTAAATTTGGTTTTCTTCCAAAGCTTGAATAACTAAAAGACCGTGTGCTTAATTGTGGCACTAATACAAGTTGTTAGGTACTTCCCTTTATACTTTTAAAAAATTTTGGTTGCGGGAATGTGACTTTAACGGTCTTCTGGCTTTTGGGTGGGGTGGGGCATTTATCTTCCTTCTCACTGGACATTAACACAACTAAGAAAAGCAAATTGTGATGCTCAGCAATTGTGCAGAATGCATCTTCTGTGTAGGATAGTGGAGGCCAGGAGCCTGTTCTCAGTCCAAATGCTGTGAGGGCTAAGTCCCATCTTGAGCTGTCTCATTAATGCTTGAATGTAGCTGGATTAAAGTGGAATTGAAGATCTTGCATCCCTACTGATTTTTATAAATATTTTCCACCTCTCTTTCCCTTCACAGCTGCAGGATGCTTTGTTTCACAATCATGTGCAGTAAGTACATGTTTTTAAGTAATGTTTTGGGCTCTTATTTCACACCTCTGGTACAAAGTTTGGAGGGGAGTGGGGTGGGGTTGGGGGAAGGAGTTGAAACATGTGCTGACCACTCTCTTGTTCTGGTGGACACATGCAGACTGTATGCAAACTGGAGATGAAAAAAATGAATGTAAATACAATGACTGAACAAGTTGTCACTTTCTTGTAACAATGATGTAGAGGACTGCCATAAGGGGACAGATAGGATAGTGAGATTTGCTACTGTGCACTTTATGCAGACTGTCACTGAAGCATTGTACAAGGTCACATTTTCCATAACTCTGATTCTCTGGTGTCCCTCCTGTAGACCCCTTATCTACACCGTGTCAATTCTTCTCCCTGCATCGTATGTGATTGGTCTCATCTTTTCTCTGAAGACGCATAACCATATCTATGATATTCACATTAGTGACCGCCATGGTAAGTGACACTTCTCCCAGCCTCATAGTTACTTTTAATAGTCAGACAACTAAATGAGTAACATGTTTGCAGCAGGTAGAAAGCACCCCTGTGCTGCTACAGTACCAACTTTCCTATCACCCCACATCTGTCTTCCCCCAACCACTAACCATGTAGGTTTTGTATCTGTTCCTTGCCTCCTGCAGTACCACATTGAGTGAGATGTTGATGAGCCAGCAACTGCCCAATGTCCCATTCTCTCGGTCGCTAACTCACATCTGCTGTAGCTGAAGTTAGTTCACGTTTTGACAAATTTTGAGACATTTTTTAAAAATAAAAGCTCATTTCTCGGAAATCCCAATATACAGTAGAGGAGGCGGCCATTCAGCCCATTGTGTATGCACCAGCTGATCAGTAGTCATCCAGCCTAACCCCACTATCCGACTTTTGATCAGCAACCTTCTAGGTTAGTGCACGTCATGGGCATATCCAAGTACTTTTTAAATGTTATGAGGGTTCCTGCCTCTACCACCTTTTTCAGGCAGTAAGTTCCAGATCCTACCACTCTCTGAGTGAAAATCTTTCCCTAAGAATCTCCCCCTAAATCTGTTAAATCTGTGTGCTCTGATCATGGACCCCTCAACCAAGAGGAATAGGACCTTCCTATTCCCTCCATATGGACCCCCTCATACACTTGATCAGGTCTCCTCTTGGCCTCCACCATTCCAAAGAAAACAACGTGAGCGTATCCTGTCCTTCCTCATAACCATTCTCCTCCTGTCCAGGCCACATCCTCAGAAATTCTGTCTCGTGTAATCATACCTTTGCTATAGTGCGGTGACCAGACTGCATGCAGCACTTCAGATATGGCCTAACCAGTGTTTTATACAGATCCAGCATCACCACGTACTCTTTATTAGCCAAGGCAGAAAATATAGGCAAATATCCCATAATGCTACTTTGATCTTATTAATCTGAAATGATTATTTCCTGATATTGGTAATCCAGATCAACCATCTTTTCGATCTAGAGAAATTTCTGACATTCCCTTTAATTGACCCCTGGGGCCTATTTGGCTGCTCCCACTCAGATTTACCTGATCAACAGCCTTAAAGGGACTGGCCAGTTTAGCAAACATGTTCAAAACTAGCTGAGGACAAATGTGGGAGGCAATAAGGTGATGATCGATTTGTAAACCCCAGCAAAGCACGAGTTTAAAAATAAACTAACACAGCATCCTTGGTTGCTCTGGGCAGTCGATTCCTCCTGAGCCAGAGATCAGGGAAATGTTTTAACTTGCAGTATCCAGAAACCCAGCTTCAGAAATGATTCTTTGGTGAGAATGTGTGAATTACAGTTGGTGCAGAGGTTGGACTGTAAACTTCCTGCTTGAAATGGTAGTTCTTCAGCTCCTTGTCTATTGAACTGAAGCCAAGAACTCACTTCCTGACTGTAATTGTTGGTCTTCGGTAACAGATTTGAGAACCATCTTGTATATACTCTATCCCAATAGTAAGTCAGTTTCCTCTATTTCCAGATAGAGACTGAAGAACCCTACAACTATATTGAATGCCATCTCCGATGCTAAGAGAATTCTTGTTAAATGTCTCCTTGCCAATTGTAGCTAGCGTGGTTTTTCTACAGCCTATCTTGTGTTAAATGCCCCTGAGTCTATGTCCAGTATTATGGCCTTTGCTTGTGCATCTGGAGCACTTGAATTCCTTTCTCCTTCCTTGGTATGGAAGACGGACAACTGAATCCAATGTAGACCAGATACCTTCTGATTTTGTTCAGCTTTTCACACCACTTTTTTAGAACCATAGTATGATACAGGACAGGAGGCTGTGCTCGTGCAGGGTCTTCAGTTATCCAATTAGTCTCACTTGCCAACTGTACAAAGGGTGATGTTTGCTGGTGTTAGATTAATGTGTACCTTCTCAGTTCCAGGACACAGCCACAATGTTGTCATTCATTGGTCACGATGGAGAGCTGTGATGTTGCTCATTGTAGCCACTGTTTTCATGTCTGCCTGTGCTGAGTTGGTGTCTGAGCACATTGACCCCTTGCTGTCCAACTCTGCAATCTCATCGGTAAGTTGCTGCATTTGTCTGTTCTGTTCAGGTGAGTAGCACTTTTTTTAACATCTACATTTGAGTGTGATGGACAGGATAAATGACTGAATTTTGGTGAGGAATAGCTGAGCCATGCAGGTTGGTCCTGTCTCTCTGCAGAGTTGGTTTGCTATGTATAAGCAATTCTGTCTGCCAATTCTATAACTGGCTCAGTCTTGTGTTCTTAAGTATGGGTCTGTTGCTTGACTCCTAGAGTCATGCAGCACTGAAGGATGCCAATGCTCCATCAAAGCTGTTCTAATAATACCATTCCCCTGCTCTTTCCTCGTAGCCTTGCAAATCTCCTTTTATATTTAATTCCATTTTTGAAAGTGATTTAATCTTTTTCCACTGCCTTTTTTCAGGTAGTGTATTCCAGATTTGGGTTCTAGACTCTTAAATGGCATAATGATCAGTACCTGTAGCCCATTTGAAGCAACTTGTTCATGTGATTTAATAGCCATCAAGAACCTGTTACAGGATTTTTTCTCTCAAAATAAATCATTTAGTGTCCCAGCTGCTTGGGTTTCTGTAACACGAAGTAAACCTTGTTTACAGCTGTACACTAAGATGTTATCAAACACCTACTTTCAAAGGCATCTTTTTAAAAAAAATAATTCATGGGATATAGGTGTTGCTGGCTAGACCAGCATTTATTGCCCATCCCTCATTGCCCTTAAGAAGGTGCCTCTTGAACTGCTGCAGTCCATTGGTGTAGGTACACCCACAGTGCTGTTAGGGAGGGAGTTCCAGGATTTTGACCCAGTGAAGGGGAAGGAACATCTCCAGAATTCCCTTCTGAAAAAGGGGAGGGACACGACAGCTTCTGTGGTGGAGATGAGAGGGGGCAAGGGCCCAGCAGTGACCCAGAGTCCCAGTAAGGGATGGTGTCGGGCTGGAGAAGTTCAGAAATGGGGATAGAGCAAGGATGTGCCTGGACTAGGAATAGGCTGAGGATTTAGATTGGCTCTCTTGGCGGGGCCAGGGAGGACGTGTGCAGATCTAAGAATAAACTGAAATTTGAGCAAAAATACTGTTCCTGAAGGTTAAATAAATTGTGGGTAGAATCTGGGAGAATGGAAGGAGTGGGTGCTGTACTGGTCTTTTCATTGTGTTCTACAACTTTTATTGTTTCCTTCAGATTGGAAAAAAGGCAGAAATTAGTGGCAACTGCTTTATTCTAAACTGTTTCCCTCATGTGTTTTTATACTATCCAAAACAGTACTTCCTTGGTGTAACTGTCTTAGCAATGGTCCCTGAGCTTCCTGAGATTGTAAATGGAATCCAGTTTGCACTGCAGAATAACATCAGCCTCAGGTATGTTGCTGCTAATTGTTTCTCTCCCTCTCAATGTGCCACTCTGTTCTTTTGACTTTTGTGGGCTGGCTTATCTTTTTTTATCTCTGCCTTGTCCAAGACATATATTGTGGAGGCTGTCAGGTGATGCAACCCCTTTTTTTGGGGTTAGAATTCCAGTGTGTGGGGGCATCAAAGAGCAGGAACTGTCTTTCTTCACTTTACATTCTACTGCCTGTTGACTAAACCAGTTGGCCAAATTGATTCTTGACTAATCATAGGGTAGAAGTCAAAATGGCGAGTGGTTCAGGAATAGGCATCCATCCTGAATGCAGTCTTTAGTATAAAGTACAAGACATTTGCTAAAGTGTCGTCTTTTTTTGGTTGTTAAAAAATGGTAATTGACCAGTGAAGATCTAAACCCCAGTTTCTGATTGACCTCTCAACTTTTACCCAGCATGTGTCACAAGCTGTTAGGAAATAGAGTTTAAGTTAGTTGTATTTGTGGGTGTTAGGAATGGGTTTTAGCTTTAAAATTTAAGTTTGGTTTGTATTTATGTTTTAAGAAATGTCAAATGGAGTTTTAGTTTCACTTTGAAAGGGTGCTGGCATTTCTAATGAGGTTTTTTATGACTTGCAGCTAAGTTAGACAAGGGTAGAGGAATTGAATTGTTGCCTAGCAACAGGGGCCCAGGGAGGCAGGTCCCTCCCACAGATGCACGCACACAGAAGAGGAGAAACATCAGTTGTTTTGGAAGCTGTTTGAGGGCAGTTGGTTCTGAAAGTTGCTGCCAGGAGAGACTGGAGCAAAGGGGACAGCCAGACCCAAGCTAAAGAAAAACCCCAAAAATCCAGGGGAGTGGAAGAGGGGAAATTCTAAAGAAGACCTTCTAGTCAAAGGAAGGACAGGAACCTGGAAAGTGAAGTTGAGGGGCAGAGAGAGAGAGGCTCCAAGTTTCAGAGTTAAAGAGACAATAGCTGCAGAAAGCAGATTTAAAGTGCAAACAGTTTGCAAGAGGCATGAAAGTCCAAAGAGATGCCTGAAGGTCTGTAACTCTTTGCTATGGGCATGTGAAGCAGTGGTGTACTTTAACGCTGAGTTGGGGTGTGTGTGTGGGGAGGATAGCTTGAATGCATGTGGTGACTCAAGGAAGAGGAACATCAGGAGAGTTTGAAACCCTGGAGGTGAACCCTTGTGGAAGGCGTCTCAAAGAAAGCGTCGCTTTGGGAGAAGATTCCAAGGTGAGTGGAGTTTGGAAACCCTCAAGTGAAGAAAGGAACTCATGAGACTGGTTGGCTCAGTGTGATGTGTCTGGGGTGAGGGGTATTGAGGAGAGATCCATAGCATCCATTTGAGGTGGCATCTGTCACTTGGTTTCAGAGTGTAGTGTGTCTGACCACAGGGTGCCATAGGTTTAAATGGACTGGGTACTTACTGTCTACATTAGAGTGTAAGATGGCTTTTATTACTTGTGTTATCCTTACAAATCTGTGTATACCTGTAGGAGTATATATAGTTATATAGTTCACTTTTTCTTGTTGAACAAATGTTTTATTCTTGTTAAAAGTTCATTAGCTGACCCCTGTGCTTCTGTTCAGTAGCTACTCTCCACGTCTCTAAGCGAACAAATAAAAGTTAGGATCTATCAAGCTGGGTTCCACTCTGGGATCAGGCTTGTCCAGGAATATCCTCAGCTGGGGATCATAACACAAACAGAATTAAAAATATAGTCAAGTATAAACATCAACATATCACAAATAATCAGAACTCTAATTATAACCCGGTCATAGTATTAAACTTGGGTTTTTGTTAATTAGCAAGAAAACCAGATGTAGAGATTTACCAGGATTCTTGAGCATGTCAATGGAAGCAAATTTCTTGGAGTGGGGGGGAATGATAGAATGTGCTTCACCAAAGCACAGATGTTTCTCTTTGTAGATGATTTGGGTTGATCCATCTTGATCTGCCTCCTCAGCCTGGAAGTTGGAAGCTCCATCGCTGTACAAGTGTGTATGCTGCAAATCCCAGTCCTAGTACTTTTCTCAGTCATTTACGTAAGTACTTAATTTACATATGTAAGATTGTCACTGGTGGAGTGGGGAGGCAGACCAGATTTAATGGAAGTATGTAAGGCCATGGGGTGGGGGGAAAGCTGTGGAAGAACTTGTACGCCAGGATGAAGATTGAGTTAAATATATTATGGATGGGAGCTGTTGAAGGTTTTTGAGAAGGGATGTCGTATAGGAAAGAGTATTAGCAGTGGAGTTTTAAACAAACTACTTTGTGTGGGGTCTAGCTTGGAGGTGATTGCCACAGCAATGATATTGCTGAAGGGGCAACATGCGGGCTAGCAATAGAAGTAGCTCCTAAATTGGAGCCTTGCAAGTTGAGATGTTTAGGGTTGAAGGAAGGAGCCAGTACAGGTGGGACTGGAACCAACAGTGTAATGGCAGAGGTGGGTCACAGGGCAGTGAATGGTTCATTGCATTAGATGCAGTTGATATTGAGCTAAGAGGTAGTGAGCCAAGGTTAGTCACCAAGGATGGTCCAGGTGCCGCAGACAGGATGGAAATTGGATCAACTGGATTGGAGCAGGAAACGGTCTCAAATAGTTAGGTGAGCACTTGGCTAAAGAAGGGAGTGCTGTGCTGTCAGAAATTGATTGGAAGATTACAAGGTGAGAGTGGAAGTTGAGTTTGAGGACTTTATTTGTTCATTGACATGCCAAGAGAGTTCATGTACTGGAAATGGAGCTTCAATAGGTTGGGCAGTGTTTTTGTATTGCCACATTGTCCATTCCTTTTGGCAATGGATGACAAAATTAGCAAGAAATTAAAAAAGACAATAAATGCTTCAAGTATAGAAAAAAGGATAAGTATAGCTAAAGCAAGCAATAGTCCCTTACAAAGGGTGAAACTGGGAATTAATAATGGGGAAGCTAGGAAATGGCAGTGTCTTTGAACAAGTATTTTGTATCTGTCACAGTAGAAGATTCAGAAAGCATCCCAAGAATTGTCAAAGCAAGAGGCAAAAGGGATGGAGGAACTTAAACCAATCACTAGGGGGAAAACTAATGGGACTAAGGGCTGATAAGTTCCCTGGACCTGCTGACCTCCATCCTAGGATCTTTAAAAAAAAGTAGCTGCAGAGATAGTGGATGCATTGGTTATAATTGTCCAAAATTCCCTAAATTCTGGAAAGGTCCCAATAGATTGGAAAACTGCAGATGTAGCACTCCTGTTGGAAAAAGGAGGGAGATGAAAAGCAGGGAACCGAAGATAGTTAACTGAGCATCTGTCATTGCGGGGGGGAAATGCTAGAGTCCATTAAGGAAGTAGTAGCAGAACATGCAATCAGGTAAAGACAACATGGTTTTATGAAAGGGAAATTGTTTGAAAAATTTAGTTGTTTAAGAATGTGACAAATAGGGTGGATAAAGAAGAACCAGTAGATGTGTATTTGGATTTCCAGAAGGTATTTGATAAGGCACCATGAAAGGTTACTATACAAGATTAAGAGCTCATGGTGCTGGGATGATATATTTGTGTGGATAGAGGATTGGTTAACTAACAGGAAACAGTCAGAATAAATGGGTCATTTTCAACTTGGAAAACTGTAACTAGTGGGGTGCCACAGGGATCAGTGCTGGGGCCTTGACTATTTACGATCTGTATTAATTGTTTGGATGAAGGGACAGACTTTATTGTAGTCAAAGGGTCAGGGGTTGTAGTCGAGGGTTATGGGAGGCAAGCAGGAAAGCGTAGTTAAGGCCACAATTGGATTTCTATTATCTAATTGAATGGTGGAGCAGATTTGAGGAGCTGAATGGCCTACTCCCGTTTCTTATCTTGTGGCACAGCACTCAATATGTCTCAGTGCAACCTTTTGCTGGAAAGCAGAGGTTATTGGGTAACTTTTGTGGAAGCCAAAAAGACTTGCATTTAGTTGTAAGGTTCTGATTAGGTTAAGACTGAGTGTTTAAAATAACTGCCAAGAAAACAGTCTTAACCACCCATGTACTGACCATGTGCCATCTGGTTTTTGTTTAGCCTGTAGGGTTTAATTTGCTGTTCAGTGATCTCCACCTTTGGGCATCAATATTCAGTGTCATCTTAATGAACTATATATTCATGGATGGAAAGTGTGACTATTTCCAAGGTAGGTTGACTTTCTTTTAATGAGCTGTATGGAGGAATAAATAGTAAAATGTGTGGTTCTTATACTCTTACGGAGTCAGAATGGCATAATGCCTGTGCCTAGATGAAGGGCAATGAATTGTTTACTTGCATGTCTATGCAAGTAATGTAATCAGATGTTTGGTCTTCTATGCATTTACTTAGCCCTTTATTCTGTCCCTGAGCTCAGGACAGTACCTGCTTTATTTGCAGCCTGACCACTTAGAATGACTTACTATTACTTCTTATACAGCACTTTTCAGACCCTCCCAAAGCCTTTTATAGAAAATGAAATATTTTTGAAGCATAGCTACTGTTGTAAATTGGGGAACATGTCAGTCAATTTGTGCACCACTGGCTCCCACAATGTTTTTATTAAGTACTGCTGGACGAGGGATAAATATTGACCAGGACTGGTGAAAACTGTCCTGCTAGTCTTTAACATTGCACCAGTGGACGTTTTTACACCCACCTGAGGGCAGGTGAGGAAAGGGCTTAACATCTCATCTGAAAGGGGTATATCTGACAATGCAGCACTCTCTCTCTCAGTAATGCACTTAAGCATCAGGTTAGATTTTGTGATTTGTGCTCTGGTCTAAGGAAATGAGGTTAAGGTCACCTTCCTAAGAATTGGTATCTGCTTTGGATGTCTACAAAGATAAATAACCAGCTTGAATAATTTGTGCGGTTGCCAGGTCTGAATGACTTCTTTGGATAGAGTAATTTGACTTGTCATCCTGGATTAATTGCATTCTATAATAGAATATCGAGACTCGTATACAGGCAAAGTGAGTGAACTCAGCCCTCTTATCAGCACCTGTCTTCACCCCTCCTGCACCACCATCAACCCCCCCACCCCACCCACCTATCAAGATTCCTATCTAACCTGCTCTTGCAGTCATCAGATGAAGGTCTTGCACAAGCAGGCGATCTTGACCTAGTTCTTAATGGGCATGATTCTATGTCACAAAGCTGGCAGTTTGACCAGAGGCCACAACAGCTGCTGTGAGGAAATGTCACATTGTACAAAGGGTGTTCTACACTAGAGCCAAAGCCATGCCTGAAATGGGATTGTATTCCATTTTCCAGCACTAATAACCCTCCCCTGCAGGGAGCACAGCTTTAGATTGACACATGAGCCAGAGAACTTAACTTATTTGAATAATAAAATTCTTATGATATGAAGTACGGTACTTGAAGGGATGCTGAAAGCAGATTCAACAAGACTTTCAAAGGAATTTGTTATACGAGCAGAAGAAAAAATTGCAGGGATGATGGGGGTGGGGGGAAGAAAAGGAAAATAACTAAATTCTAGCTCTTGAAAGATAAGCCAATTGGCTGCTTCCTTATTCTTTTAACATTAGTTATGTGGTCATGTGACTTATGGCTGCTTTTGGGATCTTGCTGTATGCATATTAATTGCCATTTTTATTCATTCACCGGGAAAGCCAGCCAGCATTTATTGCCCTCAAGGTAGTGGTCAGCTACCACCACAAACTGCTGCAATCCATATTGATTATAGCTTTTTGTTGTGGTTTTGATATAAGTGGCTTGCTAGGCCATTTCAGAAGGCATTTAAGAGTAAACTACATTGCTATGGGTCTAGAGTCACAACAGGCCATACTGATTAAGGATGGCAGGTTTCCTTCCCTAAAGGATTTTTTTTGCACCATTCCTGAAGACACTGCAATATCAGGTTGATGCTTCGAGTAGAATGGGCAAGCCCCTATTCCATCTCCCTGGACCAAAAATCAATTTAATATTTGGCCCCCCGATAGGGGACATATCAGATATTAAACTGATAAGAACAGAAACTGCACAACCATTATGGTTTTTATGACAATTAGTTCCATGATCACCATTTAGATACTAGCTTTTTCCAGATTTAATTCTCTCTGAATTAAAATTCCACCAAGTGTTTGGTGGATTTGAACTTGCATATTTGGATGATTAATCCGGGCCTCTAGATTATCCAGTAATAGAACCACTATGCTACATAACCTGTGTTTTCCTACATTTACAATAACCACACTTCAAAAAATGCTTAATTGGTTAAGTGCTTTGAAATGTCCTGAGCTCTCAAGTCCTTTATTTGCTGTGGCTGTGCCTCATTTATGCTTTCTTTGCTTGGGTGCTCCTGGCCACAATGTTCTTCCACTCAGAATAGATTAGTTCCAATAGGCTTCATTTTGTATTTTTAAAGGAAGAAGTTAAAATTAATTGTAGAAATAAACACTAGTTGAACCCTTTGTCCTTGCCTGTAGAGCCCCAAGTTTTGATCACTTATACTCTGAAGCTCTTTCAATCCAGATCCAGTTGATAATGTACCTGAGGCTCATGTGAAATCTGACTGATGTGGTGGGATTTGGTTTTGAAGCAAGAGCCCCAGCAACACTGGAACTAAACAGAGAGCTTACATAGCATTTACAATGCAAAAACATGCCATTCAGCTCAAATAGTTTATGTTTGTCTCTATCTTGGGGATGTTTCGTGCTACAGTAAAGAGTAGTTACAGTGAGAGTAGTTAATCTTCCACTCCAGCAAAGGGTGTCCTTTGCCTTGAGTATTCTTTGGAAAGTTGGGAATTTTCTATACTTTTAATCCTGATACTAATTTGTCTCCACAGGTACAGCACTGGTGGTAGTCTACCTCATCATCTTGTCCGTGTACTTCTTTGCTCCGTCTCAAAGTGGATGCTGAAATGGAATCATTGAACTCTTTACATGACTCGGACAGTTTGAACAGCTCTGGGGCAGTTGTTGGCCACCAGTTAGTCTTCAAGGAAAAACAATAATCCAGCCATCTTAAGAGTTGTGTAAAATGAAAACTCTTGAGTGCTGGCAAGTAGTGACTAATGGGACACCGCTGTTAACACAATTTGAAAATCCACTGTGGTGATTCAGTTCTCCTACCATCGATCAACTTCTCCAACCTGTCCCCTGATATCAGCATTCTGTAACCAGATGGAGAGGACAGAAGAGCTTGGCTTCTTGCTTCAAAGATTTCTTTTTGGAAGAGGTTCTGTAAGGTGATACTCCCTCTGAAACAATGCTGACCTATATAACTCCAAGAGCTGCTTCCTTGTCTGAAGACTTCAGTTTGATTCCTTTAACAGTTATGGCTGTTTTTGATCTAAATATGCTTTCCTATGTTTTGCAAAAAATGAATTTGTACTAAAGACATGGTTAAAAATATTTGAAGGAAGCTGTGGCTTTCTTACTTTAGTAACTTAATAGATGTATAGTGTTGGAGGGACTGTGCAAGTGGGTAAAAAATGTATTTATAGTCAATCTGAATTGTTTAGAATAAAATTTGTATTCTATCTCCATTTACAAACTGAAGCTTGATTCTAGTGCTAGAGAAATTAGAATAGCTGTCCTGGTACCTGTATGCCCTATAACAATGGATCCCAGACCTTGGGTTGGCAGGGACAGGAGACAAGAATCTGCCAAGCATCCTGCTGTTGAAAGTTATCAAGTGCTGCTGCTGCTCTGGCCACTATAGTCAGCAAACAATCTCTAACTAGGTTCACATGATGTCTAAGCTTTTTCTCTTTCTATTTTTCTACTGCTTTAAGCTTCTCCACATGAAAGAATCTTGTGGAACTAATGATAATCTGCTGTAATGGATTGAGAATTGGCCGAGTGCCCACAGGCATAAAGATGTTTCTGATGATTTTTAATCTGCTGGGAGACTGGACACAGTGATGTCTTAGAGGGATCAGTGTTGAGACTTTTTTGTTTTACTATTTTAAATCTTTTTAGATGTAGATATTCAGGGGAATGATCCACAAGTTTGCATTCAGTACCAAGGTATGTGAATGTTGGGACCGAAACAGGATCAGTGTTGGAAGGATGAGCCTATGTTTAGGCAAATGGTTTTTAACTTTGCGAAGTGTACTGTTCTACATGTGGGCAGATCAAATGCTGAAATACCTTTTCCCCATTGAGTCGTTAGTCCAGTTTCTTTTAGGGTAGGATTTGGGATTATTTAATATAATTTTCTAAAGATTCATGACCAATGCTGTGAAGCTAAAGCAAACTGGGTACTAGAGTGTATTGTAGGAAAATTCATTGCAAAACTAAGCCTACCATTTTTCCCCTCATGCAAGAGCTTAGTTAAGTCTCAGTAGAAATACTATATGTCCAGTTTCGATTTCCTCACATGGTGTGAGATAGAGGCTGAAAGGGTGCAAGAAGGTTAAAAGAATAGTTCATTGGATCTGTACAATTTAGAAAAGCAGACTCCAGTGATTTGAGGTTTATAAATTAGAAGGGATTAGATTGTTTGAGCAGGTTATTGTAACTGGATAGGAGAGGACCAGGGGCTCATTCTTCCAAAGCTATGAAACAACAGAACTAGATTGGATGTTTTCCCCAGACAACAGTGAACCTGTGGATAAAGCTGCTGGCCTGTGGTGAACACTAACTAAATTCCTTCAGGAGACCTGAACCTGTTTCTGACTCTGCTGGTGATCAGTTTGTACAAGATTTTGTACAACCTGTACTATAAATCTGGATTTGTGATTTCCTGGACAAGCAGTTGAGAAAATCAGCATGATTTTGATTAAATCCCTAACCAACCTCTTAATAAGAAGGCAATATAGCTGTCAAACAAATATAGGATGACCATTGTTACATGAGATATTGGGAGCTCTTGGTGCCCATAATCCTGTACCCCAACAGTTCAGACCTTTGGAGGAAACATGCAAGATAATTCAACTTCATGTTAATCTGGGAAACTGAAGCCTGTAGTCAGGTTGTATTTATTGCTCAGGAAACAACACTTAAGTTTTCATGATCCAGAATAATTCACTTTTTAAAATGTACTGCATACACCCTGTTTTTAAACAGCTTGTATTATAGACTTGAGTTAAAACACATATCCTCATTCCTCTTAAACATCAAATTAGAGAATGTAGCAAAACCAACATGCACACCTGACTTTTTCCTGTGTTTTATTTACACATTTCTGTACTCACTACAGCATAGGTCTGAGAACAAGGCAAACAAAATACTGACACTGACTTTGTTTCTGAACTGAGTCCAGCAGAAAGATTATAAAAATACAGGATGAGGATAGACTAGCATAATATTTCAGATGGTTGCCATTCCACATCACTTAGTTCCTGAATTGTTTAAAAAGGTGGGGAAACCCTAACTTGAGTCCCAGAATGAGTGCTTACTTCCCATTTGCATCCACAAAGTATGGATTACTCAACTGGATTTATTAGATCTAGCAATCTTGACACATGGGACGAAAGGGTCAGAATTACTATGGTATTTTAAAACATTTTCTCCTCCTGTGGGTATTCTTGTTGGGGGTAGATTTCACACCCTCTAATAGCTTATTCTTCAGGAGTGAATCTCAAGTAGGTTGGTAGATTATTTTGGCTGCAGGAATTTAGAGTTTGACATGCTTTGTGTGTTGACCATGTGTCCATTGGGTAATCGTAATGATCAAGTTTTGAGCAGCTGTTTTCTCTTTCTTCCTCCCCCCACCAGCCCACATACACACAAATGTAGAGGTGCTTTAAAGTCTAACCAATGTGGGTAAAAAGCAAAATACTGCAGATGCTGGAAATCTGAAACATCTCTATGTTGGAGAAACTCAGCAGGTCTGACTGCATCTGTGGAGAGAGAAACGGTTAACTTTCTTCAGAGCTCTGAAGAAGGGTCATACAGACTCAATGTTAATGCTGTTTCTCTCTCCACAGGTGCAGTCAGGCCTGCTGAGTTTTTCCAGCATTTTCTATTCTAACAAATGTGGAACCTGGTTTACACCATATTAAGTGGTTTTGAATAAATCGTTAATAGAAATTTAGGGAGAGGGTTATGTTGGGCAAAAAGGGTTAAATTTTTCATAGGGCTATGGGGAATGAGCAGGAGAATAAGACTAATTATTTAGCTCCGAGCCAAGGCCACCACGATGGGGTAAATATCCTTGCTTTTGTGCGGAGAGAATCTGATTCTATGTAAATAATGAAGGTGCCTACAGACCTCAATCAGGGAGCAGGGAAGTGGATATTCCACATTAGGTTACAGGTTCATAGCACAGAAAAAAGGTCATCTGGCCTATAGTTAGCAAAAGGATTTGTAAAGTTCTCATTCCTGGCCATGCGATCATTACACCCTGCTCCTTCAAGCCGTGGCTACAATCAGTCTTGCCCTCCTCTCCCCTTCTATTTACAATTTATATCAATAACTTGAAGATAATGAATGTATAGCTGCTAAATTTGCAGATGACAAAGGTAGGAAAGTAAGTTGTGAAGAGAACATTATCTACATCCCTTTGTGGACTCTAGTACAAATTTATCCACTTTAATAGGAGGAATTAATTATTTAAATGGAGAGACTGCAAAACTCTTCAGTACAGAGGGACAAGTCCAAAAAATTCAGCAAGTGATCAGGAAGGCAAATTGAATGTTGTTTATATTCCATTCCCCTTGTTTAAAAAAAAGGGATTTTTACTATAAGTTGTACATAGCCTCGAGTACTGTACAGTCTTGGTCTTCCTATTTAAGGACATAATTGTATTAGCAGTTCAGAGAAAGTTCACTTAGCTGATCCCTGGAATGAAGGGGCTTATTTTGAGGAATGGTTGGGTTTATACTCATTGCCTTTCATTCTTTTAAACGCCAATCTTATTGAAACAAAAGGATGAGGGGACGTGACAGAGTGGATACAGAAAGGATGTTTCTCCTTGTGGGAAAGGGTTAGAACTAGGGGACAGTTTAAATAAAGGGTGTCCCATTTAAGACTGCTGAAAAGTTTGAGAGTTGTGAGCCTATGGAATTCTCCTCCAAGAAGTGGTGGAGTCAGAGTCATTGAACATTTTTAAGGCTGAGTTAGATTCTTAACTAACAAGGGAGTCAAAGGATTATGGGGGGGTTGACAGGAAAATGGAGTTAAGGCCACAATCAGATCAGCCATGATATCAAATGGTGGAGCAGGCTCAAGGGGTCAAATGGCCTGCTGCTCCTAATTCGTATGTTCACATGAACTCAAATGTAATATATTTTAGTAATAAACTAAATATACGTATTACTGCACAAATTCTAGAATAATATGCAGCCCACAATGAGCAATTTTCAGCAGTGTCTTCTAAAGTTGGGTTTTGTGATTAAATTTGAATTCAGAAATAATCTAAATGGAAGTGAGCAGTGATGGCAGGGAGAGCTTCAGTGTCCCTGTCACTGAAGGAGTGTTTGCAATATCCTCCAGTCACTTGTCTCACCATTAACTCAATTTGCTCCACCTTTCCAAGAACAGTTTGCACTGGCCTGTTTGAGCTGTGGCTAATGCCAAATTAGTTCTCTCAAACTGCACTTTCAGTCAGTGCCTTTTTAATTTGTACAGTAATATCTGGGTAGTGCTAATGATACTCTTCCCCATTAGGCAGGTTCAAGGCAATTAAAGCAAAATACTGCACATGCAGAAAATCCTGGAAACAGTCAAGGCTAGGCAGCATCTGTGGAGAGAGAAAGTGTTAGCATTTCAGGTCAACGACCTTTCTAATTAAAGTCAAACTTATTTCAGTTTCTTCAGATGTTTTCTCACCCATTGAGTGCTTCCAGAGATCTGTGTGTTTATACTTAGAAACAAGATAATTGAGCTGATGGTTCCTAGGATGGCACAACTGAGGGGAAATAGGGTGGTAGAAAAAAAAATAGGTTTTACACTTCTGATCACTACTCAGGGTATAATCCCCACTCCCCCTAAGAAAAGTGCACTTTGACAACAATCAGGCTGTACTGTAATGAGACAGCTGCTGACAGTCTGTACAGTGCATCAAAATAAATGTTTGCTGACTCTTAACACATCCTCCTATTTCAGTTCCAGTGCGTAAGTAGGTGTCATGCATTTAGGCACACCCTACACAAGTACATTTCTCCCCACAGATGCTGCCTAGCCGCCTTGACAGTTTCAGAATTTTCTGCATCTGTAGTACTTTGTATTATCCTTCTTCCAGCAGATGTGCTAAAGGCAGAGTTCCTGCTCCCAATAGCTGCTGATATGGCTGAAATGCTTACTGCCATTTAAGGGATAATAAATGGTTACTGAGGTAAGAAGTAATTCACAGGCCTGCCTGGAACCGATACCCCAAAAGTTGTCCACATCTGCGGGCAATGAGGAATTTTACTGAGTGGCTGAACTCTGTACTCAAGGACTGCAGTACTCTGAAGCTGGTCATAAACTCAAGATGAGCAACTCAACAGATCCATTCATGCTTTTATTAACAATTTTACAAAAAGGTGGGAGAAAAAAAATCTTACAATGATTTAAAAATCAAATCAGGACAATTGAAAAAATTTAAAAGGACTAACCCACTTTTACTTTGATCCCATCATTTATATAATGGGTTTCTTGAGTAAAGCCTCATCTAGTTTTGCAAACTGTCATTTTAACTCTCTAACCAGAGTTTACAATTCTGAAGATTCATTAATACAGGCCTCTGTTCAAAGATGCCAACTTCTACAAGAGCAGAACAGAAACAGATTCAAACCCCACCCACCTCATTCACCAAGAGAACACAGCAGGCTCATAGTGAACAGTCCTGACATACACATTAGGAACCAGCACTGTGCTAATCCATTCAATTTACACCATGGCAACTGATTAGTTGGTCAGATCCCTCATGCAAGCACTTGGTGATGTATTAAACATAGTTTTTATTGAAGGTTTTGGGTTGCAACAGGTGCCAACCAATTTACTAACTGCAATTTGATTTCCTGCAACAGCACAGTTGCTCAACATTGCTGCTAGTTGTTGACAGTTGGCTGATTGATACAAGTGAGAAGGTTTAACAGACAGAGCAGAAATGTTCCAACCCAAGTCCACAGATGAAGTTAGCAATTCCTAGCTAGCCATCATGGATCAGATTTACTATAAAGTCTCGATATGCAACATCCATTGTAGAATGGATGTCTCGCGATGGTAGCTGCCCTTCTATGGGTCCCCAACAGCAACTCCAGCTCACCACACCTAGAGCACTACATTAACTCACCACACTATTTCCAAACGAGACAGGGTAGACTGATTAATCATAATATCAAAGCAAAGCAAGTCACAGAGTTAAAGTTCAAATTAAAAGACAGTTACATATAAACTAACTGCCACTGACTGGGGTTGGGGGGGCAGTTGGCAGTTATCCAGAGTGTGATGGTAATGAGTTGTTGAAAGACAGGAACAGCCTGGCCGCATTGGCATTGAGCAGATTTCCAAAAAAGATAGTTGATATTTTCAATATCATGGCACAGTAGGGGTGGAGAAGAACATTGACTTAGGGAGATTGAAAGAGGGGTGACAGTACCTCTCAAAAAGAAAATGAGCTAAGGCTGGGAGCAGGAATACGAGAAAGGGGCAGAGAGGGGAGAGAGCCATGCCTGAGCAGGGCAGAGAGGGGTAGACAAGTTGACCTGAGTAAGATACATCGAAAAGAGGGAGGGGAAAAAGATGAAGAATGTGAGAATTTGTTCCCCACTTTCTTGGCTACCTTGGGCACTACTGGGTTTCTTAACTCTCAGCAATTCCTATCTCACTTGAACAAGTCCTGCTCCAGGTTCCTGCGTTCAAACTCCAGAACTACAATCAAAAACTTCTCCGAGTTCTTCCAAGAATAGCTGACCATTGGCTAAAGATCTAGTTTTAAGGAGAGTGGGGGTGTGATGTAGGGAAAGGGAGGCCCAGAAACCTCTTAAATGGTGCAGTCTGAATTTGTTTTCATTGTCATCGCAGCTGCATAAAACAGTAAAGATGCGTCAGTGAAATTCTCCCCTCAGTCAGATCATAAATCACCGAGGATAAATGATCTGATGTGGAAAGTGACTGGTTGCTGCTCATATTGGCATGTTTACAGTCTAAAATGCCACAAATCCCTTTGCCCACAACACAATTTGGAGAAAATTGTGATGCCTACAGCATGAATTAGCAATGACCCCAGACTACCCTGCTTGAAAAGCCAAGGACATGTAGTCTACTGACACTGACCCAGGCCCTATTATAATTATTGACAGGTTAGCTAGGACCTATGGGTGGGTGGCAGGGCAGGCAGTCAAGGCACCCTAAACCAAGGCAGTAAGATGAATGCAACATCTGAAATGTTTCTTTCCTTTCACAATCATAACAATTATAGCTTTATAAAAAAACTCCACACACATACACACAACAGTAAATTGAATCCAAATCAGCATGGCTGGACCACACACAATTGACAGTCAGCAAAATCAGGACAGACTCATTGCATGTGTGAAAAGTACTCACGGTGATTAAAACAGCGTTTTAAGGCAACCACTTGCTGGGGTTTTGGCTCTTGACGGGAGGAAGATTTAAATGGGGTGGAGTGAGGATGGAGAAGCAGATACTCCAACTAAAAGGGATTAAGAGGAAAAAACCCAAAAATGCTTCAAATCCAAAAGAAAAACAGAAAATACTGGACATGCACTGCAGGTCTGTCATCAATGTGAAGGGGAGAATTAAAAAAAAACAGACTGCTGTTTCAGGTGAGACAATCAGCCCTACCTAAACTTGCAATTCATGGAAGAAATTGGCTTTAGGGAGGAAAATATTTTTTTAAAAAAAAATATCGCATTTAAATTGAGGTGAAAAAGAAACTGACAAATGTTGAGGCTTGCAGGTGTTGGGAGATAATGATGGCACAGAGTCTGGAAACGGCCCCTTTCAGAGGCTGACTGACCTACATCTCGGAACCAGGGCTATCCCAGAGTCAGGGACAAGCCTGCTCAGGGCAAGAGTTTAAAAACAACATTGTAAAGTGGGCTCCACTTGACTTATGAGGAGGGGCTGCAATGGTGGGGGTGAGGTGAGGGGGGTTAGTCCATGTCACTTGATGTAACCAAGTGACAGGATGTCTTTAAAAAAATGTAGCTGAGACACCTAACACTTATGGCAGATAAGGCTTTGAGGAGTATTCTTCCCAGCAGCTTCCTCCAACACTGCCCATCACCCATATTGCAGAATCCATGTCTCTCTCTCTCTACCTCCTTCCCTCTGGCAGTCACTTCAGCCTCTCCACAAGTCCTTGCGTGAGTCCAAGATTGAGCAGCTGAGTGGTGGAGAATTGTGTTAGGCGTGGGAGACTCTTCAGCAGTCTCTCCCAACAAAGTTCAAACAGGCTGGGTACCACCAGCCAGATTTTGTAGAGTGAATCAGTCCGTTTGTTCTCGTGGATGTTGACCACACCACCATGTACATACATGCAGCCAGCCTGAAAAACACATACACAACTTGAACGATTAGCAAGGGCCCTCAGCTTGTACAGAACTGCCACCATAAGAAATGTCATGAAGTGCCAACACTAGCATTTCATTGAAGTTGTCGGCACAGGAAATTGTCATACAGTACCCATTTGAATATCAGAAAGAGAAATCCCACCAGCACAACCCTCTAAGATCCCCAAGATTGGGTCTTCTTAGGAGAGAGCTTTATGCCCTATGCAACGCTACAGCTTTTTTTCAAATTCATTTACAGGATGTGGGCGTCGCCGGCTAGGCCAGCATTCATTGCCCACCCCCAAGTGCCCTCGAGAGGGTGGTGGTGAGCTATCTTCTTGAACCGCTGCAGTCCCTGTGGTGTAGGTACAGCCACAGTACTGTTAGAGAGGGAGCTCCAGGAGTTTGACCAGCAAGGAACAGCAATATAGTTCCAAGTCAGGATGGTGAATCGCTTGGAGGGGAACTTCCAAGTGGTGGTGTTTCCATGCATCAGCTGCCCTGGTTCTTTTAGATGGTAGCGGTCATGGTTTGGAAGGTGCTGCCTATGGAGCCTTGGTGAGTTTCTGCAGTACATCTTGTAGATGGTGCACAATGTTGCTGCTGTGCATCAGTGGTGGAGAAAGTTAATGTTTGTGGTGTGGTGTCAATCAAGTGGATTTTGTCCTGGATGGTGTCAAACTTCTTGTGTTGTGGGAGCTACACTCCTCCAGGTGAGTGGACAGTATTCCATCACGCTCCTGGCTTGTGCCTTGTAGATGGTGGGCAGGCTTTGGGGAGTCAGGAGGTGAGTTACTCGCCACAGGATTCCTAGCCTCTGACCTGCTCTTGTAATCACAGTATTTATATGGTTAGCCCAGTTCAGTTTCTGGTCAATGGTAAACCCCAGGATGTTGATAGCAGGGGACTCAGCAATGGTAATGCCATTAAATGTCATGGGGAGATGGTCAGATTCTCACTTGTTGGAGATGGTCATTGCCTGACACTTGTACGGCATGAGCATTACCAAGATTATTAACCTCCAACAACTACAACCATCTTCCTTTGTGCCAGGTATGGCTCCGACCAATCATGTTTGAACCAAGGCTACAATGAGGTCAGAAGCTGAGTGACCCTGGACTGCCTGAACAGCATATGGAGTAGACCAGTGGAGACAGAAATTCTGGAATCATTGGATAGGCTAAATGATGCTATTTGGGGAGGAGAGTGAGACATCATCAGCTGCTACAGGAGGGTGATCTGTGGCATCCCCTGGCCATGGCACATTGCAGGGATCTGCTATGGGGCTGTTGTAATTTACAACTCTTTTTGAAGTGACCTAGATGTAGGTGCTGGGGGAATGGTTGCTGACATTTATTAGAATATCAGGATTGCGCAGAAGGAACTTCTGCAAGTGAATCTAAATGTGCTAGGGGAATAGGCCAAACTTTGGTAGATGACCTATAAAACTTAGGAAATTGCATTGGACAGGATTGATACCAAGTGCATTTACACACTACAGACAAACGCCAAATGAAAATCTGGTCAGAGAAAGGAATCTTTCCATTAGTGTTTGCAGCTCTTTACAGGTTCATGATCACTGCTGAGCAGCAAAGTAAACAGGTTGCATAAAGAGAACAATTAACAAAGCATGCCGCCTTTCCTTTGTACAAAACCCAGGTTAGGACTAATGAAACTCAACTTGGGTGGCAGTAAGTTAAAGGGGAAAAAAAATCACCGATTTTCATTGAGCGTCAGCAACTCCCTCTGATAGGGAGAGGGGTTGGACAAAGACTTAGGTTTAGGAGGGACAGAGACTGGAATAGGAAACATTACTCTGAGCTACTCACCGGGGTTACAGCTGCACAGTGGAAGTAAGCTGGCTCTGGCATTTCTGCAGGCAATTTAGTCCATTGGAAAGTCTGTAAATTGAGCTTCCAGAGGTCCCCAAGTATTACCTCACCATTATATCCACCACACACATACACATCTGTAAAAAGATTCAGGAATCAGTGCAGTTTTCAGCAGATGCACAACAGCATATATTTATATAGTGCTTTTAATGCAATGAAAACAACCCAAGGCACTTCATAGGAGTTTATAAAACAAAGTATGATATCAAGTCACAGGAGGAAATATTAGGACACGTGACCAAAATCTTGGTCAAAGAGGTAGGTTTAAGGAGTGTCTTAAAGGAAGAAAGTGAGTAAGCGATGCACAGGTGTAGGAAGTGTATTTCAGAGCTTGGGGGCTAGGCAAGTGAAAGCGCAGACACCAATGGCAGTGATTAAAATCAGTGATGCAATTTAGTTCATTGGAAAGTCTGTAAATTGAACATCCAGAGATCCAGAAATAGAGAAACGCAGATATCAGAGGGTTGTGGGATTGCAGGCAAATAGAGATAGAGTGCAGTAAGGCCACGGAGAGATTTGAAAACAAGGATGAGAATTTTATAATCAAGATGTTGCTTGATCAGGAGTTGATGTAGGTCAGTGAGCAGTGGAGTGATAGGGGAATGAGACTTGGTGACAGTTAAGCCACAGATAGCAACGTTTTGGATGATCAAGTTTAGGGAGAGCAGAATGTGGGAGACCAGCCAGGATTGCGTTGGAATAGTTGAGTCTAGAGGTAACAAAGATACAAATGAGGGTTCCAGCAGCTGATGAGTTGAGATGAGGGTGAGGTCGGGCAGTGTTAGAGGTAGAAACAGGCAGTCTTAGTGATGGCATAAAATGAGAGATCATAAGCTCATCAAGGTCAAACATGACACCAAAGCTGCGAACAAACTGGCTTAATCTCAGACTGTTGCCATGGTGGGGGTTTGGAGTCAGTAGCTAGGGAACGGAATTTGGGGTGGGGACTGAAAACAATGGCTTCAGTCTTCCCAACATTTAACTGGAGAAAATTTCTGCTTATCTAGTACTGGATGACAGCTAATTTCCGCACAGCAAGCTCCCATGAACAGGAATGTGATAATAACCAGATACAGTAACCAATTTTAATGACATTTACTGAGGGATAAATCTTGGCCAGAACACCTGGAAAAACTCCACTGCTTGTCTTCAACTAGTGCTGTGGGATCTTTTACACCTACCCAAGGGGGCAGACAGGGGTCATGGTTCAACATCTCATTTGAAAGATAGCACTTCAGACAGTGCAGCAATCCCTCAATACTCAAACCTAGATTTATATGTTCAAGTCACCGGAGTGGCACTTAAACCTGTGACTTTCTGCCTCAGAGATGAGAGTGCTACCCGAAGTCACGAAACAGAAAGAAAGAAAGAAAAAAAAAAATGGGAGTTTTCATTCAAAGAAACAAAAGTTTTAGGTGACTAGCTTATAAGAAATTTTCAGGCAGTGCAGTGAAAAACTGAATGGTGATGAAACTGCCCAAAGGAGGTTTATTTACTTTTTAATTCTCAAACTTCAGGATGAGAGAAAACACCTGAACATCAGGGTTTCCCCTGTATGGGAGAAACACATCTTCTAAACTTAAAGAAATACAATAAAGGGCACAATGATGGGTACAAGATTTAGAATCAAGCTATTTACAGTTCTCTGGTGTCAAGCTAAACATTCTTGCCAACAGCTCCCACTTACCATGCCCTATTTGTACACAGCTATGACATCTTCTGGCTGCAGGAAAACCTAGGAGAAAACAAACCCCGGTTAAGAACATAGCCACGGAATGATCAGGTGGAGATAGCTTGGAAGATGGGGTGAGAAATCTGAGCTCATAAATGAAAAAATGCATATAGTTTTTAACCACACTATAAAGCTAATCTTCAGGGAAAATTTGCACAATTAAAGGGCATGTCACATCCTTCCACCTCTTCCATCTGAAACTTCATCTTTACAATCTCCTGGAACGTTTTATCCCCTCCTGTAGCCTTTGGGCCTCTAATGACTTTTTGAACATTAATGCCTCTCCCCCAAACCCATCACTGGCTTCAAAGCAGCTGCGTCAGCCTTAATACTTTCTGGTCTTCCCCTCCCACTCCTTTAGAGATTCACTACTGGATCTAGTAATGCAGAATGACCAGAACAGATAAGAGAAGTAAAAGTAGGGAACATCTAGGCAATAGTGACCATAATACACCTCAAGATAATAATCAAGAGCATAAATATGACAAAGACCAGGTTAATAGATGGGAGAAAAGTGGATGTTATGGTGCTGAAATTAGAATTTGGGAAAATAAAATGGACAATATTAGAAATAATGATGTAGCACTGCAATGGAAAACTTTTTTTTTAAAAAAAAGTGTTCAGAATCCAGGAAAAACATTCTGCTGGCAAAAAAAAGCCTAAAAACTAAATGGGACACATGGAAGATGACAACAAATAGAGGAAAAAAAATGAGGGTAAAGAAAAAAGTATATGCTAAGTACATAGACAGCACGAGATAGCATGACAAGGGAGATTATGAAAGGATTAACAGAGAAGTCAAAAAACAATTAGGAAGGCAAAAACGAGCTATGAAATTAAATTATCAAGAAACAAAATAAAATTGTAAAATATTCCACATACACATGAGCGAGAAAGTCAGGATGGAAATATAGCCATTAGGGATGCACAGGATAAAATCACAGGCAGCAATGGCAAAATAGAAGAAATACTAAATAATTACTTTGTTATGGTATTTATCAGGGAGACGGTTTGGGTAGACATGGTGCATTTAAAATAGAGAAATATTAAATAAAGTAATCAAGGATAAAACCAACATCTGTGTGTGTGTGCGCACACGTGCATGCATGTGCGTAGCAACACACATTAAAGTTATTTTTAAAAAACCAAGCAGTAGGGTTTATTCTTACCAAAGAAAGAACTGAAAAGTAGATAAGTCATGCTAAATTTGCATTGAATCGTAGCTAGATCACACTGGAAGTACTGTGTACAGTTCTGGTCACCATATTATAAAAAAGGATATAGAGGGACTGGATAGGATGTAAAAAGATTTATGATACCAGAAATGCAAAGTTACACCCATCAGCAAAGGATAAATGTGATGGAGGACTCTGTGCTCTACAGGTTGTTCCCTGGACGCATACCAAGACATTCATCATCTGTGGCTGCAGGACCATCAATTCAGTGAAAGAACTCTTTGGTCTGCCCAAAACTTGTTGGCCTTCCAGTGCAAAGAGTTGCCCACAATGGAATGTGCCAGTCTGCAACACTAAAGTCCAGGACTATGTGCTGAGGTTTGCACTAAAGCCTGGAGCAGCTGCCACAAAGGCACAATGGAGAAAGGTCCTCCAGGACCACCAACGGGCTGGAAACTGTGGAAAAACTCATCAGGTTATATGTTTGACATGGAATGAACATTGTAAATATTGACTAATTGCAGTGAGTAACATACAGTATTGGATGAAACTGAAGGGTTTTGCACAATGTAATGTTAACTTTGAACAGTCTGTCACTTATATAAATTTTATGAGCCAAGTGCTGGTAAATGGGATTAGGTAGGTAGGTGTTTCTCACGTGTCGGTGCAGACTTGATGGGCCGAAAGGCCTCTTCTGCACTGTGATTCTGTGATGAGTAAGGTTTTTTTTTCTCTTAAAGGCAGCTGAGGGATGTCCTAATAGAGGCCTTTGAAATTATGCAAGTTTTTGATAGAGCAGTGTTTTCACTTGTGGGGAAGATCAAAACTACTAATCTTCAATATAAGATGAATTCAATATAAGAGAATTCAGAAGAAACTTCTTTACTCTGTGATGGAAATGTAGAACTCTATCATGTGGAGCGTTTGAGGTGAATGGCATTTAAGGGGGAGGTTGGATAAGGACGAGGGAAAGGGAATAGTGAGTTATGTTGATAAAGTGAGATGCAGAAGGATGAGAGGTGGCTCAAGTGGAGCGTATACACTGGCACGGACTGATTGTTTCTGTGCTGTATATTCTATGTAATTCTGCATAAACCTCTCAAAACCAATCTTTCCAACCAAGCCTCTGGTCACCCCTCAATCCCTCCTTCCCTTGCTGGCTCAGCATTTGTTTTCCATTTTTGTAGCAATCTGGGATGGTTTTTTGATGGCTTATTTAAAAACAAGTGGCTGTTGTATTCCTGGAGGAGGAGAAAATAGTTTAATCACTTTAAAAGACTAATTTCCAAAAGAAACTTCTGTACAAGGGCAAGCAAAGGTAGGGTGTAGCGATGGGTCACAGTGGTGGTGGTTAAGGCAGCTGATTTTAATCCAGTGTTTTTAAATAATTCCCTGTAAAAGATCGGACTTTAATGATATATATGGCTCAGATCCTGGGAGGCTGTGGCATAGTGGTATCCCAGCCTAATACCAACCCTGGGTAATGCTCTGAGGGTCTGGGTTCGAATCCCACCATGGCAGATGGTGAAATTTGAATTCAATTAAAACAATCTGGAATTAAAAGTCTGATGACGACTGCGAAACCATTGCCGATTGTCGTAAAAACCCATCTGATTCATGAGTGACCTTTAGGGAAGGAAATCTGCCATCCTTGCCTGGCCCACATGTGACTACAGACCCACGGCAATGTGGTTGACTCTTAAATGTCCTCTGAACAAGGGAAATCAGGGTTGGACAATAAATGCTGGCATAGCCAGCGATGCCCACATCCCATGAGCAAATAGAAGGCTAGTGGAATAGGTGGGCATGTAGCAGATGAAATTTGAGAGAGAATTCCAAAGCAATACATTTTGTTAAAAAATTGAGAGGAGGCAAATAAAGGATACAGTTCTGAAAAGGGGCAGGAACAGACAAACCTGGAGTATGTGTGCATCATTGAAGATGGCAGCTTAGGTTGAGAAAGCGGTTATAAAGACACACAGGATCCTGAGCTTTATAAATAGAGGAACAAAGTTTAAAAGCAAGGAAGTTAGGACCCTTCATAAAAATTCTGGTCTAGGCTCAGCAGCAGTATCATGTCTGATATTGGGCATCACATTTTAGGAAGGATGTGAAGGCTTTAGAGAGGGTGCAGGAAAGATTTAGGGAATGGTTCCTAGCATGGTGACCCTCAGTCATGTGGAGAGTCTGGAGAAGTTGTTCTCCTTGGAGCAGAGAAGGTTGTGAAGAGATTTGATAGAGGTATTCAAAATCACAAGGGTAGATAGAGATATCACAGACAGATTAGATAGAGAGAAACTGTTCACCTTAGCAGAAAGGTCAGGAATGAGAAGACACATTTAAAGTATTTTGCAAAAAAAACTGAAGTCGGCTTGAAATAAATCTGTTTCAAAACAGTGAGTGGTTACGTGCTGGATTCCACTGCCTGAAAAAGGTGGTGGAGGCAGATTCAATCGTGACTTTCAAAAGTGAATTGGAAAGCACCCAAAAGCAGGAAATTTGCTCTCGCCAGGCTCAATGAGAATGGGCCAAATGCCTTTCTTCCATGCTGTAAGCATTCAGTGCCTCCTTAGGTTCAGCAGTCTGAAAGCTCACAAACATTTGGGTGAGGTGTCTGAGGGTGCCCAGTATCTGTTAGAACTGCACTCCAATCAAGATGGGGGATGATGGGGCAGTGGAGAGTGGAGCTGGGAGAGGGGGGGTGCAGAAACATCAGATAGATGAGGACAGAGATAGAAGGATGAAAAAGATCATAGAAAAAAAAGGGGGCAAGAGGTAAAAAAAAAAAATCCCTTCAAAATGCCAAAATGCAGAGGGTTCAACAGTCCTTTGCTTCGGATACATTTAGCAGAAGTAATATATTCCAGACTTGCCTGTTCTCTCCTGTGGTTTTGTTTGCATCTCCTCCCATGTATTAGTCTCCAGGTTATATGCATGTATCTGAAAATGAAATGAGTCTTGGATTGAAATCTTTGAGGATGGGAAAGAAACATTAGGATTAAATTTATATTTCAGCATTTCTCCCTATAACTTCTCTGCATTCCACCTACCACAGATTAAGATTATAGAACAATGCATTGTGAAATAGTCTAGATGCAGATACTAGATTTTTGAACCTAAGTGAAAACCATTCAACCCATTGAGTTGCTCCTTACAATTCCCCAGCCTAGCATTTAACTGCAATTTGAACTCCCCAAATATTCAGAGTTACTTACCTGGTTAAAAAAAATGGGTGGAACTAATTGAAAAAACTGTTTTAAAAACAGACTTTTTACTATTTAAGTTATCCTATAGACTTACATTCTAGTTTTAATACTTGACATGACTCTGTTCGCTGCTGCATATGATCTTCCAATGTTCAATCTACTCCCTTCGTGTTGCTCATTCTCCCAATTTTTAATATTTTAACATTTGTTGGTGTTAAATTTTATTTACATAACTGTTCTAAAACTTTAATTTTAAACTCTATATCCACAATGCTGTACAGATAGGAAGCAACATTGGTCCAATTGATGGCCTCAGCAGTATTTCATTCTGCATTTCCCCTTCCTTGATGCTCCTGGAATATTCCACTCATCCCCTTCTCCCAGCCTAATACCGACCCATGGGTATTCCATTCTGCATCATTACCCCTCTCGTTCAGCCTGACATTGATCGAGTTGATACCAACTCTCCAAGAGCAGTTTTTATTTCGTCTACCAGGTCTTTACAACTCAACATTGTATAAATCTGTAACAACTTCCTGTCAGTTCCAGGATCGAGTGATCCCTACCTTATCCAGCGGATACGTTGTCCACGATGTTCCCCCTCCTAATATGTATATCCTTTGTCCGTCATGTGCAATTTCATGTCGGTACCTGGAAACACAAGTAGCCCCAAACATTCTTACTTAGCCGTGCTTCAATCCCTGCACCACTTCCACCAGGCACCACCCTTGGAGCTGTGTAGCACAGTCTAGAAGGTCCATTACTGTGGTCTGTAAATGGAAGAACCCAAATGCAGGATCCAATGCTACCCTAGCTGCTCTTCCTGTCTCAACCCAGCCCACAGTTCTCCATTTCCCACTGGCTCCCCATATGCAGCAACTTGACTTCAGAATGGCAGCCAAGGGCCTCAGCACACTCTCATCTTAAATGTTCTCCTCCTGCCTTATGTCTCCACATACACCAAATACTCCTTCAACACAGAGCTTCTCTTTTTCTACTACTCCCTTTGCTTCAGCACTAGCGACCCTTCATTCAGCCCCTCGATTTCTGCCCATTCCCCTCCAAACCCTCTTTTTGCCTTAAGTTTCCTCAACAAACTTGCTCTACTTTTCCTGTCTCCAAAATGGTTTGTTCTCAAGACTCAAAACACATAATCCAGATTGACACTCCCAGTGTCATAATGGAGTGCTGTACTATCAGGGGTGCTGTCTTTTGAATGAGATGTTAAAGTTTCTCCATGCAACTGAAGCCTGTCATCGCTGGTACCATTCTAGTAAATCACTTTGGCATCCTCTCCAAGGCCTTGACGTCCTTTCTAACGTGTGGTACCCAGAAAAGGACGCACTCCTCCAGCTTAACTTTCCACTTCATATCTCTACACTAAACTTTATCCAACAGGTGTCTGTCAATTTCACTAGTCTGTCACTATCCCCCTCATGGTTTAGTACAAGCCCAAGTTTTGAGTCTTCTGCAAACTTTTAAATTATGCCCTGTATACTCAATTCCAGGTCATTGACATACAAAGCACTTTGAGTTGTTCTCCTGTGAGCAAGCACGGAAAAGTGAGTTGTTACTCAGCCACTTGTCAACAAAGAAAGGAAAACCACTGGCTGCATCCATGATGTGTACAGATCCCATTGGAAATGTAGCATGGCTAGGGGAAACTGGCCTCAGCTTCTCTGGATTAGGGAGGGAAATACAGATAGAAGAGAGCTCTTCAGATAAAGTGATATTAGAGTTGAAAGAGGTAGAGCACTGGTTCCTGAAATGCTGGGTGCCTGTGAGTTAAATCCTACCACCTGGCTTAATACAGCCAGTTAGGGGCCTGACACACCATAACACTGCTCAGAGTCAGTCAGGAGCCTGACATAGAAGTACACTGCTCAGTCTCTCAGAGATCCATCACTACAATGGCTACAGTGGTGTTGGAATGAAAAGCATAAATTTTACTGGCTGGACCAAGGGTGCCAACACTGCTTAAAAATGGTGTTTATAAAGCCACGCTTCACATAAAAAAATGACCATTTATTGGGCTAAAATCACTGGAGTTTTAAAAAAACGAACAATAGCATTTCAGTGACTTAAAAGCTTCTAAGGAGGCTGAAATTTGTCTAACGGCGCCCTACAAATTCCAAAACTATTAAACGGAGTTAGGCTGTCAAGAAGAACCCATCAGAGACAATCGCCTTAGAGGAATATGAATGGGCCAGGAGATGGGCCATTCACCTTACATCCAGACCGCACCTGTGTATTCAGCTGGGTGTGGAATAAGCCATTAGATGTAATCACTTTGGACCCTTGCCGAGAAGGGAAATCTTCCAGCCATAATCTAATCATGTCTAAACCATGGACCTGGAATCAACTTTCTATGAGCATGTTTGGGTAACTGGTCAGCTGGCGAGAGGGGATCATATGATGAGCCAACTAAACCTCTGCTTCAGAAACTGTTTTTCTCCAGGCCTGTCAGAACAGAAGAGAAGAAACACAGGAAGAAGAAAACCCTGAGTGGGAACTCTCTCTCTCCATCCATCATGCAAGCTCAAGCCTTGCTTATTTGCCCAGCTATAAGCCACAGGCAGTGTCTAAAAACCAGCCCAGCAGCTACAGACTCCAGGAAAACAAATAGAAATTGTTAGTCAACATCTTTAAATCGTCCCATATTGTTCTGGAATTCAGAAGGATCCTTGAGCTAAGTCTGAAACCATATAAGGCTTCAATCTAACAAATCCATGGACAACAAATGCTGGCCTAGCCATCAACACTCACATCCTGTAAATGAATTTTTAAAAAATTGATTATTTTTCAGACTTTTAAATTACTTTACCTATTTTCCCACTTTGTAATGTGTGCGCAAAAACTCTTGAATGCATACGAGGGAGAGAGAGAGAGTTGGAGCTTTTTATATGGGTCGGGTATCAAGTACAATAAATACAATAAATACTATTCTCTGTTCTTTTCAGAATAAAAAGGAAAGAAAAACTCAAGTCTTTTACAGTCACAGCACTCACACAGTTTAAACACTCATTGAATTGGCAAGTGTATTCTTTTAAAAACAAACCTGCTGCGATCAAATGAGGAGTGGGAAAAGAGGAAAACCATTCTATCCCTCCTCACCTGACCGTAACAAATATTAAAATAAAAATTGACATAATATATTCCGTTTAAAAGGAAGCAAGACTCTGGACTCTGACTCCTGTTTGAGATTTGAACAATTGGCTTAGATTCAAACATTGGCATGGGTGGTGGGGGAAGTGAGGAGTGTGGTGGGGTGGGGGGGGGAGAAGGGTGAAAAAACACAATGACATACGTTCACAATGGAGTATCCCTCTAGCATCTCATTGGAATTCCTGCTCTGTGTTGTTTAGTCTCTTGGTGGATACTCTTGTTAACGTACTGCCCAAGCCAAATCTCCCCTTTTTAATAAAAAATACTAACAAAATCATGTTAAAAATCCATTACACTTGAGATGCAAAAAGCAGTCAAGCACAACAAGATCAGAAGCTATAGATGCCGTTTGATAGAGAGCTCCCTTGATCAGCTGTGGCTCACCTTTCTTCGGGTAAATCACTAGGAGGGTTATTTGGTTTTAGCTGTATCCATTCCCGAGCTGTAAGGTCTAATCGGTGCAAATCTGTGTTGTAAACATAACCAGTCGTCCCACCAAATATATACAGGTAGCCATTTATGATCACCATCGCCTGGAACAGTTAAAAGCAAAGATACACAGATGAAGGACTAAGACAGATGGTGGGGATGGTTTGTCCAAACTGCAGCTTATGTACCACATGTGGCCCTGAGCCCTATGCAGTCCGAGGTTGCGTTTCTATTTTGAATTTCCTGTTTCTTCTATTCAAATTGTGTAGGAGTCGAGGTTTAGAAAGGATTTTTTAATGCAGTGGTGCCTCTGCTGGTGGCTAAATCCTAAATCAGAACACCAGGTGTTAGCGCCTGCAGCTTAATTCAAATGCTGCTAAACTTTAGATGTGGACCATCCGTGGCACCACAATATGTATTAGAGGCAACAGGCAGAGGCAACAGGCAGAGGCAACAGGCAGAGGCAACAGGCAGAGGCAACAGGCAGAGGCAACAGGCAGAGGCAACAGGCAGAGGCAACAGGCAGAGGCAACAGGCAGAGGCAACAGGCAGAGGCAACAGGCAGAGGCAACAGGCAGAGGCAACAGGCAGAGGCAACAGGCAGAGGCAACAGGCAGAGGCAACAGGCAGAGGCAACAGGCAGAGGCAACAGGCAGAGGCAACAGGCAGAGGCAACAGGCAGAGGCAACAGGCAGAGGCAACAGGCAGAGGCAACAGGCAGAGGCAACAGGCAGAGGCAACAGGCAGAGGCAACAGGCAGAGGCAACAGGCAGAGGCAACAGGCAGAGGCAACAGGCAGAGGCAACAGGCAGAGGCAACAGGCAGAGGCAACAGGCAGAGGCAACAGGCAGAGGCAACAGGCAGAGGCAACAGGCAGAGGCAACAGGCAGAGGCAACAGGCAGAGGCAACAGGCAGAGGCAACAGGCAGAGGCAACAGGCAGAGGCAACAGGCAGAGGCAACAGGCAGAGGCAACAGGCAGAGGCAACAGGCAGAGGCAACAGGCAGAGGCAACAGGCAGAGGCAACAGGCAGAGGCAACAGGCAGAGGCAACAGGCAGAGGCAACAGGCAGAGGCAACAGGCAGAGGCAACAGGCAGAGGCAACAGGCAGAGGCAACAGGCAGAGGCAACAGGCAGAGGCAACAGGCAGAGGCAACAGGCAGAGGCAACAGGCAGAGGCAACAGGCAGAGGCAACAGGCAGAGGCAACAGGCAGAGGCAACAGGCAGAGGCAACAGGCAGAGGCAACAGGCAGAGGCAACAGGCAGAGGCAACAGGCAGAGGCAACAGGCAGAGGCAACAGGCAGAGGCAACAGGCAGAGGCAACAGGCAGAGGCAACAGGCAGAGGCAACAGGCAGAGGCAACAGGCAGAGGCAACAGGCAGAGGCAACAGGCAGAGGCAACAGGCAGAGGCAACAGGCAGAGGCAACAGGCAGAGGCAACAGGCAGAGGCAACAGGCAGAGGCAACAGGCAGAGGCAACAGGCAGAGGCAACAGGCAGAGGCAACAGGCAGAGGCAACAGGCAGAGGCAACAGGCAGAGGCAACAGGCAGAGGCAACAGGCAGAGGCAACAGGCAGAGGCAACAGGCAGAGGCAACAGGCAGAGGCAACAGGCAGAGGCAACAGGCAGAGGCAACAGGCAGAGGCAACAGGCAGAGGCAACAGGCAGAGGCAACAGGCAGAGGCAACAGGCAGAGGCAACAGGCAGAGGCAACAGGCAGAGGCAACAGGCAGAGGCAACAGGCAGAGGCAACAGGCAGAGGCAACAGGCAGAGGCAACAGGCAGAGGCAACAGGCAGAGGCAACAGGCAGAGGCAACAGGCAGAGGCAACAGGCAGAGGCAACAGGCAGAGGCAACAGGCAGAGGCAACAGGCAGAGGCAACAGGCAGAGGCAACAGGCAGAGGCAACAGGCAGAGGCAACAGGCAGAGGCAACAGGCAGAGGCAACAGGCAGAGGCAACAGGCAGAGGCAACAGGCAGAGGCAACAGGCAGAGGCAACAGGCAGAGGCAACAGGCAGAGGCAACAGGCAGAGGCAACAGGCAGAGGCAACAGGCAGAGGCAACAGGCAGAGGCAACAGGCAGAGGCAACAGGCAGAGGCAACAGGCAGAGGCAACAGGCAGAGGCAACAGGCAGAGGCAACAGGCAGAGGCAACAGGCAGAGGCAACAGGCAGAGGCAACAGGCAGAGGCAACAGGCAGAGGCAACAGGCAGAGGCAACAGGCAGAGGCAACAGGCAGAGGCAACAGGCAGAGGCAACAGGCAGAGGCAACAGGCAGAGGCAACAGGCAGAGGCAACAGGCAGAGGCAACAGGCAGAGGCAACAGGCAGAGGCAACAGGCAGAGGCAACAGGCAGAGGCAACAGGCAGAGGCAACAGGCAGAGGCAACAGGCAGAGGCAACAGGCAGAGGCAACAGGCAGAGGCAACAGGCAGAGGCAACAGGCAGAGGCAACAGGCAGAGGCAACAGGCAGAGGCAACAGGCAGAGGCAACAGGCAGAGGCAACAGGCAGAGGCAACAGGCAGAGGCAACAGGCAGAGGCAACAGGCAGAGGCAACAGGCAGAGGCAACAGGCAGAGGCAACAGGCAGAGGCAACAGGCAGAGGCAACAGGCAGAGGCAACAGGCAGAGGCAACAGGCAGGCTGGGAGTCCCTAGACACTATATGGTGCATAGGTCAGGTTGATCTATTGGGTTATCTGTGTTTCTAGGGCACAGCATGGTCATGAATTGAGCATTTTTCTGGATCTGTTGACCAAATAGCATTTCACTTCTTTTCAGTTTCACCAATGTACATTGTGCTCCAGTGTATGGCTTCCCATCAGCAGTTAGGATATAGAGGGTCGCACCACAGTGCCAAACAATAAAGACTGAAAGCCACTTGGCAAGTAGTGACAAATTTTTCCTTCGTTATTGAACAAAGTTACCTCCTCCCAACCAACTTCTACAGTGATGAAATCTTTACCTGGTCAAAATATTACGTACAAACTGCCTATATTTTATGCACTGCTGTATGATAATAGGCAGAGGTACGTGATTAGATACAAGTTGTTCGCCCAGTGTTACACATGGAATTAAAGATAATGCGTGGTGTTCAGGTGATGCAGGGTTGATGGGTGGGTGAATAATTAGGCTGGACACAGATTCAAGATCCATTTGAAAGTCATTCATTCTGTCTTTATTTTCAGATTTCCATTACAAAATCCAAATATCTGTTCAGAATGAAGGCATCTATGTAAACGGGTCATGGAGTAATTGTCCCTCCTCACCAGCAGCAGTGCTGTAGCAAAGCCGTCTGGAAGCGTGCATAGATGCAAGTTTTTTGATCTATTATATGGATATCAAAACTGCCAAATTTTTTTTTATAAAAGGTTTTGACCCCTCCTTGAAGTGCAGCTACACCAGCAGTATCCACTCTCTGGTATCCCGCCTCAGGGCCTTGGACAGGAATGTTAGCAGGCGGTGAGAAAAGCTTTGTAGTCGATGCCTGAACTTGTCCTCTTACTATGACCACAAACGTGCACAACACGGGCTGCATGTTAGCAATCAGCTACAGGAATCCTGGTTCGCCCCCACCCTTGCCAGTCTTTCCAACTCGGAGGAATTAAGACAGATTGCAGCTTCTTCCCTATCACTATAATGTGGCATCCAACTGGAAATTGGGGGGCTGATGGAACATTGAAGTGAAGGGGTCAGTGGAGGGTGCAACCATCTTTGAGGTTATTTATTTGCCCAATCTAACTGGAGCTGAGCTAGTTGCACAGCAAGAATTGACTCACTTGTACAATAAAAGTGCTTTGGTAATATAGCAAATCAAGAACAGAAGAGTGAAGTGACCTATTCAGATCAGAGTTTTGCTGAGAGCAACACAAGTTGTTGTAACATAGCAAAGCAAGAACAGATTATGCTTCCAACTGCCTCAGCATTTTCAGGATATATTTCATGGTGCCAAATTACCAGCCACACTTAAACTGAGAGTGAGCAATACAAATGTTTAGAATTGAAGAACAAAATAAATATTCAAAATTGATAGAGTAAGTTTAAAGAAAAAAGTTATATTTCCTAATAAAAATGAAACGAGTATTTAAGATGCATAGATAAATATAAGTTAATTGAAATTAAATTGGCCTTCAACAATTGAGGTCAGGGAGGGGAGGGGTGGCAGGCAGGAAATCAGGCAACATTGATAGCACAAAGGGGAATAGGGAAAACCTCAAAGTTTGGCTTTTCCATGTGGTGTCACCAGCCAGTAAGGTGGGATGGGATGGAGGATGTGAAGGGGAGGAACAAGAATGAATGTTGCTGTATGCGGTGTCACCCCCTCATTCATTCAGGGACACAGAATTACTGACCTGCCCGTATATGCGGTTGGGTTTCTTCCCTCGACAGTTGAGTAGTGCCCATCGCTTGTAATTAACGTTGCACACATGGACATCATTCCCACTGCTCTCGCCAAAGGGGACGCCAGTGCCTCCAAACACCAACAAGTTATTACCATGTAAAACAACTGAAAGGAAAGGAGAATTTTGTTTGATCAGCACTGCAAATGATCAAATTGCAACATTGAAGCCACAAATAAAACTGAACACAACTTTACAGTACAAAGGATTCTATTAATCGGCAACAGCAAGAGATGTTACAAGTGCAGACAGTTGCTAGCACAACCAACACCCGAATCTTGACAATCACAAAGGGCAATGATCTGCTAGAGGGAGGAGACTTGCAGTCAGTGTTCTGCTCTAGTTTCATAACCAGTAATACATGTAGTGTCTCAGCCTCTTGTACAGGTACTAGCTTTTAAACTTTTCGCTCAATACACTTGAAGCAAACAGTGTTAGTCCACATACTGCTCTGACAATTTCCCTTGTTTTTGTATCTCACCCTTTCCTTTATTCTTGGCAGTTTATTCGTCAGCTAGGTTTACCTCCCGTAACATTGTTTAAACAATGACATCTTGTTGCAAGAGGATTACGAGGAATAAAGAGTAGGGCCCACTAGGGACCAAAGTGACAATCTGTGTGAGGAGCCAGAAGACATACATGAGGTTTTAAATGAGTACTTTGCATCTGTATTCACTACAGGGAAGGACGATGTAGATATAGAAATCAGGGAGGGGGACTGTGATATATTTGAACAAATTACCATTGAGAGGGAGTGGTTATACTGGACTTAAAAGTAGATAAATACCCAGGCCCAGATGAGATGTATCCCAGGCAAGGGAGGAGATTGCAGGGGCCCTGACATTAATTTTCAAATCCTCTCTGGCCACAGAAAAGATGCCAGAAGACTGGAGGACAGCTAATGTGGTGCCATTAGTCAAGAAGGGTGGCAGGGATAAACCAGGGAACTATAGGCCAGTGAGCCTAACATCAGAGGTAGGGAAACTTTTGGAAAAAATTCTGAGGGGCAGAATTAATCTCCACTTGGAGAGACAAGGATTAATCAAGGATAGTCAGCATGGCTTTGTCAGAGGGAGATCATGTCTAACAAATTTGATTGAATTTTGAGTTGTGTAGGTGAGGGTAATACAGTTGATGTAGTCTACATGGACTTCAGTAAGGCTTTTGACAAGGTCTCACATGGCAGACTGCTCAAGAAGGTAAGAGCCCTTGGGATCCAGGGAAATTTGGCAAACTGGATCCAAAATTGGCTTAGTGGCAGGAGGCAGAGGGTGATGGTCAAAGGTTGTTTTCGCGACTGGAAGCTTGTGTCCAGTGGCATACCACAGGGTTCGGTGCTGGGTCCCTTGTTGTTTGTAGTGTACGTTAATGATCTAGACATGAATGTAGGAGGTACGATCAGTAAGTTCGCGGATGACACAAAAATTGGTGGTGTGGTAAATAGCGAGGAGCAAAACCTTAGACTACAGGACAATATAGACGAGCTGGTCATAAGGCAGAACAGTGGCAAATGGAATTTAGTCCTGAGAAGTGTGAGGTGATGCATTTTGGGAGGACTAAAAAGACAAGGGAGTACATGATGAATGGTAAGACCCTAGGAAGTACAGAGGATCAGAGGGACCTTTTGGTGTGCATGTCCATAGATCCTTGAAGGCAGCAGGACAGGTAGATAAAGTAGTTAAGAAAGCTTATGGGATACTTTCCTTTATTAGTCAATACAAGAATACAAGAGCAGGGAGGTTATGATGCTGCTGTATAAAATGTTAGTTGGGTCACATCTGGAGTACTGTGTGCAGTTCTGGTCACCACACTATAGGAAGGATGTGACTGCACTAGAGAGGGTGCAAAGGAGATTCACCAGGATGTTGCCTGGGCTGGAGCTTTTCAGCTATGAAGAGACACTAGATTGGCTGGGGATGCTTTCCTCAGAGCAGACAAGGCTGAGGGTGACCTGATTGAGGTGTACAAAATTATGAGGGGCATAAATAGGAAGAAATTTTTCCCCTTAGTGGAAGGGTCAATAACCAGGGAGCATAGATTTAAGTAAGGGGCAGGAGGTTTAGAGGGGATTTGAGGAAAATATTTTTCACCCAGAGGGTGGAGGGGATCTGGAACTCACTGCCTGAAAGGGTGGTAAAGGTACAGACCCTCACAACATTTAAGGAGTATTTAGATGAACACTTGAAATGCCATAGCATACAAGGCTACAGGCCAAGTGCTGGAAAATGGGATTAGAGTAGATAGGGGCTGGATGACTGGTGCAGACACAATGGGCTGAAGGGCCTCTTTCCAAGCTACAAAACTCTATGACTATCTCACTACAACTGCTTTAGTTCCTCCAAGCCACTCACCATCCGGACTTGGAAATACATCGCCAATCCTCCACTGTCGCTGGGTCAAGATCCAGGAACGCCCTCCCTAACAGCACTGTTGGTGTACTTACACTGCATGGACTGCAGAGGTTCAAGGAGGCAGCTCACCACCACCTTTAAGGACAATTAGGGATGGGCAATAAATGCTGACCAAGCCAGCAATGCCCACATCCCATAAATGAATAAAAGAAACCAGCTCTATATAATTTTCAGTCCCCCCCACCACCTGATTCTCTTCTGCCTTCAGTTTCTTCTCTGCCTTCAGTTTCTTCTGCACTCTTGCATACTTCTCTCATTAGTTCTGTATGTGTCACCTTTTCGTTCCCTTGCACCCATTAGGCACTATTGAGCGCCTTTGGCGTAAAGTAGGTTCAATTAGCTCCAAACTATGGTAGGAAGACCAAAATGTGGGGAGGAAATACCTTAAGGGTCGGCTCTACTTAAACTGGCCATGCAATGCAAGGTAGGAAATCAAAGGCTGAAATTAAAACGGGAAAAAAGACAGTCTACAGCCTTCAGGACACAGGCCTTCCTTAGGGTCATGTAGGGGTCTACAGCACAGAAAAAGGCCCTTCGGTCCATCGAGTCTGCACTGGTCCAGCAAGTACCTAACTATTCTAATCCCATTTTCCAGCACTAGGCCCATAGCCTTGTATGCCATGGCATCGCAAGTGCACATCCAAATATTTCTTAAAATGTTATGAGGGTTTCTGCCTCTACCATCCTTTCAGGCAGTGAGTTCCAGATTCCCACCACCCTCTGGGTGAAAATATTCTTCCTCGCATCCCCTCTAAACCTCCTGCCCCTTACTTTAAATCTATGCCCCCTGGTTATTGATCCCTCCACCAAGGGGAAAAGTTCCTTCCTGTCTACCCTATCTATGCCCCTCATAATTTTATACACCTCAATCATGTTCCCCCTCAATTTCCTCTGCCTCCAAGGAAAATAACCCCAGTCTATCCAATCTCCTCATAACAAACTCTTCAGCCCAGGCAACATCCGAGTAAATCTCCTCTGCACTCTTTCTAGTGCAATCACATCCTTCCTATAATGCGGATTCTAGAACTGCACACAATACTCTAGCTGTGGCCTAACTAGTGTTTTATACAGTTCCAGCATAACCTCCCTGTTCTCATATTCTATGCCTTAGCTAATAAAGACAAGTATCCCATATGTCTTCTTAACCACCTTATCTACCTGTCCTGCTACCTTAAGGGACCGGTGGACATGTACACCAAGGTCTCTCTGATCCTCAGCACTTCCCAGGGTCCTACCATTCATCGTATATTCCCGTGCCTTGTTTGTCCTGCCCAAGTGCATCACCTCACACTTATCCGGATTAAATTCCATTTGCCGCTGATCAGCCCATCTGACCAGCCCATCTACATCCTCCTGTAATCTAAGGCTATCCTCCTCACTATTTACCACTCCACCAATTTTCGTGTCATCCGCGAACTTACTGATCAACCCTCCTACATTCAAGTCTAAATTGTTTGTATATACTCAAAGGGCCAATGTTTGGGGGCACTGGAGGGTGGGGAGCAAGTCTGTTTAAGTCACATGGTTCCCACATTCCAGATGTGTGAAACTGATGGGAAACATCAATGCACTGTGGTATCAATGCACTGTGGGTGCAGGAGAGCACGTGGAAGCGAGAGAGTGGCACACTTAAGTGAATATCCTTTAATGTTGTACCAACATGTTTCTTGAGTAAAACTATTACTTCTTCATCTTCAATTATTACCAGTGTCACGATAACAGGCCTGTATTGTAGACCCGGATGTGATAAAACCCAACACACACCCTTTTCAACAAATGCCAAATTACAAAACAGCTCTGGTAGATACAGCCCAAAAGTTTCACACCTCTGATCATCATGCTTCATAAAAATCCAGAGTGACAACACTAATGAATAAAATTTTTTTTTGGTGCTATTGGAAAAGGGTGTGAGAAGTGGCTCAAGCTGTTTGTACCTGACATGGATGCCAGCTCCCTGGGCATGAACCCTTCCGTACCCACTTGCTGCCAGGTGCCAGAGGCAAAATGATATCGCCAGAGTTCACGGAACAGTGGATAGTCTTCATTACCCGGTCCTCCCGACTCCTCAAAGTCAGGGTTGTAGCCGCCAAACACATAAAGGCTTGAATTATCTGCAACACAGCGGTGCCCACTTCGAGCAGGTGGGGATATGTGACCTGGGAAAGCAAGTGGAAGAAATAAAATTCAGCCATTTTGGCACCCTATCAACTAACAGGATTACTAATTTTACAATACAATAGGAATGATAGCTTCATAAAAGGAGAAACTTGCATTTATATAATCTGAGGACATCCCAAAGCACGTTACAGTTAATGAAGTACTTTTGAAGTGTAGTGATTGTTATAATGGAGGAAACGTGGCAGTCAATTTGCACAAAGAGAGGTGTCACAATCAGCAATGTGATAATGGCCATAGTCTGTTTAGTAATGTTGGTTGAGGGATACATGTTGGCCAGGATAACAGAAAAATCCCCTGCTCTTCAAATAGTGCCATGGGATCTATTACATTGACCCGAGAGGGCAGTTGGAGTCTCAATTTAACATTCTCATCTGAAAGATGGCCCAGGTTATGCTCAAGTGTCTGGAGTGGGACTTCAAACCAGGGCCACCCGCCTCAGAAGCGAGACTATCAATTCAGCCACAGCAATTCACCTTTAAATGTCCCTGTAAGGCACATTAATTGCATCTTGCAACCTTAAAGGGACACATTAAAATCACATACAGCTGCAAGTCAGATACAAATTTATATTAGACAGATAGAAATTTGAGCACAGATCTACTGTCACACTTTACAAAAAATAAAGCAAGCCAATCACTTCTACTTAAACTCCCAAACCAAATAAAATTACTTTGTAGTGGGGTCCAGGTACTTCTATTTTTTAAAAAAGTAGTCAATCTGATCTCCAAGCGACCCAAGGATCTACGTCAAGACAATTAGTCTCTAAATAACCCATGAATTGATGGGACATGGTAAATCCCATGCAGCAGCATGTTAGCTGCAGGTTAATGCATTGTGCATTATACTGTCCTTCTGCACCCTCCTACTTATTGTGTACAGTGTCAGGGAGGTCTGCTGGTACCTCAGGTAAATAGACCTGATCCACCTTAAGCAGAAGGCAATGTTCAGGGCAAGTGATCAACATCACTCACAATCAGGTTTGTTTTTTGTCGTCTCCAGGGCTTTTGAAACTAAAATGAAGAAACTGGTGGGATTTTTTTTTAAACAAAGGATTGTGGTGCCAATCACTTCCCCTGACCACAGTGAAGCAAGTCCACATAGTTCAGCACTAAGATTTTCAAAGAAATATGGGATTAGGGATTTGTATTCAATGAGTAAAAAGTAAGGGAATTTAACCTTTAGGAAACCTTAAATATTTTAACTGGATTCAACTTTACTAAACATGAACTAAATAATTAAAAGCACATACAGTCTATTTTCTAGAGGCACAGCATTGAAAAGTAGAGATGTTTATGGTAACTTGTATCAAACCCTGATAACACCAAACAAAGAGCACGATCTGTAGCCCCAGTCACCATATTATAAAAAAGCTAGAGGCACTGGAGAGGGTACAAAAATATTTCTAAGAATGAGGACATGGGCATGATAAACAGGCTAGGTCTTTTTTCTTTTGAAAAGAAAAGGTTGAGGGGTGACATGATAAAGATCTTTAAAATCATGAATGTTTCAGACAGTGTCAGAGAGGGGGATTTCACTTGTGGGGAAGAGCAAAACTAGAGGCCATCTACATAGGGCAGTCACGAAGAAATCAAATAGGGAAATTGAAGAAACTGCTTTACCCAGATAGTGGTGAGAATGTGAAGCTTGTTCCCACAGGGAGTAGTTGAGGCAAATAGCATTTAACAGAAAATCTAGACAAATATATGATGGAGAAAGGAATAGAGGGTTATATTGATAGAGTTAGATGAGGAAGGATGGGAGGAGTCGAATGAACTGGCAACGAAGTGGTTTTTTTGTGACATCGACCCGTTTCACATGTTTGTAACGAGTAACTCTTTCGAGTTATCAACAGATCGCATGTAACTCTTTCGAGTACATTCACAGTTCTTGGTTTCCGGGAGTGGGACATGAACCCACAACCTTCTGATTCAAAGGCGAGGGTTGTAATGAGTAGTCAGATATCAGAAGTCAAAAGCGAAAACCCTAACAGAAACTGACAGCTACGAGTGACACTGGTGGACTGATGGTAACTTTCACCTTTATATTTGAATAACAACCAGAGTTGGCTCATGTAATTAGAGCAGCTCACTATAAATTTCATTCAAAGTGGAGATCCAAATAGTGCGCTCTGCACAAGCATGTGTACACACAGACCTCCTACAAATACAAGTAAAACCCTGAGGACGCTTCACAAACATGAGCAGTTTCCTACCTTGGAACCTGTTGCAACTACAGGTACACCCCTGGGATCCCCTGCTCTAAACATTCAAAACACCCTGCCAATGACTCAAACAGGATAATAATGTCATTGCAGCCTTAAAGCAATCTCAATAAATGCCAGTAGTCAGAAAATTTGAAGAGTGACAGAAAAGCATCTAATGATCACAGAGCAAGTAACTTGTTTTGAAGGGCTCTGCTTATCCAGTATGGAGGACAGTAAGTGCGCCCACCGCTTTGGAAAGTATCACACCTCAGTTCCAGTTAGCTGTTTTGTTCTATTATCAGCTGCCATAAATGAAGTTAGGAAAAGCTGCAAGGTAAGCCATGAAATGTGGGCATAGTATGCAACATAGGTTTTAAAACTGAACTCCAACAGGGTGTACAAAGGACACAGCGAGAAGTTGACCAATACAAGGAACACTTTGACTTTGGTGCAGGGACATAAAGTCCGAAACTAACAGGTCTGCTCTCTCCATAGATGCTTCCTGACAAGGTGAACATTTTCTATTTTTGTTCAGAATTTCCTGCATTTGCAGTATTTTGTTCTTTTATCAGGAAAATCAGTTATTCTGAGCTGGAACATTGCTGGGTACACCGCGGTTAGCCTCAGCATTCTGGGTTGGGTGTCAGGGGAGGGGGAAGATAGGTAATTTAGAATGGTTAGAATCATAGATTCTAACTCACAATGAGGCCATTTGGCCCATCATGTCTATGCTGGCTCTCTGCAAGAGCAATTCACCTAGTCCCACTCCCCCTGCCTTTTCCTTATAGCCCTGTAAATCTTTTCTCCTCAGATAATCATCCAATCCTCTTTTAAAAGCCTTGATTGAATCTGCCTCACCACACTCGCAGACAGTGCATTCCTTGTTGCATAAAAAGTTTTTCTTCACGTCACCTCTGGTTCTTCTGAAAATCACCTTTAATCGGTGTCTCTGGTTCTTGATCCTTCCACCAATGGGAAAAGTTTCGCCCCATCTAACCTGTCCAGACCCCGAATGATTTTGAATACCTTCATCAAATCTCCTCTCAACCGTTTCTTCTCCAAGCAGACAGCCCCAGCTTTTCCACTCTACCTATGCAACTGATATTCCTCATCCCTAGAACAATTCTCGTGAATCTTTTCTGCACCATCTCAAATGCCTTTACATCCTTTATAAAGCAGGATGCCCAGAACTGGACACAATATTCCAGTTGAGGCCAAATAACTGTTTTATACAGATTCATCATAACTTCCTTGCTTTTGTACTCCATGCCCCTATTCCCAAATCCAGGATCCCTAATGCTTCATTAGCCTCTTTCAATTTGTCACCTTCAAGGGATTTGTGCACATTTATCCCCAGGTCCCTCACTCCTGCACCCCCTTTAAAATTGTACCTACCCTTTATTTTATATTGCCTTTTCTCTTCCATCATCTTCCCTCAAGGTTTGTTCTCTCCCTTCTGCCCTGAAGCTATGAACTCTGGGATAGAGTACAGTTCCTTAGGGATACTCTCACTTTGTCCAACTGGCCACTTCCCATGTGAACTTAGACTGCAAGGGTTGGCAGGGAGTTGACTGTGGGTATCACAGCAGATCATGCCCTCACCCAATATCTAAACATGCACATTCACAATAGGGAAAGGTTGGATGGAACCCTAACCCCTCAATCCAGGAGTTCAATAGTTGATTTAATGTTCTTGATGCTACCCTGACTGAGAACAGCAATGACCAGAAACTGTAAATTGGGCTCTTGGTCTGTATGATTCAGCTGATAAAAGCACCTCAATCATTTAGGAACCTCTTACCATCAGAAAGTTAAGATGTTCATTTGATCTGGTACATATAGTAAATGCTGGGCTTCCCATTTGATATCCACATAGGTCCATGCACCAAATAGTTTCACTGCAGAGGCTCTGCTCTTTAACCATATTCCCTCTACCCCAAATCAAGGGTTTGACAAGTTCGCCCAGGCAAATTGTTCAGGTTATCAAAGAGTTCAAACATTCAAATCACTAGACAACACATTTAAAAAAAATCGAGGAAGCAAGAAGTGAGAAGTCAGGTAGATTTATACCACACAGGATAAAAGTTGGGAAAACAGTCCAAAAGAATGTGCACTGAAATAGATTATAAAATGGTTCAAGGGTCAACTGGATGAAGAATGGAGAGCCTGGTGGGGTTGAGACACTAATATGCTGGACTTCATAATCTATTCTTTTCCCTAAACAGCTATTTTTAAATGTGAGATTTGGAAGTGAAAGTTGAGAGCTTCTGGCTTTTCGGGGTTGATTGTTAATCACTGGTCTTGCCTACAGACTCGGAGAGACACTGATGATTTTCATTATGGTGACAAAGTGCTTGCAATTTAGACATTGTCTACCAACCTTAGATAGCTCAGCGCCCTCAGAAAAAGCAGAGTGTCTGGATTGGAGATTATACTGATTTGGGCGATGCCAAAGAAGCTCCATCAGTAACCCAGACTGCTTCTGCAGTGGATAGAATTCAGTTTTCTTGTACTACTGCGGGGTCAGTTACTCCAAAGTCTTCACCAGAGTTCCAGCAATCATTGTCGAAATAAAAATGCTATGCAGGGGTAAATTTAAGGAGCGCAGACTGGCAAGGTTTCTTAGAGGGGAGCAGGGTTTAAGCTCATCTTGAAACAGAATCTTACCTTAACTTAAAACTTATGTAGGTTTATTCCTTATGGATAAAAAAAGAAAAGTCTCAAAATCTTTTCAGGGATAAGGGGGAAGCATAAAGGAAAGAGAGGAAGCAAAAGTGGATTGACAGAAGATAAAGTCTCACCATCTACACACTGTGACGTCTGCCAGGCCACCCACCTGTCTTTAAAAACCTGTATGGGATCCTGAGACTGGGGCAGGGTTGGGCGAAGAGTCTCCTAACGGGAAACCATCTGACTTTCTTCTTAGATCCTGTCACCACAATTACCAGCAATGAGTCAGTCATGAACAGCAACTCATACAAAACGGGGTCAAATCACAAAAAGCAAAGACAGAGAGACCATGGGGTATATTGTCCTTCAGCTATGAATGAGGGGGAAAAATCTACAAGATCAAAGAAGAAGTTCAAAACCCATTTCAAATTAAAAAATGGGCTTTATTCCTACTCAATAGCAAATGAAGCAAAATATACCCACACTGTTCCTTTCTGTCAGCCTACAGACATTTTGACAGAGTAAATAAAGAGTAACTATTTTCAGTGGTGGAAGGACGAATAACCAAAGAACACAGTTTTAAAGTGGTTGACCAAAGAGCCACAGGTGACATGAAGGGGGGAAAAAATTAGGCAGCAAGTTGTTGCAACCTGTAATGTACTGCCTGAAAGGACTGTGGCAGCAGATTCAAGAACAGTCAAAATGGAATTGGATAAATACTTCATGGGAGAAAATTTGCAAGGTTATGGGGAAAGGGCAGGGGCAATACATGTACAATGGGCTGAATGGCCTCCTTCTGAATTGCATATTTCTATGTTCTGTCACACGAATAAGGCCAGCCCAGACAGTATAAACTACAACAGTTGGAAATCTCAAATCAACAGAAAATGCAGGACATACACAGCAGATCACAATGTTTTGGGGTTTGGGCTGAAGAGACTTTGCGTATTGCTGGCATTTTCTGTTTACACAACCTGATGGGGAGCTGCTTCCCGATTAGTCAACACATACAAGAAGAAAGGAGAAGACTGGTGTTAACTCATGGGACACAAATTCAGGCCGTCTCAGGTTGAACCAGCTGCTCCTTCACAGTTGCTTGCAATTCAAGGGCTTTGCTGAGCTACTGCCAGGAGGGCGGGCTCCCTTATGAAATGATGACAGCTGTGCCAAGATAGCCACACCAGAAACAACAGAACCCTTTTCATAGTTGGTCTACGAAGACAATGGCTAATGCTTCCCCTGCTCTACCCAGGTACCAGGTGAAGACTACAATCAAACACCAGTCTTTTCTACGAAAAGAGCTCATGAATAAAACGAGGGCATCAAAAACAATAAAAAGTTACTTTTTAGCAACTGATCCAGCAGCCACAGAAACTGGGAAAAGGGATTGCTCAAAGCCACTGTCCTTTACAGCAAGTTTAATTCTCTTCCTACCATCCCCACAACTCAGCTTGAGTTTTAAAACCAGGCTTGTGCAAGATGAGAGATTTAATTCTTGTTCTGACAGTATGTTGCAAAGGACTAGTCAGGATCCATTGAAAATCCATCAATACATTTTGTCATCATTCTCAGATTCTCAGAGGCATAATGCAATTTATATGCCCGCCGCCATCCCTGCTGTGTGAAGTTTCACTGACTCTGTGCAAAAACAAAAAGGGGGTTGCGGCAACTTGATCATGTTTCCTTTTAAATCTGTTTTACCAGTGTGCGCTTTTGAAAGTATTACAGAAACAGCAGAATGTTGCTTACAAGTACTTAAAACAGCAATATTACCTTGGGCAAACAAGGTTCCAGGGAAAACAGGGTCTATTGGGTCTGTAAACATTGGGCTGGTTTTGTGGTCAGTGGAAAAGCAACAACACTTCTCCACTGCCGCAAAGATCTAACAATTTCTACAGCACGGTTTCCCTTTGTCACACTGGCAGTTTAAACCTATCACCAAGCAAAGGGGGTGTCATGGCATTCAACAGCAGTGATGCTAGCAAGCAGGTAAGCAGCCAATCACATTGCAGTATTCTCACAGCAAACAAGGAAGTATTAATATCCTTCACTATTGATTTAAGTTTTCAGCTAACAAAATAAATGATTGGATAAAGGCAGCAGATAAAAAGATAAACAAAGTTTTTTTAAAAACACTCAAAAAATATAGAAGAGAAATTTGATATTCCACAAATATAAAATTAGCTTTTCAGGACCAGTGAGGGTGCTTAGCAGTAATTTGAAGATATTACATTGTTAAAAACGCAGTTAACATCCCATTCAACAAGATAAATCTTTCAAGGGTGCTTCTTGTCAATTCAATTGATTTCCCATTCATTACTGTCTGGAAATGCCAAGAGTGCACCCTCTGGAAAAGTGTAGAATCACTGACAGTAACTTTGGCATTGCTCTGTTCACATGCAGACTCCAGAAGTTGCTGTTAGTTTCAGTGGAATAATGATGGTGAGTGTTGACAGATTTATCATCAGTACCACTACAAAATCCAGGCCCTTTCATCAACTTTCCCTCTCCTTCACTACCTCACACCCTCCCCACCCACCCGCCCCATACTCAAAATAAGCACGGGTCTTTCAGCATTGGTGAGACATTTCCTTCAGGATAAATGTCTGTTAACATTAACACATTTTCTTCCTCTCCTCCCTCATTTTCCTTGCAGTTCTCCTCCTAACTCTCCCCTGATGACATTAGCGCTTGCTGGGGTACACTCCATTAATGTCAGAGGCCCTCAGTCAAGTGGTCATTTCTATTTGTGTGTCAAACCATCAAAGTGTTGGCATAAATCAGTGCGCATTAAAGCCAAACTCGGAGGGGGGGGGGTGGAGTCACTGGACAGTGATCAGGAACCTTAACCCTTTTCTAACTGAAGGACTGGGAGACCAATCATGATGCACTGACTGGCATCAGCCAATACTGGGGATTGAACCTTCAACCTTCCTGTTCTACATTGCTCATTCCCCATTATAACTTTGCTCTAGTGGTGTTGGCACCTCGGTGTCAATAGGGAGCTCTTCACTGTAGGAGGTACTATCTTTCAATTGAGGCTTTAAACCAAGGCCCATCTAGCCTCTCTGGTTGATGTACAAGATCCTTTGGCACTATTCAAAGAGCAGCAGGGGTGTTCTCCACAATGTCTTGGTCAATATTTATTCTCCAACCAATTAAAAACAAATTATCTGGTCATTTTATTTCTATTTGCGGTTTTGCCATTTGTAAATTAGCTGCTTCATTTCTTGCATTACAACAGTGACTAGACGTCAAAAGTAATTAATTGACTATACAGCGCTTTGGGATGCATGGAGCTTGTGAAAAGTGCTACATAAACATGAATTTGTTTTTTCTTTATTGCAGCACACTAGGACCAACACAGGGCATCATAGAATTTCTGTGTGGATGATTCTAAGTGTAGCAATCTTATTCTGGCATGTTCCATTGGATAGTTTCTGGCCATCAGATCAGGCTGAGGACTGGGGAAGCTCCACCTACCCTCTTAGCCACACAGCTCAAGGGACGAGTGGTGAAAAGAGGAAAAACAAAGTCTTTCCCCCAAAAATGTTCTTGCCATACTACCATTTACGGACTTGATGCTGTTAAGTTATTTGAGATGACGATGTCTTTTAAAATCACCTTTTTTTAAAAAATACTTGAAATCCTAATTACTGTAAACAGAAGTTCCTTTCAGATTAATTCTCCCCTGTGTTAAGCAGAATTGTTTTATGGAAAGAATGTTATAGCCTGACACTCACTAATCCAGGGGGTTGTCAATTCCCTCTTTACTCATCCCTTATCCATCAGCAGAAAGCCAAGCCTTTGCCCCTGAAGGTTAGCATGCCCCTCCCTCATATCCAGTCACAAATGGACATAAAAAGGTGGAATTTAATGGAAAAAGTCGCATCTAATATTTCCTCTTCTCTCAAAGAGGACAACTACAGGGGACAACACAAAACTCCATGCACTTCAACTCTCTGGAGGGGCTTCACTTCTTTCCATTTGCTCCTTACACTTACGATTTCAATTTGCAGCCTCAACCAGCCTTTACAATGCCTCCCTAGTTACATTGTGTGGTTTTGCTAAGTCACTTCAGAAGGCAGTTAAGAATTAACCACATTGGAGGAGGATTGGAGTCACATAGGTCAGAAGTAAGGACAACAGGTTTCCTTCCTAAAAGACATTGATCAGCTGCAACAATGGTCATTTTTGCTGATCCCAGTTTGTTTACTTACAAATTAAAGCCAAATTGAAATTCTCAACCTGACCCAGTGGGATTTGACCTCATTATTTCTGGATTCTTAGTCCAGGACTCTGCATTAGTCCAGTAACATAATGACTAGACTAGCATACCCAATATAAATATGAAAATGGTAAATCCCAAATTAATACCCAACTATTGGAAAGCCTATCATTTAAAAACACTGACATGTATCCTCTGAACAATTCCTTTCAATAATATCCTTGACTGCTGACTATGATTCTAGAAATAAAGTGCAGTGATACAATTGCTGAGCTGGCCTGCATGAATCTAGTTTTCAAGTGACACATCATTTGTATAGGAAACTTGCCAGCAGTTATTACTTTGGTGAAAAGCAACATGAAGAAGGGGAAAATTCAGTTTGGAGCAGTGACCATTAAGTACTGATGGGGGACCAATTGTTCTATAGCAGCACTGCATATAATTACACTGCAGTTGAATGGGGATACTAGGCATGCATTTTATGTTGGGAACAGAGTTAATATAATGTAATTTAAAAACAAAATTCCAGTGACACCTAGAATTTGCCAAAGCCCAAGGATCATCATATTGTAGGATTAACCTAGGCTTTCACTTGTACTGGTTGGGGCCCAATATGGGTAGAGGAGGTGGAGGTTGGAGATTATATTTCAGAATACATCCGATCTTTACTTGCAAGAATGAGTAGAGCATTAGTCAGTGTGCTGGCAACTCTCAGGATGGTCAACTGTTGGGTCTGGTTAGTACAGCATGTTTACTGAACGTTTCAATTCATATTTCTAAAAATGGCTGCCTACAATTCGGTATTGTGACTTCATCCATTAGATCACTTCACCTTTTGGGGAAATGCTTTGAGCCTTTGCAATGCTATAAAATTACCTTTGGGGGGGGGGGGGGGGGGGGTGGCGGGCTCTGTTTCCCATGAATACCGTCCTGCTTTGGTACCAGAAGGAATTTGTCACTAACATTTTTTGTGTTTCTCTTAACAGGGGAACAGGAAAGAGATTGCAAAAAGTTTTCCAGAGTCAGATCGTCTTTCTGTCAACCTGCACAGTTGCTAATTCAAACATTATATCAGGTTAGGCACCTATACAAAAAAAAAATCCAGAGAAACTTTTCTAGTGTTTTTTATTCTTTCCATTAGCAGCATTCTTTGGCCAGGAAGGCTGGCCAGTAACTGGGTCCTACTTCACTGCTGCTTTGTGCTGTGTTTGCTGGCTCTTGATGGATCATGGTTATGCCAATACACTCAGCCAGTACTGGTAAACTTGCACTGTAAATCCATTTGAGCTAGAATGCTCACTTACAAAGAGGGCCATGGCGGGACAGAACAAATATGGATGGAAAGCAGTGGAACAAAGGAGGTCATTGCTGATGTTGATAAATAATAAGAGTTGCTATACAGTACTATTCTATGTCCAGTAATGGTTACAGTTGGAAAACGTGGCCTGGCTCAGGCAAACAATGAAGGCTCATTCTACCACCTTCCACTATAATCCATTCTTTCTCAGGATTTAAACTGCAGAATACTTCTTTTCCTCTTACAAAGTCTTCCCACAATTCTTGAGTTAACTTGGTCTCTATTTTTTCCCCAACTGCTTCAGTATAAAGCAACAAGTGAATCCTGCCCATCAGTTCCTTTCCCTGATCGATTACTTCCCATTTCCCACCCCAACACTTACAACACCAGCTTGTACTCTGGATGTACAATTCAGCAGACACCAAGTATTGAGGATTAGGGATGGTGACCAAAAGAGTGATTCAAGAGGCAGGTTGGAAGAACAGAAGAGGAAGAAAAAGGCACATGGGTGCAGGGAGTGCATTCCAATGTATGGGGTGGACATGGAAAGAGATATGGGGTTGGCCTGTAAAGGAAGCCAGAATTGGAACAGCAGATGACATATGCAGGAACACTGAGCTGAATAAGTGAGTGTGAAAGCAGAGTGACTTTGATTGTTCAAGGATTTTGAAGAGGTATTGGAAGGCTATGGTGAAGATTTAGTAGAATGATAGAAGAATAAGAAGCAATAGTTATAAAGGAAGGATTAAAATATTGAGGCTATTTTCAATTCAAACACAAGAGGTGGTTTACAAAATAGAGGTTTAGTGTTTGTCAAATCAATATCAAGGCGGCTCGGACTGTATCAGTAGAAAAAAGGCAAAAGGTAGAAATCTGTTCATAGAGGGATATTGGTGGACTCAGCAGAACAGTGGTTATGTTACCAAATTAATAATCCAAGGGCTTAGATTTACGATCTAGAGACAGGAAGAGATCAAATCCCACGAAGGCAGCCGAGGAATTTAATTTCAAATAAGTAAATCTAGCATTAGTAATGTTGATCCTAAAGTTACTAGATTGTCATTAAAACCCATCTGGTTCACTAAAGTCCTTTAGGAAAGGAAATCTGCCATCCTTACCCTGTCTGGCCTATATGTGACTCCAGACCAGCAGCAATGTGGCTGACTCTTAACTGCCCTCTGAAATGACCTTGCAAGCCAGTCATTTGTATTCAAGGGGCAGTTCACCAACTCCTACTCATGTACAGTTAGGGATGTGCATAAATGCTGACTTTTCCATCAATGTCCACACTCCTTGAACGAATAAAAGAATGTGGAATATTTCACCACAAGTGGACATTGAGGCAGAAACTGGAGTATTGTTTAAGAAGGAATTGGATGTACATTTGAAATGGAAGAATATATTTTTTTTAAAAAATCAATTTTGGTACTTTCTGCCAGGCCTACAACACTCCAGGATCTCTGCACTCCTCTAATTCCTGTCATTTGCACATCAGATTTTAACTGCTCTACCATTGGCAGCCACGCCTTCAGCTGCCTGGACCCCAAGATGTGAAATTTCCTCACTAAGCTTCTCGAGTCTCTCGAACTCTCTTCCTTTAAAATGCTCCATAAAATGTCTCTCTTTGACCAAGCTTTTGGTCATTTTTCCTATAATCTCCTTATGCAGCTCGGTGTCAAATTCTGTTTAAAAACACTCCTGTGAAACGCCTTGGGACACTTTACTACATTAACAGGGCTATGTAAATGCCAGTTGTTGTTAATACAGGGAGTACAGAAAACAGCCCTAGAAGAAAAGCTAGCATCAACGTAAGCCTGTGTAAGAAACTGATTGATGGGTAGGAAGCAGCAGATACTTGATGGAGGAGCAACAGGAAAGTAAGGGTATCAAGCAGTGTGCCCTAGGTTTGCTGTTGAAACCATTAATGCTCAGACTTGGGCGCGGATACTCAATGAAAGGTGGAACGTGACCTATTTTGATGAACAAAAGAGAAAGCCATTAAGCGACAGAAAGGGTGACAATAGAAAACATGATAAAAGCACAAGCAAGGCCATGCAAAAGAACACGTGCAAGAAAAAAAGATGAAAGAGATCCCTTTTTTGTCATTGCTTTAATCATTTGATAGAACTACAGCAAAATGTATAGACTAATTCAGCAGACACTAACTGCCAAATCAAGAATTACACAAACACCATCAAATCTCCCGTGACACTCTGGTCAGAGCATGTTCTGCATAGTACAGGCAGGAAAATTGCAGCATGGAAAACATATCATTCATTGACTCATGTATGAATTCACTTTTGCTTAATAGCATCAATTTGGCTTGGTAGCTAGGTTACAAAGTCTAACTGATATTAAGTGAACAATGGCGAGTTTATACATAGGTCAATTAAGAGGCTGCAGATGCCATGGCTCTAACATTTTTTTATTGCTGGAAAATTTGTCCATATTTGCCAAATGACTACTTTTTTTATACTGCCCCCTATATGACACAGAAATGGTGATTAGGTAGCATATGACAGGCAAGACAGGAAGCGCAGCACACAGAAGTTTTATGTAAATACAAGCAAATTTCTTGTGGGATTATCCATGGTATGAGGTTACATTTTTATAACAATAAACATGTTATCAACAAACTGACTGTGGAAAGTGTTACAGGGAACGTGACACTAACAGGGATTGCATGCCAAACTCACTACTTGTAATACTAGAGATATACACAAGGTCTATGTACAACTAGATATTTAGCAGTATATTCCACACATTCACCCTTTGTGTAAAGTACTTAAGTAGAGGGGCTCAAAACTATATAAGGTTTTGATAGAGTAAATAAAAGGATACAGTTTCCACTGTCATAGAGTCATAGGGTCATAGAGGTCAACAGCACAGAAAAAGGCTCTTCAGTCCATCGAGTCTGCGCCAGTCAAACAAGTACCTAACTATTCTAATCCCATTTTCCAGCACTAGGCCCATAGCCTTGTATGCCATGGCATTGCAAGTGCACATCCAAATACTTATTAAATGTTATGAGGGTTTCTGTCTCTACCACCCTTTCAGGCAGTGAATTCCAGATTCCCATCACCCTTTGGGTGAAAAATTTTTTACTCACATCCCCTCTAAACCTCCTGCCCCTTACCTTACATCGTTGACCCCTGGTTATTGATCCCTCTACCAAGGTGAAAAGTTCCTTCTGTCTACCCTATCTATGCCCCTCATAATTTTATACACCTCAATCATGTCCCCCCTCAATCTCCTCTGCTCCAGGGAAAATAACTCCAGTCTATCCAATCTCTCCTCATAAATAAGACTCTCCAGTCTAGGCAACATCTCATAAATCTCCTCTGCACTCTCTTTAGTGCAATCACATCCTTCTTATAATGCGGATTCCAGAACTGCACGCAATACTCTAGCTGTGGCCTAACCAGCGTTTTATACAGTTCCAGCGTAACCTCCCTGCTCTTATATTCTATGCCTCGGCTAATAAACGCAAGTATCCCATATGCCTTCTTAACCAACTTATCTACCTGTCCCGCTATCTTAAGGGACCGGTGGACATGCACACCAAGGTCCTTCTGATCCTCAGTACTTCCCAGGGTCCTTTCATTCATCGTGTATTCCCGTCCCTTGTTTGTCCTGCCCAAGTGCATCACCTCACACTTATCTGGATTAAATTCCGTTTGCCGCTGATCAGCCCATCTGACCAGCCCGTCTATATTTTCCTGTAATCTAAGGCTATCCTCCTCACTATTTACCACCCCACCAATTTTCATGTCATCCACGAACTTACTATCAACCCTCCTACATCCTACATTGGCATTCTACACTGGCAGGCCAGTCAGTAACCTGAGAATACAGATTTGATAACTGGCAGAAGGGCTGATAAGAAAGAGGTTTTAAAAAAAAAATACAACGCATTGTTGTGATTTGGAACGTACTGCCCAAAAGGGGAGTGGAAGCAGATTCAAAAGTACTTTCAAAAGGGAATTGTATATATGCTTAAAAAAGGAGAAATTTGCAGCTCTATGGGCAAAGGGTAGAGGAGTAAGACAAAGTAGATGCCCCTTTTAAAGAGTAGTATACATATAAAAGGGCCAAATTGCCACCTTCTGTGCTGTAGGATTCTATCATTCTAATTCTCACACTCCCATCATCCTGTCCTTGCCAGACTATGCAACAAGTTTTAATTCCAAGTTCCCATCTTTACTTTCACGTCACTTCATCGTTAACCTTAGTGATTTTCTCCTGCCTTCTGTCTCTGTATACACCCTTCCAACACTAAACACCTCAACACTTACTTCAACTACTAGTTAGCCACTATACTTCCAACATTTGGAAATCCTGAAGCTGCCAGCTCCACCTGGTCACTCCTCTCTTCTGCCTTAATTTTCTCATTCTGACTTCTCAATTTCTCTTTATCCCCATGCTCAGTGTCCATCGTGTCTCTTCCTTTCTTACTGTAAATCATGTTATCTTTCTGTATGCAAAAACCATAACACCAGATTTTGGAGATTGTGCTGTTGCAATCCTGATGGTTTTACCTTGAACTTTACATAAGAACCAAAACTAGGATCAGGGGGAAATTATACAACTCTGAGCTTGCCCCACCATTCAATAAGAACATGGCTGATCTTCCCAGCATAACTCCACTTTCCCACTCTCTCCCAATATTCCTTCACTCCGAAACCAAAATCTGTCTACCTCAGCCTTAAATATACTTGTTTTGGACTTGATTTTCCAGACAGATTTCTCATTAGAAAAATCATACCTTATTTACAGGCTGCAGCAGAAGTTACATGCTTCCACAACTAGAAGGACAACTCCAACTCTAAGATTCCCCACGCTTAGAGCTAATTCGTTCACACTGTCATGTGATACTATACAATGCAATAAGTCTTAAAGCTAGAATTACTACAATACTCAATGCTGGAGTAACCACAATCCTCTGGGGTACAGAATTCCAGAGATTCACAACGCTCCAAGTAAAGACATTTCTCCTCTTCAGTCCTAAATAGCCAACTCCTTATCCTCAGACTGTGTCCCCGTATTCTAGCCAGGAGAAACAACCTCTCATGGTCTGTATTATCAAGCCAGCTCAGAATCTTGTATGTTTCAATGAGATCATCTCTCATGCTTCTAAATTCAAGAATACAGGCCCAGTTTAATAAGCCTCCCATCATAGGGCAATCCTCTCATCCCAGAAATCAATCTAGTGAAAGCTCACTCCATGACCTCCAAGGCAAGATAATCCTTCCTTGGTTAAGGAGGCCAAAACTGTGCACAGTACTCCAGGTAGTTTCACAAAAGCTCTATATAATTGTACCTATATATGCATGCCACTTATATACACAATTTGACATAATTTTGATGGTGGTTACTGATGTCCATTGCAGTGCCACCTATTTATGAATTCATATTTAGAATCTAAACATGACTGCATGCTATTTGTACTATAGCACTGTGCTACTTAAACAAAACAAGTATATAACCATTATAACATTTAAATTTGGTGCATTTATGGGCAAGTTGATATAATTACTCAATATTTAAAATAGGTATAGTATGTACTGGTATCTATATACCAATGCAGAGTGTGACTGGACAGTTACAGCTATTTACATATGCTCAGTTCTCAATTTTCATGAATGCATCTTGCATACAACTGAATATAAAGGAGAACTCAATGACCATAAAGGACACCAACTGGTTTAGGGATTGACAAAAAAAAATCTAAGCACTGCTAGTTTAGAACTGATCATTGGTATTTAGAAGTGGGCATTAATAATGAATTATTGGTAAATATCTTCACGGCTGTGCAGTGGGTTGCCGGCTGGGTGCAGTACTCACCAGGGCTGGACCAAGCATCGGCCGGGAAGGGAGCCTGTTTTGATGACAGGTCATGGGCCTGAAACGTTAACTCTGTTCCTCTCCACAGATGCTTACTCTGACCCGAGTGTATTTCCAACATTTTTTTTTGTGTGTTTTTATTTCAGGTTTCCAGCACCCGCCGCATTTTGCTTTGTAAGGGGCTTGTTACAGCTCATTTTATAATGTACATGCAGATGTTGTTTGGAAACAACTGTATAATAAAGGGAACCAAATGTCGACAAGAGACACCAGGTGTTTAACTTATTGTTTAGTCCAACAGCTCCCAGTTGGTCACATTCTGCACATTAGCGGCCCGTTATTAGCGAACGGATGGGTTGGTTGCTCTGACTTAAGCGGACACTGACCTGGCGGCCCGGCCTGCGGCCTCCCGGTTACCTTCACGAACTGACTGAGAAGAGGCGGCTCCGACATCCCCGCACAGCGGCCGGTCCCGGCAGCGGCCGCCGAGCGACCCGACAACCGGGGGAAATAAATCCCCCGCCACCACCACCACCACCCCCACCACCCCCCCACCCTCCTCCCCTCCCCTCGCTTCGCTTCAAAATTAAATTAAAATAGAGAACCCGACGCCGCCCCGCACTCAGGGTGCCGACTATTAAAAGCCGCCGCAGTCCCCGCCGCCGCTTCACGGCCAAACTCAAGCTCACATCCCGCTCTCCCCTCACAACACAAACAGGCAGCAGGCACAACCAATCACCAGCCCCCCCCCCCTCCTCATCGGCTCGCCCAATCGCCGCCCACCTTATTATGAGGTGAGCCGATTCAGTGATTACTAATCGAGCTCCAAGTTAACTCAACGTCGCCCTTAAAGGGGCCAATCCCCCAGCCGAGGGAATGTAACCGATCACCGAGATCATCGTTCAAATTTGTCCTTGGTGCAAACGATGAGAGTACTGGACCATCTCCAGTGGCGTTGCGCATGCAAAGACTAAGTGTCACCTTTGGGTGTGGTGTATAAGAATTTATATCTGTACAGCACCTTTCACAACCTCAGGGTGACACCAATATGCTTTACAGCCGATGAATTGCTTTCGAAGTGTGGGCACTCCTGTAATGTAGGGAAATTCAGCAGTCACATATCACACAGTAAGATCCCACAAACAGCAACGAGATAAATGATTCATTGTTTTAGTGATGTTATTTGAGGGATAAATATTGGAGAGGATTCTTTTTCCTGCTCTTCTTTGACATAGTGCCTCTGGGTCTTTTAAACCCATTTAGAGGGCAGACGAGGTCTCGGGTTAACATCTAAGCAAAGCACAACTCTGGAGCACTTCCTCAGTACAGTGCAGAATTGTGAGTTTGCATTATGTGACCTTCTGACATTGGAGTTCTTGACAGGGAAGATGTGTGAAGACAACAAGCTGCCTCACCACGCCTGGAAAAGAAACCCAGACCATGGGTTGCTGCTCCTGGAAGAGCTTCAATGGACCCTCACTGATTCAAAGGTGAATAATGGCCTGCTTACTGAGATGCCATTAGGGTTGCTAACTCGAGTTGGATGTATCTTTGGAGGTTTCATTACATGATGTACTGCCTCCCACTGATCCATTTCCATCATTGGCCATTCAACAAATCCATTTTATAACCACCTCAATTGAAAAGTGAACACATTCTTTATGACTCAATAGCATGATTCCTGATTGCCAACCCACACTTTTTCCTCCAAATCCTATTTTTATAAGCAAGGAATGAAAATGTTCAAAGAAAATGAACAAAAACATGTTGGTTTTATAATGCTCCTATGAGTTTCTCCTGGGTTCCACACATCAATGCCTTTGAACTAAGACTTAGTTGTGGCCCAGTGGGTAATAATTTTGTGCGAGACAGAACTTTGTTGGTTCAGGTCCCACTCCAAGATTTGAGCAAAACAAAAATCAAAGTTTCTACTGTATTGCAGTACTGAAGGAGTGCTAAACTGTCAGAAGTGCTCCAAGAGTTCCATCTTTAATCTGGGTGGATGTAAAAGTCATGTGCATTTTTGAAGAGCAGGGAGTTCCCTGCTGTCCTGAGCAATATTCATCCCACAAAAATAGATTATCTGGCCATTATCACATTGCTATTGGTGGGAGTTTGTTTGTGCAAACTGGCTGCTGTTTCTTTTTACCTTTCAACAGTAACTACACTTCAACGGCATTACATTGCATGTAAGGTACGTTGGAACATCCTGTGTTTGTGAAAGGTGCTGTATAATTGCAAGTCTTTTTTCAATTCCTAGACTCTGGGCAATCCTGGAGGGTTGTCAATTCTGGAACTGGAGGGCAGTTGGTTCCACGGGACTCACCTCAGCAATGGGACAACTTCAGGACAAGAGAGGAAGACAAATAAAACTGAAAATGTCTTAAGAATTCTGTACCAATTTTGTTTTGGTTTATGAAAAAAAATCCAATTACCTGTTAATGTAGGTTGCTCTTTTTCTGAGTTAACGCACTCATTTGAAGTGAAACAATTATTTTCGTCAAAAACCTAATTTTATGACTCTTATTGTTTTAGAAAATGTTCAAAGAAATTCGTAATTTGTCTCTATGTTTCATTCTGCTGCTGCAGATTTCCACGTGTTAGCCAGTTGTGGTTAAGGTTTGTGCTCCGGAACATTTGTGGTGTGCACATTGTAGCCGGTGGGACACTGATCACTGCCGGATCAAATATGGCAGCGGCCGGTAGCAATGGTGATTTTCCATCGCCCAACAACAAAAATGTGGCTGAGACTCCGCAGAAAGTGCGGCAGCTACTATCAGACAGCATCGCGGAGATGTAAGTCAGAGCCTTGGAGTTATTGATTCTTCCACTAAAATTTACTGCGCGGGAACTGCTCCCTGTTGGTCCTGGGCCCTGGGAATGACTGACTAACCTCGCCTGGTCTCATGGACCCTTCCCACTGGGTTTATTTTAAGGGATTGGTTTTCACTAAAATTATTCAGGATAATGGTCCTTCTAATAGCTTTAAAGCGAAATACCATCGAGGGTGAAGGAGCCGGATCCCAGGCCCCCAGCCCCAACCCAGCCCCCGACCCCTAGTCCCCGACCCCCAGCCCCCAATCCCGCCCCAGCCCCAATCCCCCAGCCCCAATCCCCCCGCCCCAGCCCCAATCCCCCCGCCCCAGCCCCAATCCCCCCGCCCCAGCCCCAATCCCCCCGCCCCAGCCCCAATCCCACCCCCCCGCCCCAGCCCCAATCCCACTCCCCCGCCCCAGCCCCAATCCCACTCCCCCCGCCCCAATCACTCCCCCCGCCCCAATCCCCAATCCCACTCCCCCCGCCCCAATCCCACTCCCCCCGCCCCAATCCCCAATCCCACTCCCCCCGCCCCAATCCCCAATCCCACTCCCCCCGCCCCAATCCCACTCCCCCCGCCCCAATCCCACTCCCCCCGCCCCAATCCCCAATCCCACTCCCCCCGCCCCAATCCCCAATCCCACTCCCCCCGCCCCAATTCCCAATCCCACTCCCCCAGCCCCAATTCCCAATCCCCAGCCCCAATCCCCAACCCCACCCCCAGCCCCAATCCTCAATCCCAGCCCCAATCCCCAATCCCCAATCCCAGCCCCAATCCCCAATCCCAGCCCCAATTCCCAATCCCAATCCCCAATCCCACCCCCCCAGCCCCAATCCCCAATCCCACCCCCCAGCCCCATTCCCCAATCCCACCCCCCCCCCGGCCCCAGCCCCAATCCCACCCCCCCCCCGGCCCCAGCCCCAATCCCACCCCCCCCCCGGCCCCAGCCCCAATCCCACCCCCCCCCCGGCCCCAGCCCCAATCCCACCCCCCCCCCGGCCCCAGCCCCAATCCCACCCCCCCCCCCGGCCCCAGCCCCAATCCCACCCCCCCCCCGGCCCCAGCCCCAATCCCACCCCCCCCCCGGCCCCAGCCCCAATCCCACCCCCCCCCCCCGGCCCCAGCCCCAATCCCACCCCCCCCCCCGGCCCCAGCCCCAATCCCACCCCCCCCCCCGGCCCCAGCCCCAATCCCACCCCCCCCCCCCGGCCCCAGCCCCAATCCCACCCCCCCCCCCCGGCCCCAGCCCCAATCCCACCCCCCCCCCCCGGCCCCAGCCCCAATCCCACCCCCCCCCCCCCGGCCCCAGCCCCAATCCCACCCCCCCCCCCGGCCCCAGCCCCAATCCCACCCCCCCCCCCGGCCCCAGCCCCAATCCCACCCCCCCCCGGCCCCAGCCCCAATCCCACCCCCCCCCCGGCCCCAGCCCCAATCCCACCCCCCCCCGGCCCCAGCCCCAATCCCACCCCCCCCGGCCCCTGCCCCAATCCCCCCGCCCCAGCCCCGATCTCCAATCCCACCCCCCTGCCCCAGCCCCGATCTCCAATCCCACCCACCCGCCCCAGCCCCGATCTCCAATCCCACCCACCCGCCCCAGCCCCGATCTCCAATCCCACCCACCCGCCCCAGCCCCGATCTCCAATCCCACCCACCCGCCCCAGCCCCGATCTCCAATCCCACCCACCCGCCCCAGCCCCGATCTCCAATCCCACCCACCCGCCCCAGCCCCAATCCCCCCGCCCCAATCCTCAAGCCCAGCCCCTGCCCCATCCCCAATTCCCAATCACAACCCCCTGCCCCAGACACAATCCCACCCAACCTGAATCCCCAATCCCACCCCCTCACCGAATCCCCAATCCCACCTCCCAGCTCCAATCCCACCCCTCCGCCACAGCGCCAACCCCGATCCCACCCCCCCCCCGCCCCAACCCCGATCCCACCCCCCACCCTACCCCCAAACCCACCCCCCCCGCCCCAGCCCCAATCCCACCCCCAATCCCCAGTCCCACCCCCAATCCCACCCCACCCCGCCCCAGCCCCAATCCAAGTCAGCCACCCCCCCGGCCCAGCCCCAGCCCCAATCCCACCCCCCCGGTCTCAGCCCCAATCCCACCCCCCCGGGCCCCGCCCCAATCCCACCCCCCTGCCTCAGCCACAATCACCAATTCCACTGCCCCGCTCCAGCCCCAATCTCCAATCCCACCCTCCCGCCCCAGCCCCAATCCCCAATGCCGCCCCTCCCCAATCCCCAATCCCACCCCCGGCCCCAGCCCCAATTCCCAATCCCAACCCCCTGCCCCAGCCACAATCCCACCCAACCCCAATCCCCAATCCCACCCCCTCGCCGAATCCCCAATCCCACCTCCCAGCCCCAATCCCACCCCCCACCCCCCGCCCCAACCCCAATCCCACCACCCCACCCCAGCCCCAATCCCACCCCCCAACCCCATCCCCAATCCCACCCCCCCGCACCAGCCACCATCCCCAATCCCACACCCCCGCCCCATCTCCAATCCCCAATCCCACCCCCCCCGCCCCAGCCCCAATCCCAGCCCCAATCTCCAATCCTACCTCCCCACCCCAGCCCCAATCTCCAATCCCACACCCCCCGCCCCAGCCCCAATCCCACCACCTGCCCCAGCCCCAATCCCACCCCCTGCCCCAATCCCAACCCTGCACCCCTGCCCTAATCCCAACCCCCCACCCTAGCCCCAATCCCACCCCTCCGCCCCAGCCCCAATCCTCAATCCCAGCCCCCGCCCCAGCCCCAATCCCGAGTCCCCAACCCCATCCCCGATCCCACCCCCCCGCCCCAGCCATTATCCCCAATCCACAATCGCACCCCCCCCGCCCCAGCTCCAATCCCCAATCCCACCCCACTGCCCCAGCCCCAATCTCCAATCCCAGCCCCAATCCGTAAACCCACTACCCCGCCCCAGCCCCAA